>NC_056734.1:8157993-8505493 GCF_019279795.1 Protopterus annectens
ATGTTTCGCCAAAGCACTATATTCCTGCTGTCTATTCAGACAATACCCATGGTCTCTGATTCTTTCCCTTAGTGTTCTATTGGTTTTCCCTACATAGAGCGAATAACAATGCACACAGTGAGCTACATATATAACGTTTTTGGTGTTACAGTCACTGTTGCAGTGTATTGTCCAAAGATGGTTCGTGGTGGGATGTCTGAAATAGTGTGATTCATCAATGTATCTACATTGCGGGCATCTACCACACTGACTAGTCCTCTCCAGCCCTGTCCTTAGTATAGGTGTTATCATTTGATTACCACATAATATTCTCTTCAAGCTGTACATGTTGCTATAAGTAAATGATGGGATACTTCCTACTAAATTGGCTATTCGATTATCAACAGTTAATATATTCCAGTGTCTCTCAACTGATTGTTGGATCACATTGAGTCCCTTACCAAAAGGTAGGATAATATCAAGTGTGCATGCTTTGATAGTACTGTTGAATTTGTTCCTAGGCGAGTGTCCTGAGAAAAGTATGGTCTAGCTCTACTCTCTCTCAATGTGTTCATCTGTCTATATACTCTGTCTATCTCATCTAATGTATAGCCCCTGGTGCTAAGTCCTTCTTTAAGTGTAGATAATCCTATATTATAGTCCTCTGTCCTGGTAGAAAGTCTTGAAACACGCATAGCTTGTCCTTTGATAATATTATCAAAGATGTGTGGATGGTGCATGCTAGATCTATGAAGGAAAGATGGTTTATAACAAGTTTTCCTAAAGATCCTAGTATTTATACCATCCCCTGACTTAAAGACTGTAACGTCTAAAAAGTCTATACTATCTAAAGACCAATCCATGGTGAATTTCAAAAATGAATTTGTAGATGATCTCTTTTTTCTTTGGAAGGGAACACATGAAGAGCTCCTAAACTTTCACAGTGAACTTAATTTGAGAAATTCATTTTTGAAATTCACCATGGATTGGTCTTTAGATAGTATAGACTTTTTAGACGTTACAGTCTTTAAGTCAGGGGATGGTATAAATACTAGGATCTTTAGGAAAACTTGTTATAAACCATCTTTCCTTCATAGATCTAGCATGCACCATCCACACATCTTTGATAATATTATCAAAGGACAAGCTATGCGTGTTTCAAGACTTTCTACCAGGACAGAGGACTATAATATAGGATTATCTACACTTAAAGAAGGACTTAGCACCAGGGCCTATACATTAGATGAGATAGACAGAGTATATAGACAGATGAACACATTGAGAGAGAGTAGAGCTAGACCATACTTTTCTCAGGACACTAGGAACAAATTCAACAGTACTATCAAAGCATGCACACTTGATATTATCCTACCTTTGGTAAGGGACTCAATGTCATCCAACAATCAGTTGAGAGACACTGGAATATATTAACTGTTGATAATCGAATAGCCAATTTAGTAGGAAGTATCCCATCATTTACTTATAGCAACATGTACAGCTTGAAGAGAATATTATGTGGTAATCAAATGATAACACCTATACTAAGGACAGGGCTGAGAGGACTAGTCAGTGTGGTAGATGCCCGCAATGTAGATACATTGATGAATCACACTATTTCAGACATCCCACCACGAACCATCTTTGGACAATACACTGCAACAGTGACTGTAACACCAAAAACGTTATATATGTAGCTCACTGTGTGCATTGTTATTCGTTCTATGTAGGGAAAACCAATAGAACACTAAGGGAAAGAATCAGAGACCATGGGTATTGTCTGAATAGACAGCAGGAATATAGTGCTTTGGCGAACATACCTTAAGGGAAGGTAGACAACACACCTTCTTGTTTCAAGTACTACAAGTGATTCCAGTGGGACGGAGATTAGGGGACATGTTAAATACCACAGAACAAGCTGAGTTGAAGTGGATATGTAGGCTAGCTGCCCATAGAGAGAAAGGTTTGAATGAAGTATTGTCCATCAAACCACACCTTAAGGGCAGGTCTATTAGATAGACCGTCGTCCGTCCATCATTGTTTAGTGGCTACAGTGTAATCTATGAGTCACCCAGTTGCTAGATGTTTTCATCTGTTTTCATCTGCCTTTAATAATGGTTATAACCACATTATAACATTTATGATTCCATTAATATGTATTGGTCCAATTTCAACTGACATTGTCTTATCACAATACATACTTCCTTCTGTAGTTCAGTTACATATATTCCTTGATCAATATACATTGATGCATTTATGACTATGTTCAGCATAGACATATGATTATTTGGAAGTTATAGATAGTGCTTGCATATCTTGGCTGGTCACCAATGTGTATTATTACACTAGTGATTTATTCTCTGAGTCAGAGATCATATAGAGTATATACAGTGTTAGTGATATTAATTTGCCTCTCTGAGTATTTACAAGTAGCTAGTAATTATTTGCATTATTTGCACTTAGCGAGGAACTAACACTCATCAGTTTGTTAGTATGTCGATGCTTTATCATGTTAGTTATTTAGGACTAGTTATTTAGGACTGAATTTAGCAGTCATACATTTCTGGATGGATTTAGTTGTATGGTCATAACCTTTAGAGACATATTTTCATATAAGTTAGTTATATGAGAGGTTTATTATCATTATTAACATTATTATCATTATTATTATTATTATTTTTTCGTTTATATTATTAGTGTTATTATCATCATTTTTAATATCTTCCACATTATTTATAATATTCATTGCTTTGTTTATATTATGTTATATTTATTTGTTTTTAAGTGTTGCATCTATGGGATTTCTTAGAAGCGTTGCTTTCATATATACTTTATTTTTATTCATTATATATTTGCTGCGCTTCTTATGTTTATGGGAAGTGTCCTATGCATGCGCTTATTCAGCTAAGTTGTTGTTTTTATATATTCTCTATATGTCTTTGTATATACAACTTATATATTATTATATTCATGCTTTATTACTCTAAGCATGTGATGCTCCTGAAGTGAGCTACTGGTGTTGAAGCTGTCACTTTAAATGCAAATAGCAGGTTTGCTGACAAGCTTGAGTGAAAGTCACATGTATTAGTACCATGTTTAGGATTGGATGGAAGTCTGTTTTAAAATATTCCTAACATATTTAAACTGTTTTAAACTAATTATATCTGTTTGTCTGAAGAAGCAGGTGGAGTGCTCATGAAGCGCCACAAATAAAATTGTTATATTTTATTATTTCGCTACTGTTTGGATGTGTGTTATACCTTTTGTTGAGCACGAGGATTGGACCAAGGGTTGTGTTTCAGTTAATGTTTGGAACTTTGGACATTTGCAGCGGATTATTTCCAGGAGTCTCTTGGAGCCGGTATTTGGCTGAACTACCACAATTTGAACAATATATCTTTGTTTGTTCGTCAACTTGCTTGGGGGAGTTGGTTATATAACGCAGATACTGTTTTGCTTTGGAACGTTCGTCAGCTTGTTTTCTGGAAGCTGGTGAAGTTACGCTGAAGCAGTTTGGTGAGTGAAAGAGCTCTTTGTAGTCGCAGTACTAAATTTAGTGCTGAATTAACTGTTATAGACATTTTAATATTACGGCTACGTGTTTGGTGCTATAGCTTGGTTACACAGCACCCCAACACCCTCTTGACTTTTACAACAGCATACCAGCAGTTATTATATTGTTTCTTAGCTCCAGGGTGTGTTTCTCTGCATATATATATATATATACATACATAAAATTACAGATATTTCAACAAGTCTGCTACATCAAAGTCAACATTCCAGGAAGATGAACAACCACAAGTGTCACAACTAGTTCTTTGGAAGGAGAATGAAGATTGTTTATTATAATGAAACTGTTATGCAGCAAGTACTGTCTAAAAAAGAAAGACAAGATACATAGTGTAAATGGTCCTGTTAAATTTTGAAGATCTGACAGGTATGTAGACTGCTGCAGAATTAAAGTTATTCAAAACACTAAAACAATACATTAAACAATATATATTTGAATTTGTTCAGTTTCTGTTTTAATTTTGAAGTGATCAATGCAATTTAATGTACAATAAGTCATATTTTCTAACTTTCAAAACAAGGACAATATTATATATGGGATATATATGCCTCCAAATGCTAGTAAGATAGTTAGAATGATCATCTTTTATATACGATTTGGAGAGGAGTGGAACTGGGAGTAACTAGATCTTCAACAAAAAGGAAAGAGAATTAAATCAGTTTAATTATTTCAACTGTGCTTACAATTTTAAATAGAATTAGCTGTAAACGCTTTCTGTTTGTATTTTAAACTGTGCTGGGCCATAGTCTTGCATTTTAATTCACAGTTGTTGCAGGAATGTGTACTACTACTACTGCCAGACTTTTGCCTTAGTCATTAGTCATTTAATAATGCATTTTTTAATAAACAGTGTTAGTAGTACATTTCTGCATGGTCTGGTGCCATACACTGGAGCAGAAGTTCAATAGTAAGAGGATTATGCCTGCCCCAGTTTGTGATTCAGTGTGTTTGTATTCTTTTTATCTTTTCCCTGCTTAAAATTGCATTCTCTGTATGCCCCATCCCCACTAACACATTCAGCTAAGGCTTCTGAAAATATCGCCTTTATTTGGCTGGATGTCCCTCTAGCTAGCCTGCTTGTTTCTTAAAAAAATATCCCAACCCTCCTACACATTTGACTTTTGACAAGATGGTCTTATAAGGCTGTGTCTCTGGCCTCCACCTCTTATGGTAATCTGATTTGCAAAGTTCCTCCTTCCTCCACCTTTTATGGTAATCTGATTTACAAAGTTCCTCCTTCCCCTTTTTCACTGCAATTATCTGTTGTATAAGCCATTTATGCATTCTTTCCACCCACTATTTTCCATAGATCCATGTTACTGAGTGTCCACCCAGCAAACTGTTATTTTTCTTGAGTAAACCTCCTTTACGACATATTGTCTCCTGTTCACTTTCATACACCTCAGAAAAAGCATGGAGTGCTAGCCTGCATTTTGGAAGTGTTTTATTTGTATCCAGTGCTATCCAGGCAAAGTGAAGTACCTTTCATTGCTAAATCACTCTTCACTCTTGATTAATTTATTTTGAGTGATCACTACTGTTTTCTGCTTTTGTGTGAACATTTCACTGAAGTTTTATATAAAAAAAAATAATTCTCTTCCTCATTGTTACAGCTGTAAGACTCTTGAAATTACATTCAACAAGGGATTTTCAGCTAGCTGTTTAATTGGTTTGTGGCAGCATTGCACTTGTGGTTCTTTTCTACTGTGTTTTACATTATGAGGACTGGGTTTATTCATCTTGTGGAAGGAGGTGTTTGCCCTGTCTATCTGAGCTGGGAAATACACAAAATGACTCATAGTGTAGTCATGTTTATGGCCAGAGGGCTCATTACTTACTTTTACTTTTTTTGTTCTACTACAAATTTTGCACATTTATTTATTTAATATTTGTTGACTGGGACAGTCCAACTAAGACAGAGCCTATTTTCAGTGAAGGCCCAGGGAAAAACACTTCAGACTCATGTCTTTTGAATGAGGTAGGATACCGGAACATCCAAAGGAACCCCATAGGAATGCAGGGAGGGCATGCAGACTCCACACAGAAGGCATCCCAGACAAGAATCAAACCAGAGAACCTCTTGGTGTGAAGTGACAATGTTAACTGCTGTTCCACTGTGCTGCATTTGCATTAGCATTGCCTTGTACAGCAGGAAACACTTAGAAAGCAAAATTTCCCTGTAGAACTGTCCATAAAACTATACTCTGTAAAGCAGCAATATAGAGCAAATACCTTGTATACTGATAAGCTTTAAAGCAGTTAGTTGGGCATCAAGTGACAATATCTACAGATTCTGTATAATTCAGTATTGTACAAACATTAAAGTTAGTAGAATTTAGTACTGTTTAATATAATCTTCAACAATAAAGCACCGACAAAATACCCTTAATAACCCTATAACCCCAGTAAACCACCCCCTTCTAGTTCACCAATCAAAGAACTGGACAGTATGGATATGCAATTTCCTAACTTCTCTGTAGTCATCTTGGTGGATATGGGCATCTTGGGACAATGTAGCAATTGCCTCATGTTCACTGACAGCCACTTAATCCTTAAAGAAATAGACACAGTACACAATGACACTGGAGGGAAAATTCTCAAATACAAGTGTACATAAGGTTGTCAAAACTACATATAGAACACCATCTCACGTAACACATAACACACATAGACTAGCATATGCTGAGGCACTTAAAACCAGTCATACTAAACAACAAAGACTGTTAGCCTAAAGGCACTCAGAATAAAACACCTTGAACCATACTTACTGTCACTCACACTGGAACGCCAAACAATAATCCCCTAAGGCAAGTAATCATACTTCCCAGGGCTCTTGTCATGGGGGACTGCATTGTAAGTTATACTGATGCCCTCTATCCAGGCTGAACAGAAGAAGAGAACTGTTAGTTGTATCTGGAGCCAGAATCCATCAAATCATGCATACATTCAAGTCTTTACACCACAGGTACCAGTATGATTTCATCATGTACCTCCCCTGACTATGTACAGAGAGCCACTATGGAGCTTTCAGACTATGTATTTCAGGCTGGTATGAGCCTAGCATTGAGCAGCATATTACCATCATGCAGGATGTCACCATATGAGCGAAAATGATTGATTTCAACAAGTGGCTGTCTTTCTGGTGTAATTCCAATATTATTCACTTGAGAGGACATGATTAACAGACCACTTTGCTTTGCCAAGGATGGCCTACACGTTTCCTCTTTAGGCTTTTGAATACTGGGTAACATTTTATCTACCCTCATAATGCCTTTTTAGGCAAAGCTAAATTGACAACACTATTGACATAGCAAAATCAATTCAACTGAAACTCAAGGTGTTACTTCTCAATGCTAGCAGCCTAAATAAAAAAAAATGCACTCCCTTCAAGCCTTCCTCACATTCAAGAATATAAACATCTGTGCAATTACTAAGACATGGTTTAAAGTGGCAGACAGTATCCCAGAAGTGCAAAGTTTCAGTGTCTTCCACACCTTTATTCTAGTAGCTGCATAGACAAGAGCTAAAGGTGGAGGAGTCTCAGTATACATCAATAACAAGCAAACCTCTGGGAGGGGGTCAAACAGGGTGATGTGCCGGAGTCCCTGCATGTGCAGACCACCATAGACAAAATCCGGTAACATATCCTAGCCAGCTACAGGTCACCCTCCATTTCTCAAGAAGCTCACAATGCATACTTGGACCTAATGGAGACCCTTACCATCCAAACTAACACCCTATTTATGGGAGACTATTTACCCCTCTATACACTGAGAATCCTACACAGCCTCAAATCTACAGACACAGACATTTCTGGTCTTCGTAAATGCAAATACCACCCTTCAACAAATAGTGAATATGTTCATTAGAGACTCCAACATACTGGACATCATCCTCAGAAGTATGTGATAGCACTCTACCCTCCACACTCAATGTCTCGTCCTACATGGTAAGGTCTGACCATAAAGCTGTCTCCTTTGAAATCAAAATTAACTCCGTAATCCCATTAAAACCAGTAACATTTAGGAACTGCTGCTATGCAAATTATTTTTTATTAAATTATAGTTTGTCAAAATTCAGTGCCCCTCCAGAACCCGAGAACACAGCACCCTCTGCTGAATTGTTCTCAGAAACTCTGTACAACCATGTCAATGGCTACATAGAGGCTGCTATATCTACAAGAAGTAAACAAAGGGCTAGACCAAGAAACAAACTGCCCTGGTGCCATCCTAAATTAAAACAAATAAAAAAAGGGAAAAAGCATGGCAAAATTCAGGAAGGGTAATTCCTATAAAGATAATAAACTCTGTCATAAAATTAGGGCAACTTAGATGACTAATTAAGTTAAGCAAAGCAAACTCTGAGATTAAGATTCCCAGGCAAAAGATAACCAGACGACCTTTAAAGCGATGTCAGAAACCTCAAATGCAGAACACAACAATGTGCTGAACTGGTGGTTACTGCTGCCACATTCACCCAGTTTGGTGATATAATGAACCTGTTAGTGGACAAATTAATTTCCAACTTTAATCAACTCTCACACCATACTATCCCCTCAAATATACCTGTATATATAACCCCTCCAACTATAACTACCTCCAACTATATCTCTATAGAGAGCATGTACTGGCTGTACTCACTGAAGTTAAGAACATGATCTCAGTGAGCCACAATAACATCTCAGGATGCCTCCTGGACAATCTAAAATACAACCTGTTAGGATACCTGTAGTTATTATTTAACTGTAGACTTAAAAAAGGCTTTATGTCATGTAAAGGGAGGACCTTCACCAAATCTTAGAAACAACAGACCCATTAGTCTGACTACTCTTAATTGCAAAGCCATGGAAAAAAATTATCATGAAAATTATGAGCAAGAACATAGAAGACTGCCAGACACTGGATACATTCCAGTTTGGCTTTGTCAAAGGAAGGTCATGATTACTGAGTCTGGTGGATTTCTTTGAAAAGGTCACTAATGCAATGCATGAGTGGAAAATTGTGCATACTGCCTACCTGGATCTTGCTAAAGCATTTGATACAATATCCCACTTCATCATTGTTAGCAAACTTATGGAACTAGGTATAAACCCCTTTATAATGCACTGGATAGTTAACTGGCTCACTGATAATACCCAGGAGGTTAGAATCAGTGAAGCAATCTCCATAAAGAGGCCAGTCACCAGTGGAGTCTCTCAGAGTTTTGTGCTGGGCCCACGCCTCTTTGGCATCTACTTCTTGGATGTCAAAACCAATGTCAAAGGTCTCTGGCTAACCAAGTTCACAGACAATTGCAAACTGGAAGTAGTCATTGAATCCCCCAAGACAAGAACACCCTAGGGAAGGTCTAATACAGACTAATGCTTAGTGCCAAACCCATGGCTTTAAACTAACTATCAAGAAATGCATTATAGTACCTTTTGGGAAGTGTGCCACCCCAGGTAACTATTTCTTCAATAAACACCCCTAAAACTGATTCACTAATCAAGGATCTGGGAACTCATGTAGATAGTAACCTAACCTCTGACCAACATATGTGTCCAAGGCAGTAAGAAATTCCTTCTGTGTTGCTCAATTTATAAGAAAGGGAATGGAATCTAGGTCCAGAGAGGTCATCATACCACTTTACTCAGCCCTCACACGCATCATAGAGTATAATGCCCCCTTCTGTATGTACTTGACCAGACACATGCAGAAACTGGAATGTCCACAAAGGTTCCTTACAAAAAAGAATACAGGGAGTAAACATAATGTCCTACACTGATTGCCTCAAAGCCCTACCTCTTTATTCAGTATAAAACAGACTTCTTTGAGGTGATCTTTGCCTGGCACAAAGCCATCCATGGATCTGTTTTGATGAGCCTTCTGCACATCTGCAAGAATAAACAGCATCAGACCGACTATATTAAAAGACCTAAATTTTGCTTGAGACATAATTAGGACATGTTGGAGAGACAGATATGTTTTGCAGAGAATCTCCATTCTCTGGAACAGGCTCCCCATCCATGTCCCTTCCCATCCCTATTTAAGTGCTACTTGGACTAATGGATGGGTAATCAGAAATTCATCCCTGGTGTGATGCCTCTGATGGACAGAGGATCCCTGTCATCACCCACTCTATAAACAAAATTTGTAGGTTACACTTGGGTTGCATGGCTAGACTTATAGGGGACCTAGTGATCATTAGCTTAGTATAAACCTATATATTGGGCAGTGCAGTGATGCAGCAATTAATGTTATGGCCTCACAGCAAGAGGTTCTCCAGTTCAATTCTCAGCCAGGGTGCCTTCTGTGTGGAAGTTGTATGTCCTCCATGTATTCACATGGGTTTCCTCCAGGTGCTCTGGATTCCTCCCACATTTCAATGACAAACATCTGGACCTTTTCATCCTAGGCCTTCACTGAATTTAGTCTCTTTCCCAGTCAGACTTTCCTGGTAAACAAATGTTAAATAAATAAATAATGTGGAGCACAACTTTTGCAGTCAGTTCACATAGAATGATCATGAAATGTGGTCCATAATTCTTGCTGAGATTTCAGTTGTAATGTAGGTCTCTAAGAGGTTATGCCACGTTTCCTGTTAATTATTAAGCTGTCTGACATGACATGAGTTTGTGAAACTTTTCTCTGAATTGCTGTACCCTCAGAGTACATTATTTAGAAATATGGACATTGGTGCAGAGATTGACACCAAAAATGCACAGCAAACCATCCAGGCAAACACATATGCAAGAGCTTCAAATATGAAAAATCAGCAAAATGTCCAGAAAAAAGGGTGACCCAACTCACTGAAAAACTGGTGCAATTCTTTTATTTATACTAATCAATAAAAAATCCAGGGAAATGATCCAGTTTTGATGCTTATAGCCACTTCATCAATAAACTCTGTTTCAGACTCTGATGTGATAAATTTATATGCAAAAAGGTGCCACAAATGACAACATAATAAATTGACACAAGTCATGCAGTGACCTATTCCAAAATCATACAAAAAACTACAATGATGCAGACTTCTGTTAATGGCTTTTGAGCCATTGGCAATGTTCCCCCAAGCTCCCACTACGTAAAAGTGAAATTCAAAGAAACTGATCAGTTAAACTGTAATAAAAGCCAATAAAATACTGCTGGGAGTATGTCTTAACAGTACAACAAAACAAGATAAGGGTGATTTTGCATATGGGAATAAAAAAATAAAAGAAATACTGCAAAGAATTCAGCAGACAAGCTGCAGTGCGGGGTCAAAGATATTGCAAGTATGGCGAAGAGTCCTGAAAACAGGACTGAAGGACCCAGCGGAAATGAAATCACATTGGCAGAGGTACTTAATGAAATTAAAAGTGTGAACAATTCACTTACTCATTTCATGTAGGAAACCAATCAAAAGGCTCAAGAAATGTAGTCAGTATTGAGCAACCATGCAGACACAATCCAAGACACTATCCAGGACATGGAACAACTAAGGTGGCGTATGGAATCATTAGATGTGTGGCTGGAACTAACTGGAGAACTGCTCAGAGATCAACAGGACAGGCTAGATGAGAAATATCCAAATCAGCGGGGCAACAGAAAGGGAGAAGGGATGAAATTGTGAACGTTGGATCAAATCCCTCCTAAGCAAATGGACTGTAATACTATGGGATAAGATGAACATCGAGAGGATCCCTGGAAATAAGAGCACACCCCGGCAA
The DNA here is from genome assembly GCF_019279795.1 of Protopterus annectens. NCBI lineage: Eukaryota > Metazoa > Chordata > Ceratodontiformes > Protopteridae > Protopterus > Protopterus annectens. The sequence goes on from NC_056734.1 coordinate 8,169,228, forward strand.
ATAATTGTTTATTTTGAGACATTCAGACTAAAAGATTGTATCCTATCATTTTTATGGATGCCAGGGGCTAATTGACAACAAAAGACAAACGGAATATTTACAGATCAGGATTATTCCACTACTATTAGAAAGAGAAGTGTAGCATTTTACCCAGTAATGCAACTGGCCAAGCATAAAGGAATCCACACTAAGGTATTATACCCAGCAGTATGTAACTTTTCTTCGTAAGAGGTCCTAGAGCAGCAGATAACAACATTGAGGTGTAAAACTGCATAGAGGAACTTTGGCATTCAGTTACTTTGGAAGCAGCAGCAGAGGAGAACAATGAACTGAACAATGACAAATCTCTCAGGGAGACAGTGCCAGAATTTGGAGAGGGGCCTCAAAGCCATTTATTTCCAATGTTTAAAAGAGCCTGAGTACTGAAAGAAAGGGCAGAGATATCACAGCATCTGGAAAAACAAGGAAAGCAACCAAGGAAAGCAGAAGAGGAACAACTACAAACACGCCATCTAGGTAACTCTTGTAATTCGTTGTCCCTAAACATCAGTAAGCTTACCAGTTGCCACAAGATAAGAAAATATGAAAGTCTGGTGAATGGTAAATGGTGTTATATTAGCAATGGTTGTGACTGAAACTATCAGGCATTATAAAGAGAAAGAGCTGTATATTGAATGGATAAATGGGCATTGTTCTATAGACTTTGGCAGAACGCAGACAATTAATATTGAATAAACTGATCAGGGTTCAGTTAGTAATCTAAGACTGAGGTCCTAGAGGAAGAAGGAGCATTGCTAGTGAAAAAACATTTAATACTATTGTGATAAATTAATTAGAGGGAATCGAATCTTACAATAAACATTTTGTGGTTAAAAATGATTCCCAGGAGCCTGCAATGAGAAAAGAATCTCCACTCCTTGGAAGTATATATCTTTTCATTGTATATTGTTCTGATGAAACGTTGAATTTTCTTTTTGTTTTTGTTTACTGTTGGTTAAATATTCTGTTTATAAGTAAAAAGTCCAGTCACATAGATATCATAAAGGAGTATATAGCTGTTTTGAGTTACGGGGTAACGACCACCAAAGAACACATTAGTCACTATGGGAGAAGCAAGGGATAATGGTTAAGATAAAATTATTTAAGAAACAATGCTAAATATTAAAACTTAATCACAAATAGGTGGCAATAAATAAATTGAAACATTAATGGGCTAACAAGTCTGGTTAAAAGGGAGAGGATATTCATTTGGCTAAAAAGGGAATGGAACTCAATAATAACCTTAACGGAAATTCATGCATCAAGTGATGAGCACCAGAAAATATGTAATCAAGCATTTAAAGTATTAGCTAAGTCAGAATATAGAGGAGTGAGAAGGAGAAAGGTAGTGATGCTAATACACTGGGCACTTCCTTTTGGGTTCTAGATAGATTAGTGGACAACAAAGGAAATGATGCCAAATTAATGGGTCTATATTATCATATCAGATGCTCAGAAGAGTGAATGACAGATAATCGACCGCATGTAAGTGAAAGCTTACAACGTCGAAACTTCAGAACAGCAATTATTTTTCAATGGAAAACAATTGCTGTTCCGAAACAAAAAAACAAAACAAAAAAAAAACAAAAACAGTAAAATATTACTTAATGTGGGGGTGACCCCCCGACATGGGGGGGCTGTGCCACCACACCTCCTCTACTGAAATACACCAACTCCGAGATTGCACTACAGTGCCGAAAAGGCAAAGTAGCAAAAGCGACTAAACAAATTCTTTCCCTGGGAAAGAATTCGCTGAAAGCCTCTTTGCTATTTTGCCTTTTCTTGCTTTACTGTTCAACAAAGACACACTTGACAACCTGCGTCTGTGACGGCATAATAGGGAACCTAATTAATAACTGTGGCAGCACTCTATATTCCAGTCTGAGCTAAATATACAGAGATTAGGAGGATACTAGAAGAAAGTTTTAGATTTCATGAAAGTGTATTATTATTATTAAGCGTTAGAGAACTGAACCAGATTCACATCTCTTTGTACGCCCATGGTGAGAAAATAAGACAACAAATAATGGAAGATGCAAAAAAAAATGAAAGCTTTACTAAAACAGCAAGGGAATATAGATACTGGGAAACAATAAGTAAGCAAGAAGGAACAGATGGTCACACATGGTATTCCGAGAGCACAGGAGCATGATTGAGAATAAATAGGGAATATATTCAGTGAGGAACATCTGTCGGGGCCCACCTTGTTCTCAGATTATGCACTATTAAAATTAATGGTAGCAAACCTTAGTGCAGAGATCATGAGAATGTATTGGCAATTCCCACCTACAAGTTAAGCAGTACTGAACAGCTAAAGGGCATACTGGATTCAGAAGTAAATAGAGAGGGAAAAATAAAAGTTGAGGATAAGGGTTATTTCAAGGGAAGTAAAGTTGAGGATAAGGGTTATTTCAAGGGAAGTAAAGTTGAGGATAAGGGTTATTTCAAGGGAAGTAAATTTGAGGATAAGGGTTATTTCAAGCGAAGTAAAGTTGAGGATAAGGGTTATTTCAAGCGAAGTAAAGTTGAGGATAAGGGTTATTTCAAGGGAAGTAAAGTTGAGGATAAGGGTTATTTCAAGCGAAGTAAAGTTGAGGATAAGGGTTATTTCAAGCGAAGTAAAGTTGAGGATAAGGATTATTTCAAGGGAAGTATAAGGGACCAGTTTATGCTAACTGGAAAGAGGAGAAAAGAAAGAAAACAGAGAAGAAAGGTTCTTCAACAAAAAATAAAGTAAATACAGACACAGGGGAAAGCTAAGACTTCACAAAAAGATGAAAAGTTACATAATCTTAAAAAACAGGTACAAGAAATAGAGAAGATGGGAGGTTGTTAATAAAAAGAGAACATAATCAAAAGTTTTTTTTTACCAGTTCACCAAAGGGTTACAGAGCCTTAACACTCAGACTAAGACAGCAGAAACATGAAAGTAGTATCTGTAGATAAAGGGATACAAGCCCGGGAAAGATAAAAGTACATAGAAAGGATATACAGACGATATTGGCAAGACACTATGAACAACTGTATAACTCAGAGTGAGCAAGTGATAACATGGAGTCAGATTCTTCAGAGGGATAGGGTTGAAGAAAGTCACAGCAGAAGAAGGAGAGCATCTAACAAGAGAGATTTTGTAAACAAAAGTTAAGATGGTGTTACTAAAATTGTCTCCAGAGAAATCACCATGGGTTAACAGGATCCCAATATAGGTTTGGAAACCTCATGCAGAGCAAGTTATTCAACAAAATAATGCAAACCTGCCAAATCCTGGAGTCATAGGAAAAAGTGATAATCTTCCCAATTCACAAAGATTCACTACTGTGGCGACACTCATATCCCTCCTGGATAGAGGAAGTCAGTATTAACTACCATATACCTCTGCGAACTTCACTCACTTTATCATTGACAAATGGGCAAATCAGGATAAATATGGCTAGACTTGTAAGGCTTGTAGGGCCATTAGCCTAGTAACATTCTATGAACCTATGAACCTATAAGAAGGAAAGGGCACCTAACCTCGTAAGGCAAATCACCCAATGTCAGTATTAAATCATGAATATAAACTGTTCCTGACTATAATAGCATCAAGCATGAGTAAAGTACTTGTCAGAGTAATATTAAAAGATCAGACAGGATTTGTGGAAGGTTAAAGAGTTGCAGATAATATAATTCATACATCAATGACACTAAAAGATGCCCAGACACAAAACCACAGGTTACTTTAGTATGTTTGGATGCAGAGAAAGCATATAATAGGGCAGAATGGTACTTCTTGTTTAAAACATTATGGGAAATGGGTTTCTCGGAAAAGTTCATTATGCTGCTGACCAGTGTATATGTAGACTAATCTGCACAGATAAAGATAACAGCATATCTTTCAGACAGTACAAAGATTATGAGGGGAACTCATCAAGGGTGACCCCTTTCCCTTCTTTTATTTGTACCATATTTGGAGCCCTTAACAGCTAATATGAAAAAGTCAAAAATAGGGGGTTATGCTTGGGGAAGGAGGGAATGCAAAATAGCTAAGTTTGTAGATGACATTACCTTGACACTGTCTAAGCTGAAGGAAGATTTTCCAATGCTATGGGAAACATTAGGGGAATTTGGTCAACTTTCAGTTTACAAGATAAACAAGGATGAATAACTGGCAATAGACATAGCAGATATCAATGATTTAAAGGAAGCATGCCCACAGATATAGGAACACGAAGAACTAGGATATCTAGGAATTTAGTTGACAAGGGCACTAGAAGAAGCTAAAAAAATGTTGAACAGAAAAATGATAAATAAAGCAAATAAGCATTGGACATTTAGACAAAATTAAGCCTTGATTATGGCCAAAAGATACAGATCTTTAATTGGCATGTACTCTCTTATTTACTATTCCTTGGACAAACATTTTGGTCCCCCATAGGGAAGGAAAATAGGAATAGGCTAGTAAAATTAATGAAAGAAAAAAGACATTGTTGGAGGGGGGGGGGGGTGCCAAACTTAAACTGGCCAGGGAGAAACTTGAATTACCAAATGATTTGGGAGGATTATATGCCGCCAATATCTCTTTATATAGTGAAGCATTCAAATGATCATATTATGGGAGATGTCAGAGCAAAGACTATCAACCAAGGTGAAAGGATATGATCCTAGAAGAGGATCCAGAGATTGGCCATAAATATATCTTAGAACTGATGTGGGGTAATAGTAGGTACAGATTTCAAACAGCAAAACTAAGAACCTTAAGACAGGAAATGCGCAAAGTATTTTGCCATCTGATATAAATGGAATAGAAACAAGAGCTTATGTTGATAGGAACATCAGATTGTGAAAAAATGTTTAGGTCAATACGGTGGTACTGGAAGGAATTAGGAATATGAGTAATCAGTCGTCTCAACAGGTAGTAGCAGATGTAATACTTTCCTGGGATAGAGTGCAAGGACTGTATAATATTCCAGACAGAAGGAGGATTCAGAATGAAGGACTGATTTGAAGGATAAGAATGACAAAATGGGATAAAATTAAGGAAGACGGTAGGCTACCACTGGTTCAATGAATAATTTACTTCAGAGAAGTCAGGGTAGAAAACAGCAACTTAGTTTCACAACTCAGAAAAATTTGATCTTCTTCAAAGATCCTGTAACAGACAAGGAAAATATAAGGTGGGAGGGATTTCTTGGGAAATAAGTGATAAAGGTACATTGGATAAAATTTTTATAGATGCCCCAAGTACCAACAAAACACAAGAAATTCAGAATTTTTTTTTGGTTAAGGTGTCAACATAAGTTGTTTTGCACTCCAATAATGTTATCTAGAATGTAATGTTGTCTAGAATGTAACCGGGGCAAGTGAATATTTCTGCAGATGTGGGGTACAAAATAGGGGATCCTGGGAACATATTTTTTTGGAGTTTATGGAGTTAAGCAAGTATAAAGAAGATAGAGAATGGCTGCTGAAGAACAAAATGGGACAACAGATTATTTAACAAAGGAATTGTTTTTAACAAATATAGTAGAAGGGGAAAAATGTTTTAGGATACGAGATTTTGTTTGAGGACCATACTATTACTAGTTAAGAAGGAAATTAAAAAGAGATGGAAGAACCAGACCCCATCTACAATATTAGACCTTGAAATAGCTTTTGAAAGATTAAGATCAAAGGAAGAAATCTCCAGGAAGGTTACCCTATCATAATGTAAAGCAGAAAGATGGGTGCAGTGGGTGAAGTATAAGGAACGTATATTAGGTAAAGATTAATAACAGCTAGAGACAGAAAAGGGTAAGAGGAGGAGGTAATTGAAAAAATAAATAAGTGATGATATGACTTAAGGCTGCATTTGGCTTACAAATCTAAATAATAATGGTTTTGTTCTTATGTCATCTATTTGCATCCATTTTAGACTGATATAAAAATTAACAGAAATGAGAAGATAAAGGAACTTCAGTTTCGGTTTTGTGCTGTAATCAACTGTATAATGATGAAAGAATGGTGTATAAGATAGCATGTGAGATAATGTTTTTGAGAAGGAAGAACCATGCATTAGGAATCCAATATTTGTAATAATGGAAATTTGAATAAAAGGAATAAAATAAATAAATGAAAAGGAAAAATACAATGTTTCAGAAAAAAATCAATTTCATACATATTAGAAATCAAAACCTTGAATGTAAATATATACATATATACAAATTTGCATTTCCTAAGCAACACATCACTCTACTCAGAATATGAATACAAATACAAATTCATTATGATGTCTCACACAGAAATGTTTGAAAGGATTTTCCCATGGTTTACTGCAGTGGCCATTTGGGGTTTTAGGACACTGACTGAAGATAGGAATATGGACATCGGTAACTTAAGTGCTGACCTGCAGTAAACAGTGAAAAAGGGTAGACAGCTGCCCCAAGCACAAGTAGGCATGATCAGGACATGCTGATTGATCTGTAGTGCATTCATATCTGCACTGGTATTTCTGAATGCTGGTACTGAAATGCACTTCATGGTTTGTGTATGGCATAAGTTGCAGCAAGCTGCCTGCATGTAGGGAGTGGTTTGCTGCAATTTTTAGGACCTTTTTTTTGGTGGGGGTACTGTATTGGGGAAATGGTACCAGGCACTAGATGAGACAGGTATATATCTGCTACTGCTCCACTCCACTGCCCAAACAAAGTTACTCACGGGTAGAACTTGTAAAAGTGCCAATAACAACTTCACTGCTGAAGGCAAATACAGCACTTAATGCACAAGAAGAAAATAAAAAAAATCCAAAATATCAGAATAACAGAAACAGTATTTTACAATGCTGCAAGGCAATAGGGAGAAGTGCAGACAGGACAAGAGTAAGCAGGAAGAGCAGATACGGATTTCAATGATTGCTAAGAGAATCATAGATTAGGCATGGTAATGAATCAATAAATTATCAGATTCCATACTGATTGACCTGATGACAGAACGATGGAAGATATTTAAAGCAAGAAAAGGAATGATGTTTCAAACCAAGGAAGAATAGATAATTCTGATACTCAAATCAATAACATGAGTAAAACATCTGAAAATTAAATATTATGAATAGAAATGTCTGAATGTAAAGTTGCTACTGCAGTATCTAAGAGAAATATCTCAAATGCACATGTGGCCCAAAACGGCAGTGTCATTAAAGTGTTACAGAGACACTGAGTTTTCAACTTTGATGCTTGACTGTTAAAGTAATAAAAATAAAAATCACTCAGTTTTATTCAGTATTCAAGAAACAAGTGTGAAATATATCCACTGTAAACAAACATTATACAGAGCATACACTCATGTACTGTGCTTTGTGCAAAGAAGACACAAGTAACGTTTAAATTAGTAAAATCATTATGGAACAGACATGCTTCCTTTCCATGCAAATGGCCTTCTACACTTGAAGTTGTTTATTCCTATATCCAATTAAAATGTTTGTGTATATCTGAGCAATCATACAAAGAAAACAATTTTCAGAATTTACCATTCCCGAAGTAATGTTTCTTTATTTTGTCTCAGTTAAAAAAAAAACAGTATATATCTGTTTATGAAGAACTTGCTCATCTAAAATGTTACAGTGGATATTTTCACTGTCTTCCAGTGTAAAGAAGCAGTGTGAATACATTTTTTTTATCAATGATGACCCTTCTACATGGGTTTAAACCAAGTCTCTCTGCAGAGATATTCAAACGTACTCAAAGCTAAGAAAGAAAGGTCATGTTGACTAAAATGAACTGCACTCTTTACTGTCAAACCAGAGGAAATGAAAACAAGGTATGTGGCTATCTGCTAAGTCAATGGCAAAAGAATAAATATTTTAGAGCAGCAGAAGGTCATTTCAAACACAAATGTTTGCAAAAGATGAAAAAAAGCAAGTATATAGTTCCTAGGTTAAATATTTGACAGTAAAATGATTGGTAAGTAATTACTCAAGTGGCACAAGCATGAACTTTGAATTCAAGGTCCAGGGAGCTAATACTGAATACATAAAGAAAAAATCTGATAAATTCTTGAGCTACAAATGGATGAAAATGCAATACATTTTCCATGTTTCCTAAGGAAACATTTTTTCACATCACTCATATGTACAGAAACTAAATGCAATACTTCCTTTGTTTTTATGAACACTATATACATGTTTAAGTGCTGCTAAAAACAAAAAACTTAGTTTGACTAATAGTAGCAGTAATGACTTATTGTCACTTTCCCTGCTCAGTTTGTTTAAAGTCATAATGTCAAAGCCACAACATTGAAGTCAATGTAGTTAATTATCAAATTAGTCTGAGATCTGAACTCTGTTGAAATTACAGCTCCAGTTTTTTATGCTGTGCTTTATATGTATATATATATATATATATATATATATATATATATATATATATATATATATATATATATATATATATACAAACTTCAAGATCTTGAATAACCTTGAATTAGGAGAAATATTCAAAGTCACCAGAATGCCAGTTGAAAAATACATATAGGCATAGAATGAGATATGTGTCTTTTAAACAGACGTTGCGCTCACTGGACATTGTGGTATTGAGATGTATGTTTAGACATGATTGCATTAGATAATGATATGGAAAACACAGTAATAATAATAATGGTACTCTAAAAAATAAGTTTTATCTTTGGAACGTAATATATGTATATAAGCCTGTGTTTGAAAAGCATTACAAAACTGACATTTTTCATTTAATATATTTTAAATTATTACTTCTGTACAATAAAATGTTATCTCATACAAGATAACTTCTGCAGTGGGTCAGATACAGCAATTATAATGTCACAAGTGTAATGACCATGCCACTGTGCATGTCACACATATATAAACATGTCATTCCATATATACATATGATTATTATTAGTAGGATATAATAAGGGCAGTTTGGGTGAGTGTCTAGGACTCATTGCCAGAAGGAGGCTCATAGCCAGGTACTACATATACTGGCCATTTGACTAGCTATTTTTATAAAAACATTTTTAAGTTTGGGGTACTGCTGCCTCATCCAGCACACTGAACCATGGCAACACCAATAAAAATAAACCCTGCACAGTGATAACTGACACCACACACTATTCAAACTGGTTGGCACTGCTTTGTCATGCGTGCAGCAGCTAGATAATGGCGAACAGCAGCAGGACCAGTTATTGAAATTTTTCATGCCCCATGTTCAACGCATGCAAATTACTTGAAGTGCTAGGCAAAATACATACACTAATGCTCATTTCCTCATCTTCCTCTTACCTTTTATATGACACTTTGGCTCTGTTTTGCTACCTTATATAATCACTTACAATAAGTCTCCAATGTTTGTTTCATCATCTTGACAATCCTTTCAATACATGGGGTAGAGTAACAGAAAAAGGGAATGCCACATTTCTGCACAACTTTCGTTTTCTAACACAGCATAGCAGGAAATGGTTAGAAAAAAATGTTAACCCTTGATGACCCAAGTTAACTACCAGAAAAAAATGTGATACATTTTTAAATTATTTAGTATCCTATTGTTGGGAGGTTTGATTTTTCTTCTTTGTTAAAATATTTAATACTTTTACTGTCAGTAAAATGGATCTCAGTACGATCAACAACTATTGATCACTTAAAATTTTATTCCAAACAACAAAACCAGCAGTGGAACTTTGTAGCTCATGACAGACTTGGTGTAGTTAAAATAATCATTAAGTCTGCATTCTGTAGTTGTAATCTCACTCACTTAAAAATGATGGCATAGATAGCAACTGAGGTAAACCCCAAAGAGGTTCCAGACGTTGGTTTACAAGTGACCATATGATATAAAATATTAATGAAATAAATATACTAATCTGAAAGAGAGAAACAAAATGAAGGCATTTCTGAAGTATGTGCCCGTGACCAAAAGAGCCTTTATTTCTTCATGCCCCTAGTGATCATACAAATTAGTATAATGTAAGAAAATATCATTCACTCAGTCATTCATTCATTTATTCCTTCACTAATTTTCTCATTGCCTGCTTAATTTATTTTATTTTTTATTTATTTATGTTTGTTGACTGGGGTACTGGGCTGTCCACAGGGGTTCGATTTCAGCCACAGCCCAGGCATAATCATACTATCGATAGTAAGACATAACAATAAAGAAAATAGCATCATACATTGAGAATAATGAAGCATAAGTACATAAAAACTGAATAAGTTAAACAGGGAGGTACTCAACATGTACATATAATATGTTATATGAGTTTGCTTTGTATAAGAGGAGTTGTATGAAGTTCAGTTAGAAATAGAAACAAAGAGTAAAGCTTAGTCAGAAGTGGCGGTAGTAGAAACAGTAGGTGTGTGTGTAGTATGCAATAAAATATAGGGGAGCAAGTGGGGTACATCTAAAGATACACTTCTAACTGATACATAGGTGTGAGTAGGTGAGGATATATCTCTCAAATGTCCAGATTTTTTGCCATATATTTTGGTGTGTTTCTAATAAAGCTTGCATTTTTCTGTCAAATCATTGAAGATTGAAATCACTAAATAATGACAAAAATTTGAGTTTCAGACCTTTACACAATGTATGCTAATGCAAAATCTTTTTTTCTAGATGCTTCTTTAAGTTTGTAAAAGCAATGCATAAAATCTGCCCTGATATTGGACCTTTGTCCTATTATTTTTGGCTTTTCCCAGATTTCTTGCACTAAAAAGTTGAGAGTTAAGATGCTGGAATGGTCACTGGGTAGATGTGTGTATGTTACAAGGCTGAGACATTTGCATGCTGCTCTTTCCTATGGAAAACTGAATGGTTTGAAAGTGAAGTAGTCATAATCTAAGATGCTGTGTATGTCAGCTGGGAGTGGATCCCTAACTCTTTGCATGGCTATGTGGTAGAAACAGCCTATCCCTGCACTCATTGAGAAAAAGAGATAGAGGCTTATCATGAACATTCATTGACAAAATATTTCTCAAATCTATCATTATTATCTTCCAGAGTTTGAACGACATGTAAGGAATCCTCATATATTCTGTGATATTTCTAACCTTCATCTGCACCTGTTCATAGACAAATAATGGACTTTAAAGGGAACTTATGTAAGAATATGCCCATTTGGACATTTGAGACATATGGCCTCACCTACTCACACCCATCTATTGAATAGAAGTGCATCCTTAGTTATTGTCCTGGTGATGCTTGCTAATGCCAAAAACACAACCTCACTGGGCACTGACAATCTCTCAGGAAGCCTCCTAAATAGCTGGAAACATGACTCATCAAGACCATATGAGCCACTTTTCAACTATAGCCTCAATACTGGCTTGTACCATGAGAAAATAGGACTGCAATGGTTATCCCTCTTCACAAGGGCAGACCATCAACTGACCCAAGAAACTACAGGCCTATTAATCTGCCTAGTCTAATATGCAAAGCCATGGAATGAATTATCATGGAAATGATCAACAAAGATATCAACAAAGTTCAAACAGTGGACCCAACCCAGACTGGCTTTGTCACTGGAAGATCATTCCTACTAAACCTGGTAGACTTCTTTGAGAAGGTCAACAAGGCAATGGAGGAGGGGAAAACTGTGTACACTGCCAGGCTGGACCTGGCTAAGGTGTTCTATACAGTACTCTACTCAGGTATAGTTGAAAAACTCACAGAAATGGGCATACACTCCTATAAAACTTGCTGGATTGCCTGCTGGTTCACAGACAGTACCCAGGAAAACAAGTTTGGTAATACCACCTACACCAAGAAAATGATCATGAGAAGGATACCTTAGGGCTTCATGCTTGGACTGCTCCTATTTGGCATCTTCTGTGAAGTAAAGGCTATTCTCAAAGGCCATTGGCTGACAAAGTTCACAGATGACTGCAAATTGGGAGATATCATAGATTTCCCCATGAGACAGACATCTTACAAAAGGATCTAACACAGAGAAATGACTGGTGCCAAAGTCACAGACTAAAACGAAATGCCAAGAAATAGATTATAGTGCCTTTTGGGAAAACTGCTACACAGGCTAATTACTCTATCAATAAGACACCTCTAAGAGTTCACACAGTAGCCAGGGTTCTGGGAATATATTTAGCGAGTAATCTAGCCTTTGAAAAACATTTGACCAAGGTAATAAGAAAATCATTCTATGTCACCCAACTTATAAATAAGGGCATTGCATCCAGGTCCAATGTAGTAATAGTGCCACTTTATTTGTCTCTTTTCAGACCCATCATTGAGTATAATGCCCCCTTCTGCATTTACCTGAGTTGACATATGCAGCAGTTGGAATGCCCACAAGTGTTCCTTACCAGGAGAATCCAGTGTATTAACACATTGTCCTATATGGATCGCCTTAAAACCCTATCTATATACTCTGTCTCCTATCTATGCCTGGTATAGAAGGCATGCTTGGTAGCAGTACTGTTGGACCTTTTGCAGATCTGCAAAACTAACACCATCAGAACCACTAGATCCAAGGATTTAAATTTTGCTCCTGACATAAATAAGTCATGTTGGCGAGACAGATATGTTTCTCATTGGATCTTCATGTCCTGGAACAGGCTCCCTCAACGATGCAAAGCAGAGACCATCCCTAACATTGTTTAAGCATCACCTTGACTAATAAATGGGAAATCAGAAATTCACCCTGGGTTTGGTCCCCATGTCTCTTATAGACAGAGTAATGCGCATACTAACATACCCCCCCATAACCTCTATAAACTTCCTAACTAACATACCCCCTCCAAATAAATGTCCAAGATACACAGGGACACATCTGGATTGGATTGTATGACTAGGCTTATAAAGGCCCTGGTGGTCATTAATCTAGTATACTACTATGAACCTATGAGCTTATTTTAACATGCAATAATGTATAGCAGAAGAGGTAATGGGATCATTAAATGTTTATATTTTCCATGGATATGGACTCCCATTATCCAAATAATCTTAACTGAAAGCTTCTGGGACTTTTTCTAAATGCATGTTTATGCTGTCCATCAAATACTTAAAACAATGCAATCAGTAGACTATTCAACTTTCACTTTATTCCTGTAATCATTCCAGAAGTGCCACTGCCTACCTTTATCAGCATTTCTAACTGGAACGGAATCATTTATATTTCCATCTAATTTCAGTGTCAACACCATCAAATTCATGGCGGTAGTGAGCTGGACCCTATCTCAACAAGAAGTGGACACAATGCAGAAATCAATCCTAGACCGAATACCAGTCCACCACAGGACATTTGCACACTGTATGCTTGCCTAAAGACAGTTTTAATAATCACCAGTTCATCTACCTGAATGTCCATGGGATGTGGGAAAAATGGGAACCCCATGTTTTATCTATGTGGACATGAAGAGGACATGCAAACTTTACACGGAAGGCTCAACAACCATGAACTGAAATGATGAACAAAGCCCTGTGAGGCAGCAGTGATAAACACTGCACCATTGTGACAGAACAAATAGGTAGGAATGGAATATTTATGAATTTGATCTGCAGGTGGAAAACAAATATTCACAGCACTTATTTTACCACTTCCAAACCAATTATTGCAGTTTCAAATTAATCTAAGAATTAAAACAGCTAGCATGCACCAGGTTGATTTACATAAAATAGTACTTCTTGCACTAGCAAAAATAAAATAATATAACTTAATGAGCATGTATTGTACATCACTGACAAGACAAGAAAGGTCAATTACATTATTCCACTGTCAGGAGGGGCAACTAACATTTTTAAATTAAAAAAATGTTATTTTCTATCTATGAGCATCTGGGTTACAAAAGTCTTTTTAATGCTATTTATTTCTTAGACTGGTGTCCACTGGAGAAGCTGCACAGAGTTCTGTAGATATTCTGTGAGTGAATACAGAAAAGAATATTTGCAAACCTTTGGTAGTCTGCTTAGGTAACAAAAGTCCATTTAATCATAATGCAGAACTGGGATGGTTTCCTTCCTTGGCAAACCTTGTCTTCACTGCAATTAGATATCTTTTTTTTTTCTGATGCTAGCCAGTGTCCCAGATTCAGCATAATTAAATATCAAAGGTTTAACTCCTTTCTTTGCCAGACTGTAGCTGAACAGCACATTTCTGTCAGATATGCAAAACATATCTGTCAGAGTTAAGCTGCTCAGTTCTAAGTTTTGTGCAGTTAACTGTGCAGCTCAGAGCAGACTGGCTGAACTTCTGCAGAGCTAAAGAAAAAGGAATTGCTGAAGAATGAATGAATTAATGCATGACTGACTTACCACACATTTCTCTCCATGTATATGTCTCTTGCCAAAAGGAGGACAGAAACTTCTGGTACGTCTTTCTTCTCTGGTGTGGATTGATTCCAGCTGTAGTTGCCACTTTATAACTCTTTCAGGCTATTCTTTTAAGTCTGTGGAACCATGGTATGTTTTGCTCTGCTCAAGTTTATTACTCTTTGACCTTACATCAGCTACAATAATTACTGCCATTCCAACTAGAGTTAAAGTTTTTAGCTGACTAGCAACCCTACATGGAGGCTGAATTAAATGAGGAACCCTGCCTGTTAAGAGCTTTAGGATTTATTTTTCTATTTACATTAGGAGGACTAACTGGAACTGTTTTAGCTGACTCCTCACTAGACAACATGCTACATGATAAAAACTATGTCATTGGCCACTTACATTATGCTCTTTCAATAGGTGCAGTATTTGTATTGGTGGACTAGTGCAATTATTTCCCCTAATAACCGGCTACACCCTTCATAGTACCTGAACTAAAATTCATGTTGGAGTTATATTTCTAGACATTTAAGATTTCTCCAATAATCTGTCAACTTATTACCTTTTTGACCTCTAAACACTTTAATGCCAAAGAAGAAAATAATGTCTAGTTCATGTGTCTAGCTTTGGAAACCACTTCTTAGAGAGGTGCCATTTGGTCTGAATTCTTTCTGTGAGCAGAAAATCAACACAGTAAAATAGTCTAGATGCCCTTGTTTTTTTTTTCTGCTAGAAATTAGGTTCCTTACAAAAAGAATACAAGGCATAACAAATTTACCTTATGCAGAGCACATTAAATCCCTTTCTCTCTACTCAGACTCTTAGAGATTGCTGAGTGGTGATCTATGGCTGGCTTACAAGGCATCTGCAAACCCTGCACTTATGAATCTCCTGCATAAGTCAAAGACTACCAGAAGTACAAGGTCTATGGACCTGAGTTTTGTCTATGATTTAAACAGAACATACTGGGAAGACAGATGTGCCCCAGAGACTGCCCCTCCTATGGAACAGGCTTCCCATCCATGTGAAGCTGTGTTTTAGTATTACCCAGTTTAAGTGCAGCCTAGACCAGTGGTGGGGAATAGGAAATTTAAACCGGGCCTGACACTCATGTCCCTTATGGACAGAGGTAGCTTATAAATGCCTGGCCATCAATGTCTTATTTGGTTACAGGACATTATTATTCTTTCAGGAAAACTTGGCTAAACATAGAAAGGGGCTCTGGGTCATTAGCCTAGTAACAATCTATGAATTTATGAATCTATAAAAATAATGTCATGACCTGTACACTCTGATCCAGTATCTTTATGATCTCATATGCTCAATGCTCAAGCAGCTACCAGTATTTTCTTTTAGACTTGCAGCAGACTGACTAATGGTCAGGGGAGATTTTACTGTTCCAAAAATAAAGTGGCCATGAGGAAAGAGGACATATGCTGGATCTGCATAAAATGCACTGAAGATTATTCATAATAACCAGAGATATGTGGGTTATATAGACACCCAGCAATTTTTCTAGGATGCTGTAACAATCACAACTGTATGGTACTGAATTTAATCTGAAATCATGCAACATCATTACAAACTATTTCCAACTGCACTGTTATAACTTGTTGATACTTGTGAACCTCTGCTATCTCTGAAAAAACAAAAAAACAAAAAAAAATCTTGCTTTTTTTCCCACTTTTCTGAGATTTAAAAAAGTTCGGTTACAGGCTTGCTGTTCTTGAACTGTTTGTAAGTTTCTTGGAGGCCATTTTTTGCTTGGGCTAAAGGGAAGTCTCTCTGTTGATCAGTGGCAGTGAAAAACATTGAGCAGCCTGCCTGCCCCTGTGGGAGTGGTTATTGACTTGAAACTGTAGTTTTATTGGCCATTTTGGGTCAATTCCAAACTCCTTCATCTTCCTCTCTTAAAACCCTCTTTTGCGCGGTTTTGCACGATTTTGTGCATAGCGCAACAGCGGGCAGCGCCGCCTAATTGGGTTTAAACTATTCCTGGCTCCACAAAGTCTGCTCTTCACTTTTTCCCTTAGAACTGCTCTATCTCTCAATTTAAACACCATATTCTCATTCTAAGGCCCTTCACTGGTCCAATTAAGTAATCCTACAAGTTAGCACTATTAAACCATAAGCACTACTTACTCTTATACTCTCTACGATTACCCTGTCCTCTATTGGTCTGTCTTAAATTCAGTTTCCCTATATTACTCTGGCATGTCCAAAGGTCAGTCAATGGTTTCCTCTCCAGCCCAGCTGGTGAATCTGGGAATTTTGAGACAATGTTACAACTGTCTCATGTACATGAACAACCCTCTCCTCCTCCAAACAGGTTCAAATATATGTGAGAGATGCAACTATTTAGCCAAGCTGGAGGCTGAGCTCTCTCATCTCAAAACTGGTGTAACCAGTCAGGAGGAGAAGGTAACCTCACCCAACACAATTCCAGTATCACATAGTCCCACCACATCAGCGAACCAAACACATAAATACACAAAAACATACTCGGAGGCTCTAAATAAAAATCTACCTAAGCAACAGAGACCTCCAAAGCAGACATCCAAGCAAAAGCTACCTCAAAACAAAACACCCACAACACATAGGCCACAAAGTCATTGTGCCAAGCAGCCACAGCCCTTAAGGCTGTATAACACACCTGATACTCTTGTAATAGGTGACTATTGTCAGACACACTGACGTCCAGCTCACCAGGCTGAATAAAGAGAAGGTCACGGTGAGCTGCCTGTCGGGTGCTAGAATCCGCCACATAACGCAAGCACACAGGACACTCCATAGCAAATACAAATATGACTCAGTCATTGTACATGCTGGCATGAATGACCTGAGATATACCTCCCTGGACTACATGAAAAGAGACATAGAGGAGCTCTCTGATCACATAGCCCAGGCTGGTATGACCCTGACCTTGAGCAGCATCTTACCCTCACCTAGAATGATGCCACAGTACAAAGACAAAATGATCGATTTTAACAATTGGCTAAAATTTTGGTGTCATTCAAAGGGGATCCAGTGTCTGTCAGCCTGGGATGACATGCTTGACAAGCCACATTGCTTCGCTAGGGACGGCTTGCACCTGTCACCACTGGGCTTTCGGATATTGGCAAAGGCTCTTGCCACCCCCATAGTGCCTTTTTTAGGCAAGGTTCAAAAGTCAAACCTACCCCCATAGACAGCACAAGGAACAAGAAACTAAGGGTAATGCTGCTTAATGCCAGAAGTCTTAACCTCAAGATGCACACACTCAAAGCTCTCCTCAGTATGGAGAACATCAATATCTGTGCAGTGACAGAAACCTGGTTCAAGGCTCCAGAGAGCACCCCAGCACTACCAGGCTATACCTCATATCATGCTTTTCGGCCCCAAAACCCGGACCGAATGACAAAAGGAGGGGGAGTTCCATATTTATCAAGGATATCCACACCTCCAGGTTAGTGGCATTGCACAAAGTATCGGAGACCATCCATGTGCAACTAACAGTGGGCAAGACTGCTTTTCAGTTTATAGCATCCTACAGACCACCCTCTCAAAGTCAGGAATCCCACTCGGCTTTCCTGAAAACATTGGAGAACATGAAGATCTCTCCAAACACCATTATATTGGGTGACTTCAACTACCCAAACATTGACTGGGAGCACCACTCAAGCCCCAGCACCTTAGCCCAAAGGTTCCTGGAAATTATAAACTCAAATGCTATGGAACAACTAGTCACCACTCCCACAAGAGGGGACAACATACTAGACCTGATCATTACCAACATGGGGACTCTATGCTCCACACCAGAAGTATAGCCCTCATTGGTAAGATCAGACCATAAATTAATTTCACTGGATGTCCACATCCCGACCCCACCCCCAGCCCAGAAAACCACAATGAAAAACTTCTCAAAAGCGAACTTCTCACTTCTCAAAACCGAAGTGGAATCCTTCAAGGCCCCAGGGCCAGTGGAAACTATGGCCCAAACTGCAGAATCCTATATAAACGCATTCTACGGACATCTCCAGGAATGCATGGATCATGCTATCCCAAACAAAACCAAGACCCAATCATCCAAAGGCAGGCGTCCAGTCTGGTGGACCCCTGCCATAAATAAACTGTACAACAGAAGGAGGAAGCTACTACATGATAGAGCAAAATCCCTAAAAGGGAGGGCATCTCTGATCAGTACTAGCAAAAATTACGATTCCTCATAAAATCCTCCAAGGCCAGCTTTGAGAGAAAAATTGCACAGGACACCAAAGACAATCATAAGGCTTTTTTCAGTTATGTTAGGAACCTGGGATGCAACTCCCAGACTTGTTCTGAGTTGATTCTAAATGACAAAAAATACACTGAACCCACAGACATCACCAATATCCTGGCAGACAGGTTCAGTGCAAACTTCTCCCCCCCCCCACAAAGGCAAGTATCTATCCCGGCAGAGGGCTGCCTCGCAAACATCTCTGATGCTCAGGTGAAGGCTGCCCTCTCCAAAGCAAAAAACACTGCTTCCATGGGACCAGATGGCGTCCCAGGTTGCCTCCTACATGAACTCCAAGAGGAACTAATCCCTCAAATAAAACAGCTATACAATCTCAGCCTCACTACAGGATATGTGCCCACAGAATGGCATACAGCAACAGTGGTCCCACTCCACAAAGGTGGGGCCTCTACGGACCCTGGAAACTATCGCCCCATAAGCCTGACTAGCTTAGTCTGCAAGGCTATGGAGAGGATCATCATGGAGCTCATAAACAAAGACATTGGGGACGTACAGACACTAGATCCTACCCAGTTCGGCTTTGTCAAGGGCAGATCCTGCCTTTAAAACCTGGTTGACTTCTTCGAAACAGTCACCAAAGCCATAGATGAAGGGAAGGTAGTCCACACAGCCTATCTGGACCTTGCAAAGGCATTTGACACAATACCCCACTCGGGCATCATAGATAAGCTATCCAGCTTAAATATAAACCCCTATGTCACAAGATGGGTCGCAAACTGGCTCAAAGACAGAACCCACAGAGTGAGAGTTGCTGGAGCCATGTCAGACTCGAAACAGGTCACAAGTGGCGTCCCACAGGGTTCTGTCCTGGGACCACTCTTGTTTGGTATATACTTTTCCGAGGTACAGGCAAACGTGGGAGGACTATGGCTCACCAAGTTCGCAGACGACTGCAAACTGGGCGCCATAATCGACTCTCCAGCTGACACAAACATCCTTCAAAAAGGTCTCACAGAGACAGATAACTGGTGCCAGCACCATGGTTTAAAGCTAAATGCCAAAAAATGTACAGTCATACCCTTTGGCAAAAACAATGTGCCCACAAATTACCACATAGGTGGATACCCATTAAGTACAGAGAAAGTTATTAGGGACCTGGGGACCCAAGTTGATAGAAATCTCTCCTTTGAAAACCACATTGCCAAAGTGGTTAGAAAGACCTTCTACATAGCTCACCTCATCACGAAGGGTTTCACATCTAGATCAAGAGAGGTAATCGTGCCCCTTTATTCATCCCTCATCAGGCCCATCATAGAATACAATGCCCCTTTTGGGATGTACTTTACCCGACACCTGCAGCAATTAGAAAGACCCCAAAAGTATCTCACCAAGAAGATCAAGGGTCTCAAACAGATGCCATATGCTGCTCGGTTAAAAAAACTCCAGCTCTACTCAGTTGCATACCGCCTACTTCGAGGCGATCTATGCCTGACATACAAAGCTATGTCAAATCCAGAATTAATGGACATGCTCCACCTCAGTAAATCTAAATCCCTTAGAGCCACACGCTCGAGGGACTTGAACCTCAGCACAGAAATAAATAGAACTTGCTGGAGAGACAGGTTCATAACCCAGAGGCTCCCTTCGCTCTGGAATAGAATTCCAGTTCATGTGAGGCAGAGCACCTCACTGAATCTCTTCAAGAAGAATCTCGATAGGTGGATGGGGGATCGTAGGTTTGTCCCAGGGATTACTCCCGTGTCACTATTAGACAGAGGCACAGTAAACTAAACCTTAAAAAGGGCACAGTATACTCAAATCAAGGGGTGGCGTAAGCCATACAGAATCAGGCTAGGCTTATAATTGCCCCAGGGCAGATAGCCTAGTATGAACCTATGAACTCTCAAGATGTGGTTATGTACACTGCTCAAAAGCAAGAACAATGTGAAGGTGTTTGTCCAGAAAATAGTGATTGATATATATATATATATATATATATATATATATATATATATGTGTGTGTCTGTGTGTGTGTGTGTGTGTGTGTGTGTGTGTGTGTGTGTGTGTGTGTGTGTGTGTGTGTGTCCTTCAAGACAGGTGGCTAGCAAGTGTTTAGAACACTGGTCAAACTAAAGATAGATGTGAAATGGCAGCTTAATATTGTTCATGCAGATCCTTGCCAAAGGTCAGCTTTATATGCACTCTTATTCCTCTAGTGGTTCTCAGTGTTCAACAGTACTCCAAACACAATCACCTTAGGACAATAACTAGGTGAATGGAGCTTTAGTGCACTATCATCCTGAATACAGTTGTGTGTCATGGGTCTATATTATATCTTCGAAAAGCAAAGACAAATGGAAACTCTCCAGTAACTCACCGGTAGTTGAACAAATCAGCTATCTTGCATAAATCACTCGAGATGTAGAAAACAAACCGCATGTTTATTTAAGCTCAAAATTCCAGCTTTTCATCATTTACAAAAAAACAACTTCCTCAGAACGGCAACAACGTCATGTCATTTAAACCCTTTCTTATAGTTTAGCCTTCCTCTCACATGATGAAATAAAAAAACAAAATACATTACTATTTTAATTTAAAAGCCACCTAAAAAACTATATTCGGAAACCATACTGGTCATACTGAACACAGTTATATTTATTACAAGTGTATATATGCACATGCCCCTGACAACTTGTACTATCTGTAAAAGTCTTACATCTTATGAAGCGACAGGATCATGAGGATGGGAGGGGAGCCAATATTAACATTTTTAAGCAGTATTTTTAAGCAGTATTTTAAATAGTTTAGTTATATATATTATTATATGATTATAATAAGAATACCTAGAGCTTTGCATGTTATAAGTTATGAGTTTCAATTTGAGTAGTCTTGTGATGGTAATGAGTTACGTTATGGTGCTTCAAAGTCTTAGACATTTACAGATTGCATACAGTTACTTTGATCAAGGTTTCTTTTGCACATTTATATGTATATATATATATATATATATATATATATATATATATATATATATATATATATATCACAGCAATTGGGTACTTCCTGGTGTTTTTCAATGTGTCTGAAAAGTATGTTGAGCATTTTGTTTTTTACTTCTGTGCTTTTTCAACTGTCGCCTAAGTTTCGGGCGACTAGATGCATTAATTTAACAGATAGTTTCTTATGCTTCTAAATTAGATGTTCAAATGTAATAGTTTAGCATAAGTAACTCATCCAGTGATGAGTTCACTATTTTATTATATTGTATTGCACCAATATAATTATATAGTACAAGTGGTCAGGGGCATATGCATATACACTTGTAACAAATATAACTGTGTTCAGTATGACCAGTATGGTTTCCGAATATAGTTTTTTAGATGGCTTTTAAATTAAAATAGTAATGTATTTTGTTTTTTATTTGATCATGTGAAAGGAAGGCTAAACTATAAGAAGGAGTTTAAATGATATGACATTGTTTCCGTTCTGAGGAAGTTGTTTTTTGTAACTGATGAAAAGCTAGAATTTTGAGCTTAAATAAACTTGCGGTTTGTTTTCTACATCTCGAGTGATTTATGCAAGATAGCTGATTTGTTCAACTACGAGTGGGTTACTGGAGAGTTTCCATTTGTCTTTGCTTATCACAGTCTTTCTCCGATTTAAAGTTTGTTTTATATCTTCGAAAAAAACAGAACAGCCAACACCTGTTCAGCGACCCTAAAAGAGCAAACTCCACTTACAGCGAAAGCCCAAATCAGCAGTTTTTTTCCCTTGGAAAAAAATTGCTTGCCCCATACAAAATGGAACATAACTGCTAACATTAAAAAATATTACAACTCTGAGACTGCACCACAGTGGGGAAAACGTCAAACTCACTATTTCGGCCAAGCAATTTCTTTCCCAGGGAAAGAAATCGCTGATCCGGGCCTTCGCTGAAATGCATGTTCTCTCTTTAAGGATCACTGAACAGGTGTTCACTGTTCAGTGTTTTCGAACATTTAATATAGACCCATGTGTGACATGGAAAAATATCTACATTTTTATTTCCAAATTACACAGAAAATCTACACAGCAGTACTTTTTTATTTTCTGCCATACTGCATTTGGTCTACTGCAAACCTTCTTGAATCATATTCTGGATACTATAGCAGCTATAATAAACCATTTGCAAATAGGAAAGTCATCTCTTCATGCTTAAGAATGAATGTGAAACCTTGTAACTTATCCTTTTTCTAATCATATCAGTTAAAGGTTCTGGTAGCTAACATGAATAAAAGTATATCAAGGCGCATCCTTGTTTCATGCCAATGATATGCATAACCAAAGCAGAAAATGGGTTTATTTTAATATATATTGCAAAAATCTGATAGAGGAAACCGTTTGTTTTAATGTGGGTCTCAGGAAAGCTTGACTATGTTTAAAAAAGGGGTTGGGAGGGTGGCCTAATGGTTAAGGTGCTTGCCTTACAAACACAAGGTGCAGGGTTTGAGTCTCACAAGGGATAATTGGCTAGGCTTAAAATGGCTCGCAAGGGCAGTTAGCCTAGTACTAACCTATGAACCTATAAATGAGAATATATTTTCCTTTAATAAGGGTTATAAGTGCCTTTTTCTGTATTGAAACTCAAAATCTGGAGATGTTGCTTTTGGGTTAGTCTATAAAACTTCTTTAACTGTCTTCATTCTTTATTTTGATGGAAAAAATACACTAAGCTTAAAAATTTTAAATCAAAGCTGTTATCCCTTCTTCTTTTGCACATTTGTGTTATCCATATTTAAGCGTCCCTGAGTGAGTTTCAGATATGTATCTTCATTGTTTGTCTTTTTTGGCTTTGAGTCTCTCAAAATGATTTTCGTATGTCTAAGACTAAATGGTGTGAGGCTCTGAAGACTTATGCATTTGAAAAATCTCACATATTGAGTGTTTTAGTCAAGGGGTAAAATATTTCATTTTTATTATGGAGGACACCATTACAAAGGATATCATTTTAATAGCAGCAGATAAGGACATTATATACTAATGTTCTTATCTGCTAATATTAAGGACATTATATGCCAATATGGTAATAGGCCTGAATTAAAATTTAGCTGTGTTGCTTGCTACTAGAATGTATCTGTCTTCAGCATGTGTTTACTATATGTAATTTAGTTTAGTATGTAGTCTCTGAATATTGCTGCGGCATGTATAAGTATGTAATTACATGCTACTTGAATTTAGTTACATTAATCTTAAGTTTAAAATACTTAATTTACTTTAATAGATAATACATACTATTAGTCAACTATGTATATGCATGTCTTGGCATAGTCAAAAATAAAACAATGAAAAGATGGTTAAAATGAAAACCAACAATAGGAAGTATAAAGAAGTCCTCTAATAAAAAGTTAAATGTGAATGCTATATGGACAGATGAGACACATTGTGAGTAATTATCTGAATTTGAAGAAGGAGTTATGCTTGATGCACTGAGGACTTTGAATTCTGATTCAGATATGGGCCTGAACACTGAAAACTCTCATAGCTTTCCATCTAGTGATGTTTTTACTTCCTGTGACACTTCTAATAGTGACACAATAAGCAGCACAAGGAGATGTCTTATCCATGATGTAATTGTGATAAGAAAAATATTAGATCAAGTAAGAAGGCTGATAAATGTGATCTATCTTCAAAGGGAACTGAACATGCATTAAATGTTCCTTTAAACAAGAAATATCATGTAGTAGATGAACTACAACCTGTTTTAATGTGATAAACATCTCACTATAAGGAAACAATTGAGAAAAACTGATACTATAAGAACATATGATGAACAGTTTTAGCTAGTAACACATGATATTGGTGAAATAAATTGACAATCCTGATTCCACAAACATGAAACTTTTAACATCTACACTGAAAAATAAACAGTTAGTGGTCAGTTTAATGACTTGGATAAGCTCACACATACAATATCAGCACTGTCAAGAATGAAACCCATTAATGCTCCAAATGTATTACATATGCTTATTTTAGCGAAACCAGAATAGGATGTTTTTATAATTCATGCAGGAGAAAGTGATCTTAGGCACATTCCACTGAATCACGCAACAAGTGCAATTCTTGAAATTATAGAATATTTCAAACATCTAACAAATGAATATGTGGTCAGTGAAATTATACCATATAGCTCATAGAGAGATTGTATGATCACTAAGGTCCATTGTTTCAATAATTGACTGAGAAAATTGTCTCTGGTTTGCAACATAAAATTCATGAAATATTGGGAAGACTGCATTTTTGAGTCTGGACTTTTTGCCTGGGACAAGCTACATTTAAATATATATGGTGCCTCATATGTGGCTGTTAAAATTACTGAATAAACTGGATTTTTTATTAGAAAAAGATAATGTATCAAAGCAGTCAGTAACAATAGAGACTTTGAAAAAAAAACTATAACATGCTTCTATTGTAATGTCAGAAGTCTGGGAAATACATTTGATAAACATATATACTTAACAGATAAAGATAAAGATAAACAGATAAAGCAAATTATATCATTGCGATAACTGAATCATGGAATTCTAATTGCTATCACATGAAAGATTACATTAAACATGAGTGCCTGAGACACAATGTCAGCAAGGGTGGGGTTATACTATGGATTCATAAGACAATTCCATCTTGACTTATAATGAAGGTTGAGGATTATTAAACCAGCAAACACATTTTCAGTAATGACAAAAGCAGCAACATTCATCTTGTCAAAAGTTACTGCATGCAATGTATAACTAATGAAAACCATTAGGAATATTTAAACATAATAAAAATGTCTCGCTGAGAAATATAATATTTTATTACTGATTGACTTCAACTATCCTGGTATTGTATGGGGTGGTTGTCAACTAATACTGTCTTTGAAAAATAATTTGTTGACATTAAATTTTCTTATGGGATGATTCAGTTGGTTACAGGTAACACTAAAGGTAAAAATTTAATTGATATTGTAGCTTCTACCATACCTGATAAAGTAAACAGTTTGAAAGTCTTAACTTATTTAGGCATGTCCGATCACAATTCAATATCATTTGAAGTGGATTTGAGAACTAAAAACTTATACTTAAAATGACTTAAATCACTGTCATCGAATTTCTCAATTGGCATGTATGGATTGTCATAACCTATCTTTATCTTTAGAATATCAACACAGGTATTCAACACTTGGAGGATTGTTATGTACTTGTGCTAAAGCATCTCTGTTTTACAAATCTGGTAAATCTTAATTCCCTTTGTGTTGTAAAAGAGCCCTTATGAGTTATGCAGAAGAAAAAAAACTTAAAAAAATGTCCTACATGCCCTAATATGAAAAAATAACACTATGTATAGGATATAAAATCAAGACAAACAACTGAGTCTTATTAGGAAAATAAATTAATCAGCAATTCCTCAAATAAAAAAAAGCATTTTAGAAATATGTTAATTGAATTAATAATATGACTACATCAATTGACAATTATTATTAATTATAATGTTATACAAGATACACATGACTACTTTTGAATTTAACAATTTTTTTTCATGTAACTCATGACAATTAGCACATTAACGTTTATGCTACCCTAACACATTTCCCAGGACTTTGTTCAGTTACGTGCTCATGACAATTATCACATTAAAGTTTATGCTAACCTAACTCGTATCTCAGGACTTTGTTCAATTACATTTAAGATCTATATATCCAAGGTTCTTAATAAAATTAAGACAGCTATATCCTTAGGACCATCTTTAATTGTGATTCTTACTTTGGTGCAATATATTTCATAGGTTAGCAGGTCATTCCTTGTTGGACAGCGCTAACAGGTGCTTGTCTGTTTAAAATTTACAAATAAGATTTACCTTATATCTCCTGTGCAGTTTGATTTAACCTTTAGTAGTATTAATGATAGATTTGATACCTGGAAACTTATCATAGAGCATTAACATGAAATTGTTCCAATTTTATGTTCAGTTTTATTGTAATTGTATGTACAATTTTTTATAAACTATTGGGCAGTGGTTTTCTTCCAAATAATCGCAAACTATTGTGCATAATTTCAATCCACAAAAAAGACAGGAAAGATCAAATTGTTTATTACAGATCAAAAAGTTTAACAGTATTACTTTATTAGAGCTTTGAAATATGCCTGTTAGACTTGATAGGCAGTACTGGTAAAAGTTTATTGGTAACTGATATAGAACAGCGTAGTTTTATCAAAGGAAGATCAACTTTGAGCAATTTGGTGAGCTTTTATAAACAGAAACTATGGCTGTAGACCAAGGTGTGTTACCAGGACTAATCTGCACATGGCTAAGGAATTTGCTAACTACAAGGTCTTAACTGAGACCAATATTAATAGTAATATTTTAAGATGGATTATGAACTGGTTTACTAATAGCAGAGTGTTATCATAAAAATGTTCATTCTGATTATTTGCCAGTAACATCTGATGTTCCTCAGAGATCAGTGTTAAGACCATTGATATTTAATATAGTTTTAACTTATATTTCCAGGAATACTACATGTTTGGTACATAAATATGCTAATGACTGGAAATTTGGGTTTATATTGCAAAATGAAACTGATAGGAATGACCTAAGTAAATGCTTGCAGCCATTGAGTAAGTGGGCACTTGCAACTGGCCTTAAATTCAGTTTTAATAAGTGCAACATTATGTATTTTTCAAACAAAATTCCAAGATTTCAGATATACTTAAGAACTTTATCACTTAAGGAGGTTAAGGAATATAAAGACTTGGGTATTATCATAACATCTAACCTATCTTTTAAATCACACTCAAAAGCAATCAGTGCAATGGTCATTTAATATATGGGTTATCTTTTAATCATTTTTTTTTCCATTAGAGATGAGAACTGCTTAGTCCTAATGTTCAAGACCTACATTAGACCACTACTTGAGTATAACAATATTTTTTGCTCATAAACTAAAGGAAAACTAAAGAGTCTGGAAGAAGTGCAAAGCAAATTCACAAAGAGAACTGTAATTTTAAAGAGTTAGGATTATGGAACCAGCTGTAAACATCTGAATTTATTTTCATTTTGTTAGTGAGTGAACTACTCAAGAATGCTTACATAATTGTTCACCTGTATTTTATGTACACCTACTACTTTTTTAAATACACCTACATTTCTGTTATCAATGTTATTGTGTAATGTGTAATATAGGCTCTTCTTTTATGGGAGCTGCAGATTAATTATTTTTCCTGTCCTACTGTAGTCATTTTTGACTGGATGATGAGTGCAAAGCATCCGTGGATCAGTTCACCTTCCCAGATATCAAATGCAAATAAAATAAAATAAAATTAGGAAAGATTTTTAGACAACAGAAATAATGACTACCTCCACTATTCAAGTAATTATACATAGCTTTAAATATTATTTACAGTACAGTGAAATGGAATAAAATAAGTGAGAGCCCTACTGTTTATCATTATGGAGTTGACTGACTCTTAGAACATCAAAACAAAAGATCAACAACAACTTTTCATTGTGACCAGACTCAATGGAGAGAGAGAGAAGGTCAGTGTCACATTTTCCTTATTTCCTCACTCTTTTATGAGTTTCTATGTACCTATATGGGTCTACCTGAAAACTCTGATGATGAGAACACCAACACTGGAAGATCGACAATGGAGAAAACTGACAGTTGAGAATCCTGACGCTGAGAACACCGACATGTTAAGGTAAGTGTGCAATAGGGACGGATGTTAGGGTCAGGGTGTGGGTAAGGTAAGTGTGTGATAGTGACAGACGTTAGGGTAGGGTGCGGGTCAGGTAAGTGTGCGATAGTGACGGACTTTAGGTTTAGGGGCAGGTTAAGTGAGTTAGGGTTAGGGTGCGGGTAAGGTAAGTGTGCAATAGTGACAGACCTTAGGGTTAGGGTTTGGGTTAAGGTTAGTGCATAGATAGTTGTGTATCTAAGGTTTAGTGCAGGTTTGTAAGGTTTTTGGTGTGCTTGTGTTTGTGTGTTTTTTGGGAAAGGTATTTGTTTTGTTGATTGTCGGGATTGTGGTTTGTCGGGTATGTGAAGTTTTGGTGTCTGTTATTTCGTTGTCGGTGTTTTGGCGTGTCAGTGTTATCAGGTAGACCATATCTACTTTTGTTTATCGAAACTCGGTATTTCGAAAAACAAACGTATGACCCCAATTATGCAAAAGTGCACTTAAATGAAAGTGCACTTTTGCAAATGCCAGTTCACCAAACTGGTAAAATAAAAAAAGAATAAAACACTGCAAAGGCAGTTTTCCAGTGGGGCAAGCCCTCTTGCACCCCCCTATTAGGGGCTGCACCCCCCCATACCCCCACTACTTTATATATACTAACTCCAAGATTGCACTATAGTGGGACAAGAGGTATATTTCCTTATCCCCACTGTAGCATGATTCGGTGCTGCAGTGTTTCTTTTTTTATTTTATCGATTTGGTGAACTGATATTCATGAACATGCACTTTTGTTTAAGTGCACTTTCGCGTAATTGGGATCATACTTTTGTTTTTCGAAATAACAAGTTTCAATAAACAAAGGTAGATCCATATATATATATATATATATATATATATATATATATATATATATATATATATGTGTGTGTGTGTGTGTGTGTGTGTGTGTGTATGTATGTGTGTGTGTGTGTGTATATATATATATATATATATATATATATATATATATATATATATATATATATATATATATATATATATATATATATATATATAGACAGAGAGAGAGATGTATTTGTATATATTGGAGTGCTTAGGCTCATAGATAAGTACTAGGTTAACTGTCTTTGTGGCCACCTTAAATCTAACCAATTTTCCTTTCAAATCCTGTACCTTTCATCTATGTGGTAAACACCTTAACCATTATGCCAACTTTCAACCCCTAATTTAGACTGAACTAAACAGCTTAATATTGACATCTAAACACAAAATACCAACAAAATTATTGTTATGTTAGGGTAGGGTTTATACTGTTTCTTCACTGTTGTGTGACTGTTGAGTTGGTATATATACTTACCTGTGGTGTGGGGGTGTAAAAACCTTGGCTTTGGGCATTGTTAGAGTTTGTCGATATTTTTATTTTAGGTATTTTTGCTGTCAGTAATTTTGTATGATAGAATGCAGGAGGGTTATCACTCTCCAAAAAAGTGTTTTTTTCTTTTTGCAACCTTCAGAGTGTCTTAGTTTGACTTGTTACCTTGCTCTCTCAAAAGGTGTTACATGTTTCTAGTTTGAATAATCTTGTGTTGATTAAACAAGACATGACTATTCATAGTGGACCCAAAACAAATTAATGTATCACAGCAGTTAATTTACTGGGGCAGGTCTTTTTTAAATACTTTAATTAGGGCTGAAGTCTACAGTATCTTCCTTTAACCTAAATCAGCTTTGAGATAAAACTCCTAAAGCTCTCCCACTGTTAACTCCCATTGTTTAAAAATATGACTTGGTAATAAAAGTTTATCCAGTTAGCTAATCAATCATAACTGGGAGGAATTAAATTCAATAAAGCCTACACAGTGCACATATGGTAGTACACTGTTCTGTATTCACTAAGCGGCTCTACATGCCATGTAGAGCCAGGCAAACATGGTAAATATCATGGCATGCTAATTACTACATGAGCAGCTGAAATGTATGCTAATCAATCAATCCAAGATGGAGGAGCTATTCAACAAGCTATAAAGCAACCATGTAGACTCAGTGCTGGTTTTGCCTGCCAATTCCAAAACCTATTGAAATGCAGCCATGAAAACTACTCTACACAGAAATAATATTAGGGGCTGCTGTTGCTCTTACGTATATACATGTGTATGTGCAACAGGCCCAAATCTATGCTGCTGCTGCTAATAGACCTTGGCCAAGAAGGAGAAAAGTGTTAGACTCCATTTAAGTTTTCATGGTATGCATGAGGTGGAAGCTGTGTGGATGGGACACACTACATTAACTCTGCAACCTCTGTGATCCTCACCTGAGAATAAGGGTAAACCAAAGGCAACTAACACCTGTGGAAACCAGGGTGTGTGTAGCACTTAGAATTTTAGCTACAGGAACCTTTCAGAGACCAACAGGAGATATGCTGGGGGTGTCACAGGTATCAACATCCAGGATCCTACGTCAATTCTGAAATGCTATACTACAACATGACCGTATTACATACATTTTCCTTGTACACCTGAGGACAGAGGTGCAACCCTGTAGCACACTACCCAGAAGTCTTGAGTGCTATAGACTGCATGCACATTGAAATCAAAGCACCAACCAGGGAACAGGGAAGGCTGTACATAAACTGAAAGGGCTTCCACTCCATTAACTGCCAGGCCATGTGTAACACTAATGGAATCACCCTGAACATTTGTGCTGGCAACACAGACAGTCACCACAATTCCTATAGCTGGCACTACTCTCAACTCTATCAGAGGTTTTCTAGGTGGGGATATCCCATAGGGTCATTCATTGGGATGAAGATTATGAACTCGAGCCATGGCTGATGACTCCCATCAGAAATGCACACACACACCAACTGAAATACACCATAATGAGCACATACTCAAACAAGAAATATCATAGAGCATGTGTCTGGGCTGCTGAAATCATGGTTCCAGTGCCTAGATACATCTGGGGAGCCCTGCAGTATAATCTCCATACTTGTGCATAATTTTCACTGTCTGTGCCATTTTTCACAATATTATTCTGAGAAAACAGCTTCAGCAGTAACACCAAGGGAAAGGGGTGCACATCCCACCACCACTTGTAAGGTCACTACAGCCACATACAGGTGAGGAGTCAGAGGGGAACCACCAGCCACAGTGGGTGTAGACAGACGTAGTTGTGCACATAGCACACATGCTGACCACCAAAGGGGTAAAACCTTCATCCTATGCACATACATGCAGTGACATTGATGCCAGACAATGCTTACAAAATTTACTTACTCATGCAATGGCTATGTACTGTTAGTATCACACATCGTCAGACCTAAATTGTAAGTGCCCTACTTCCAAGGTAAGTGTTGAACCTGGAACAGGAAAATAAATAGCTAAGAACACAAATGAATGGCATATCCTTGCATAATGTTGCTTGTTAATGTAACTAAGTTGGAGGTCGGTGATTTTTACAGCAATGACATCAATATGTGACAGCACTGACGTATGTCAGTGGATGTGTTCTCTATCAAGTAACACGCCTCATGCATCAAACATTCAAAAATTACAAAAACCTGAAAGAAAGCAGTACAATTTTTAAAAGAACACCACAAACACTTATACACTAAGCACTCAGTCAGCTATGCACCTTGGGCATCAGGCAAAAGACTTATTTTTCCCTGAATCCAAAAGATAAGAAATCAAAGATATGGCACAGTTATCGTCATTTACACAAGGTGTTGTTTGGGGGAACAGGAGGTCAAGGCTGACACAAAAGGTAGTGACCATATATGAGTAAGAAAGACAGACAGAAAGTTTGATAAAGTATCAAATGGCCATTGAAAAAACATGAGCTGTGAGCTTCATGAATGACTATTGTAACTGTTATATGTGTGTGTGTGTGTGTGTGTGTCTGTCTGTATGGGCACTCAAGGTGAAATGTGTGTGCGAGTGTCTGCACAAACACAGCCAAACTCTGTGCTAGCTCTACATCCTTTTATGAAGGACAGGTGTGAAATGTACATGGTAGAGGTGACAGTTCATAGTTGTCATCCCTGACTGTGAGAACTGGCTCTGTCAGGAGTTGCACTCGCCTATCCACGCCCATGGTCAGATGCACCGCTGCTACCTGAATGTAACTGATGTCTGCTGGTCAAGCTCTTCTCATGACTTTGCCCAGGAACATGACCCCATGGCCTACCATGGATGGGTGTGGGCACCTCAATCACTGATGGAGCACTGGAGGCAATACCACTATGGGAGTGTGATCAGGCATGGCCATGATGGCTTACATCAGATGATGATGATGTTGACCTATGTCCACATTAATGCCATCTCCCTCCCTACAGATGTTCCATCAGAGACACTGCCTGTTCCATCATGTCATTTATCCGATCCATTGAATTAGCAACAGGGCAGAAGCAGACATGTATGTCAGCCTGTGCCACTTCTACAACACTAAGCATATCCTTGGAGGCCCTATTGGAATGTGCCAGCACCAGGATCGGGGGGAAGGTGGACAGCAGGCCTCCTACAAGCACCCCTAACAACCCTCCTGTGTGGAACCTCACCTACAATTTGGCTACATCCATAGTCAACCTGAAGCGGCAGTAACCACACTACCCTGATCAAGCGTGTCACCCTCCACCTGTGCAATATCTGAGGGTTCTCTGGAATAGGTATGTGTAGGGCTACTGGCTGTGCCTGATGGAAATTCATGTGGTGGCTGAATGTCAACCTCACTGTCAAATTCAACCTCTGCACCCTCTGACTGTGCCTCTGTTTGTCCACCAACATCAACAGAGTCTGCTGATACTCTGACATCAGGTGGTAAGACTCCTGCACTTCCACTCTTAGGATCACCTGTGATAATAAGCAATAGACACAGAGAAGAAATTAATACCTACATTACAATTTAATATATGATAATAAACTAACACTATTGCCACTATCATAGATGGTACAGCAGTACATGCACAGAGTCATGACACCCACCTCACACATATGGATAAATGCATATTTCTGATAAATGGTCATCAATAATCAAATACAAATGATTGGCATACTATGCACAGATGACTCAACACTTGCAATGGTGGATGATCCAGGAAGTAAGCAAAAGGTAAGGGCACACCAATCATCACAATTCCAATAGCACAGGGGGACAGAATTTTTGCCTATATGTCCAATAACAATATTTTTAACTGAAACTTGGCTGGCATGTCCACACAAAGCCCATGTGTAATGAACAAAAATGTGTTGCTAACTGCATCAATTTATCTATAGGCTCATAAAAAAATTAAAACAACAAGAACTAAAACAGAATGTTTTATTATACAAGAAAATGTTATAAATTAGCATATATAAACTTACCTGGGAAATCCTCCTGACACATACATGGCCTCCCAAAAATGTCAGCGCTAACATCAATCACATGATTTTGTGCAGTTTCCACTGAGCTCTCTAACAGTGGACAGATACTCTTCATTCAGTGTCAATGATGGCTCTGTAGCAACCCCCCCCCCCCAGTAGCCAGCTATTCATGGACAGCTGCAGCTGCTCTCCTCCAGGCTGATGAAATTGTATCAGTGGCTCTATGATGCACCTGATCACAACTCCTGTTGTGGCACCCTACAACATTTACATCATTCACTATCTGTTTCCAAATCTGCATTCTATCAGCCACATCCCTGCGTCCTCTCTCAAGCTGAAAGGCACCATGGCACCTGAATGCTTTGCACAATTACATCATTTTCTGAGTCACTGAAAGGAGGTTTACATGTATTGGTACGCTGGTGTGCCATACTCCTATATGACATAAAACAGAGAAGGATACAACACATAAATATCACATAAAATTTAATTACTGCCTATATACATGTATATGTTTTCAGTATTAACCACTGGAGACACACAGTTCAGTTAATGAAATGTAAGGTTATGTGGTTGTACCATATCACACACACAAACCAATTTGTTTGATCTGAAACAAGGAATAACAATGGAGTAATGTATTGTTTATCATAAAGAACTGTATGCCTACACAATTTCAAGAGAAAATCTCTCAAAAACAATTTTTGTTGTTGCAACACATAAAGGGAACTTGGCTCTCCCACCCCCAAAACAACTGGCAAATGACATTTTGTAGCAACCAAGGAATAACACATTAGTCAATTGTTATAAATGCTTTCCAAAAAAATTTCTCACAAAATGTGTACACATGTATAACAGAAAAGTCAATTTTATAAGATTGCCAGTCACCTCTCCCAGTGACCAGCACCCACCTAGTAGTGTCTATGGGCTATCTTAGAAGCCTAACATATCTGTGTCATTGACAATATAGGACATTACATTTCACTGAACAGTTTAAGATAACCAGTTGTAACAATAACACTTATGATGAAAGTAAATAAGGCTGTCTGACAAAGTAAAATGCCTTTCAAAAATGCCTATGCTAACAGTGAACTTATAAGAAGTGCATACAGATAAAAGTTCCATTTTCTAATGCATATATATATATATATATATATATGTATATATATATATGGGTCTATATTAGTAATCAAACTTTCAAAAGTTCGACTGTCATATGGTCGACGCAATATGATCGAACTTTTAAAAGTTTGAATATCTAACAAAAGAAAATAAACTACACAAATAGCCTACTTGAATGTTTTAAGCAGGAAGGCAAGCACCCCTGCACCCCCACACCCCTTGCTCTTTAAATATACCAACTCTGAGGTCACACTACAGTGCAGAAAAGGAAAATCTTCCCATTCCATAAAACGTTTGAACTTTCAAAAATTCTATCATATGGTGTCGACCATATGACAGTTGAATTTCTGAAAGTTCAATCATCTAATATAGATCCTATATATATATATATATATATATATATATATATATAAAACATATTTGAAAGGCACCATGGCACCATGTACTTGAAAAATGCAATCATACCTTAGCAATATCAGAAACTTCTGTGCAGCTAAATCCAAAGTAATAGCAGTCTTCTGTATTCTCCACATACATGGTTACCTTTTTATAGTGTAGAATCAGGCCTCTGAGCACGGTGAAGATGCAAATGAGGTGTGAACTCATTACAATTGGTGAATACTAAACTTTTGACTACATGTAGGTGTAAACATAGTGTAGGCATTACCTCAGTGTTAGTTGCTAATTGATTGCAACTGCGAATGATTAATGGTAGGGAGAAGGAAGACACAGAAGCAATTCAGACTACCTTGCCTGCAGTGGGTGTGTCACCTAGATATACTTACAAAGTATAGAAGGAACTGTATCAAGCTTTTAAATGGAAGTAAACAGCACACATTTCTAATTGTTTTCACTAATAGCTAAACGCTCCTGCCTTTGTTGAAAACTGTATTTTACTGTCATGTAATTTTATCATAAATTTTAATGACAATGCAACATGCCCTATAGACTGCATGTCTGAGACTACAGCACAGATAAGGGATGAAAGAACACAATACAAAGAGAAGACAAAGTTATATCTGTGTAAACAATATTCTTACTGCTTGTGTGATCACTCATTGCACTAAATATGTAAGCAACACATGTACAAGCAAGTGAGATTATACAAGTGCGTATGTGTTCTTAATGCTGTGGAAGAAATGGGACTTGCTTGTATGCACAATGATTTGCATTCCTGAGGCAAAGTTGTTTCTGTGGCAAAGGCAGATAAAACACCCCCAGTGTGTTTTGTAGTTTTATTAGTCTGACAGTTCAAATCCAGACTTATTTCTTTATTTTTTTAATATTACTATCTGCTCTATGCTCTGCATAGTGCAAATATGGTGAAATGATGAAATAATTTAAAAGTTATTCTTTTAAGATAAAGTAGCATGAATTACAGTATATGTAGAGCAAGGTTCAAGTCCCACATCTATCTGTTACTGATAAAAAGTAATAAATGCTTTTTTACAATAAGAATCCACAGTAGACTCTGCTAATCTCATTTGCCCATTGCTCACCTCTGTACAAATGTAGATTATTGGCCAAGCAGGCAGTCAGTTTTAAAAAGGATACATTGCTGCTTGTTTTGCCTTCCAATAAGCAAACACTCTAAGCATCATTGTGCAATGGTCAGCAAGCTTCCAGAATGCCTGCAGGTCCAGAACATCTGCAGACAGTTTCACAATGAATGCAGTCTATCATATATGGTTTGCCACCATAGAAACACCCTATGTGACATTGCACGGCAGTCAGCACAAATACAAAGTAACAAATGTAAAAATATATAATTGCTGTCTAGTTTTTCCTGTAGCAGCAGATGTAAATTAAAAGCTACTATACAGTTGAGCCTGGGTTCTCATACAACAAAGTCCAAAGTTTTATTACTGCTGTTCCAGTTTATGTTTTATAAAAATTAACATTAGAAAAATGATTACACATAGAGATAACTATCTGTAGCTGGTGCATTGAGCATACACAGGATATCAGATATATATTACATGTGTAACTGTGGGTATTAGTAGAATTATGGTTCTACAATTAAACATTTATTTTCTGAGGTTTCATGCCACTTACATACATGGTTAAACACTCAACTCTTTAATGTTTATGTATAACTAATGAGCAAGTCTGACAAACAAGGTCTCAGTTGCAACAAACACTCTGTACAGTAATGACTGTAACAAATACACCTGTGTACTAACCTTTCCTGTGGCAACTGGTGTAAGTTAATGTTCACAATACAGGTCAACCAGGGTTCTAATCTAGCACATTCCCAATTTTACTAATGCTTGTCCACTCAATTATAAAAATTAAAGTACAATGTAAACATAATTATAAATAACAATAACTATGTATAGCACTGAGCTCATATGAATTATATGTGTGGCTGAGGGTATACTGACAATTATTTTTCTGTAATTAAAATTGTCTTTTATGGCATTGGATGGAATTCTTATTTCAGTAATAGTCATATACACATGAATTTATAAACAAGGATCTTGTCAGGTCACACACATACATGGTTAACCCCTTACTCTGTTATGTGTATTTTTAATTAATGAGCAGGTCTGATAAGCATTTCTTCTGTGGCAAGGATGAAAAATCACCTGTGTTGAAGAAAATGTTTTGTCTATTTTACATAAGTTTGAATCCTACATTGTACAAATTATTTTTATCAGTGTGTAAAGACACCAAAAAATGAGTCAGGTCATAATATGTATACACCCAATACATATCTGCAAAGTTAAAGCAACTAACAGGTACAGCAGCAACCAACCCATAAATTAATGCAACTGTCATATTGCCCTTCCTATTTCATATACTCGCTTCTTCTCTGCTTGGCACAGTTGCTCTCTGGTTAACATCACACAGATGTGGTTGGCATGGTTGTTCAGGTTTACGAACTAGCAGAAAATGTGATATCTCAAATTAACAAGAAAACACTCTAATGGTTGCTGTTTGACCTATATGGACATGGCAGGATCTAGCTGAGGAGGTACCCAATTTAGGGCTCAAAGATTGGGTGTAGAGGAGTCCAGGATATTCACCGGACTCATTGTAAAGCACCACATCCACAGCCTACTGCAGGAGGTCTATACTGGGTCTGAATATAATTCAGAGGCTTGAAACCGTCTGGCCAAGCCTGTCTCCAGTACAATTGGCATTCCACACACTGGACAGCAATACATGCACCATTATAATGAGCTGAAAGGGCACAAGCAGGAGTAACTTAACCAGTGGCTGGATGAGTTTAGGACTGCTGACATCCCACAATTGTATAAGCATACAGATAAAGATACTTTAAATTAGCTAGAAGACTGGATATAGCCAAAACTGGTATTCATAATGCTTATCTCTTTTTCTCCCCTTTTTCTTTTACAGCTGCCCAGGAGATAGCAGTGAACAGGGGTGCCCATGCTGAGTGTTTGGAAAGACTGAGAGAAGCAAAAGGTATGTATGTAGCACAAAAAATATTTAGTTTATCTAAAGTATTGCTCCGGTATGCGTTATTAGGAAATTAAACATGCATATCTTAACTATAAAATCAGGCATGCATGCTTCAGTCTATAGATCCGGCCAACTGTAGGAGTCAATTGCAATAGTGAATTCAGATGTTGTGGGTATACACAGATAACAAATATATTGCAAAATAATTAAAAAATATTGCATAATAATTTCAACAAAACTGGCATACATGTCATGCTGTGTATTACTTGATCAAGCATATGTACAATATATGCATATTGGAAGGATTACTTGGAACAATCAGTCATAATTTGTAGTTGTTAAAAAGTATATTTAATGTAAAAGTAAAATTATTGTTTATATCATACCAATTTATTGTATGTTACATATGATGGTACTAATTATCTTCTTTTTTTTTTTGTCTCTTACCCCCACTCCTTATCTCTCTTTTTTACTTTTATATGTATGGTCCCAACATTCTAATGTCATCAATTTCTGACAACAAAAAGATTTACAGCACAGGGAGGTAGACTAACTAGTGTGGTTCAGACTACCCCCCTTCCAGTGGTTGCCACACCGATGCCCAGTGCATCCGGGATTTAATGTGGCATTACTGCCTCTGCAGCACCTGGGCCCTCCACATCATGTATCATTACCCTGCCAGCTGGTGCTATGGTACCCTTTGGGAGTATTAGCAGAAATGGTGATTTTGTAAACCACAAAGAGATACCAGGAATGGTGCATGAAATTGTGGAAAGTACCACTGGTGCACACCTCAGCCAGATAGAGAAGATATTCACTGGAATGCTGGGCAAAAGAAAATGTCAAGCATTCCAACAACAAGTTGAGGAGGAGAACAGTGATGACAGTTCTTAGGGTGAGGACTAGATTCTCACTGTCCCCATGTTTGATGGGCATGGGCATCCGATGTCCCCTCCCTATCCCCAATCATGATGTCCCATTCCCTATTGTGTCCCTCATCATCCCTGTCTCTTGCCTTGTTTGTCCTGTTTGTCTGCATCTGCTTCCTCACCTACCCTACTTACCTGACAGTGACATACGTATGTCCCTTACCCATCATTCCTCTCTTACTGAAGCAAAACAAAGAACAAAAGTGGGGCACCTGTCCCCCCCAATAAATCTTGTCCCATACAGAGCTCTCCACTTCACACATATGTCTTCTTGACACAGTTAATTTGGTCCAATTGGCTATACCACATTACTACACTAGTGTCACCCATCTTTGTTGAAGTGACACTCCAAATTCAGTCAATATTCTATCTATGTTCATTTTACACTGCTGAAGAAGTGGATAGCTATGCTTTTTTCTAATTACTTCCTGCACATTCCTATATTGCTTCCCCTTTGTTCTTCCCTCTGTTTGCCCCTATTTCACCACTTTCCCATCTACCCCATTTTCACACATTTAATCTGGTCAAAAAATAGAATCACACTAAACATATAAATAATAAATCCCCAGTGAAGGCCTTCACTTTTTGCCCTCTTCTATTGTGCAGAGTTTGGGGGTGGCCGCAGTGGTGCAGTGGTTAGTGTTGCTGCCTCACAGCAAGAGGTTCTCCAGTTCCATCCTCGGCTGGGGTGCCTTCTGTGCGGAGACAGCAAGTCCTCCCTGTGGTCACGTGGGTTTTCTCCGGGTGCTCCGGTTTCCTCCCACATCCCAAAGGCATGCTGTAGGTGGATTGGATACTCTAAATTGGCCCTAGGCGTGAGTGCGTGCATGTGTGTGCCTTCCGTGGAAGGTCGGGCTCTGGGCTGGCAACTTGACACCATAAAACTCCACTGCCAATCATGAGTTGACAGGTGATCCACTGTGGCGACCCCTTACTGGGAAAAGCCAACAGAAGAAGAAGAATTGTGCAGAGTTTGGTATTGTGCACCAATGCTGAGTGAGAGTGAATTGCTCTTCACATCCTATGGCATGGTGCAGTTACCACCACACAATGCTGCTTAAAACTGCTGTGCTAAGGAAACACACAGTTAAAAGAGAATAAAGTCACTCGTATTAAAAATGATGCCACCTCTCTCCATTTATAGTGTTTACACTGAGGAAATTGAACCAATGGAACTCTCATAAGTTTATCAATAAAGCAGACACCCACATTTGCTCATCACTTAACTATGCACAAATGGGGAAAGTGATATATATATACATACATATATATATGTATATATATATATATATATATATATATATATATATATTTTTTTTTTTTTTTTTTTTAAGGTTATACAATTTATGACACAACATTTCCGATATGAACTAGTTAGGAGCACCATAGTATCTGTTAGCTGTTTCTACTAAAGCTAGTATGCATAAGCACTTCTCAAATTCAAGCAGGAATCCTTAAATGTGTATTTCATATGTGCAAACACTTTGCCAATGATCACGCAAACCAACAGCTTGGAGGTGCACTATGGAAAGTGGTTATTAGCATGTAATACTTATGTTTATTGCCCAATTAGTCTTCATCCATTCCTGGAATTCATCAGTTCCAATGCCCTGGACAAGCTCATTCTGAACCCCACTAGAGGAAGCAACATCCTCGACCTGGTTATCACCAACATGGGAGACCATTTCTCCACACTATAATCAATGCCTACCTGGTTAGATCAGACCACAAACTGATCACAATGGAAATCTCCATCTCACCTACACCCCCCTGCAAAGGTGACCAGCATGAAAAACTTCTCCAAAGCTGACTTTGGGCTCCTAAAAACAGAGGTGGCTAACTTCTCGGCACCCATATCAATGGAAAATAGCTGCATGACTGCCAAATCATATACCAATGCACTGTACAAGCATGTACACAAATGCATGGAGCTTGCCATACCAAATAGAACCAAGACACTCTCCTCCAAGAAAAAGGAAGCCAATCTGGTGGTCCCCAGCCATCAATAAACTCTACAACAGAAGGAAGAAGCTGAATAAAGTGAAGTCACAAGACTGGAAAAACTCACTTATCAGCTTAAAAAAAAAATTGAGATCCCTTATCAAATCCTTTAAAGCCAGCTATGAAGGCAGATTTGTGGCTGACACTAAAAACAACCACAAAGCCTTCTATAGCTATACCAAGAACCTCCAAGGCAATACCCAGATATACTCTGAGTTATTGCACAATGGTACCGCCTATACTGATCCAACAGATATAGCCAACATACTGGCTGACAGATTCACTGTCAGCTTCACCCTTCTCTCTCTCCCTCCAAAGGTCCTCTCACAATGCCAGAAGAAAGCCTGGTACCTAACATCTCTGCAGAACAGGTAAAATCTGCATTGTCCAAAACCAAGAATACAGCATCCCTGGGACCTTATGATATCCCTGGCTCTGTTCTACATGAGCTACAAAATGAACTGGCACCCCACCTGTGTGCCCTCTTCAATCACAGCCTTACCTCAGACTCTGTCCCTAATGAATGGTGCACTGCTACAGTCATACCTCTCCATAAAGGGGGTGCGACTATAGACCCTGGGAATTATTGCCCCATTAACCTGACAAGTCTGGTATGTAATGCTTTGGAGTGCATCATCATGGACCTGCTTAACAAAGATATAGGGAGTCTCAAAACTCTCGACACCATGCAGTTTGTCTTTGTCAAAGGGAGATCCTGCCTTTTGAACCTGGTTGACTTCTTTGAGGCAGTCACCAGGGCTGTGGATGAGGTAAGGCAGTGCATACAGCCTATCTCGACCTGGCCAAGGCCTTTGATACCATGCCCCACTCAGGTATCATTGATAAACTCATCAAACTAGGCATCAATTCTTATATCACTAGGTGGGTTGCAAATTGGCTCACAGACAGGACCCACACAGTGAAAGTAGCAGACTCCAAGTCAGACTATCGGCCAGTCATGAGTTGAGTCCCACAGGACTCAGTCCTGGGCCCTCTCCTGTTTGGCATCTACTTCTCAGAACAGGCAGGCCAAGTTCACTGATGACAGTGAGTTATGAGTCATTATTAACTCCCTAAGTGAAGCAGATATCCTACAAAAGGGCCTCACTGAGATCAGTGACTGGTGTCGGAACCATAGCCTTAAGCTTAACACCAAAAAATGCATTAACATCCCCTTTGGAAAAAACTCAGTTCCCACTAACTACTATGTCGATGGAAGCCCACTGGACACTGAAAGTGCCATAAGAGATCTGGTCACCCAGGTCAACAGCAACCTCACCTTCGACCACCACATTGCCACTGTGGTCAGAAGATCCTTCTATGTAGCACATCTCATGACCAAAGGTTTTGCATCCAGGAAGAAAGAGGTCATCATCCCACTCTACTCATCCCTCATTAGACCATTCATCAAATATAATGACCCATTTGGCATGTATCTGACCAGGTACCTTCGACAGCTGGAGAGGCCACAAAAGTACCTCACAAAAAGGATCATAGGCCTTAAACACATGCCCTACATGGACAGACTCAAGAAACTTCAGCTGTTCTCAATCTCTTATTGTCTACTTATAGGTGATCTCTGCCTGACTTACAAAGCTATGTCCAACCCAGCCCTACTTGAAATGCTTCACCTAAAGAAATACCAATCCCCCTGCACCACATGCTCCAGAAATCACAACTACATTACCACAATCAACAGAACATGCTGGAGGGACAGGTTTCTCACCCAGAGACTGCTCATACTCTGGAATAAACTTCCCATTCATGTCAAGCAGAGCACCTCACTGTCCCTCGACAAGTGGTTGGGTAATAGAAGGTTCACCCCAGGGATCACTCCAGTGGCTTTACTGTATAGAGACACAGTGAACTAACATCAGTGGCACAACACCAGGGCAATTATGTGGGGCTAGGCTTGTAAAGGCTCCAGGGCCATTAGCCTAGTACACACCTATGAACCTGTGAACCTATGAACAAGCTATACAAAAACACAACCACAGGGAAGGCATTTTTTAATGACTGAACACATATTTTCACTCACTCACTCATGTGCTATCTGCACCCATGCACTTGAAATTTGGTATGTCAGTACTAGTTCTCAAATGTCAGCAACACTATAGAAATAAATATCAAAACTGCATTGTTACATACCATGTACACTTTGACACCTCAACCTCATTACCACAATCAACAGAACATGCTGGAGGGACAGGTTCATAACACAGAGACTGCCCATGCTATGGAATAGATTTTACATACATGCCAAACAGAGCACTTCACTGTCCGTCTTCAAGAAAAATCTCGATGAGTGGATGGGAAATAGAAAATTCACCCTGGGGATCACTCCAGTGGCTCTACTCAACAGAGGCACTGAGAACTAAGGTCAGGTGGCATGA
Organism: Protopterus annectens; assembly: GCF_019279795.1. Classification (NCBI taxonomy): domain Eukaryota; kingdom Metazoa; phylum Chordata; order Ceratodontiformes; family Protopteridae; genus Protopterus; species Protopterus annectens. The sequence continues at coordinate 8,212,640 of NC_056734.1, forward strand.
TGCCAGGGTAATCCTATGGGCTAGGCTTGTAAAGGCTCCAGGGCCATTAGCCTAGTACACACCTATGAACCTATAAAGACAATAGACATTCAGATTGTCTTATACATGTATTAATGTGGACAGTAATTCTTCACAAATTTGAACACGTACATATACAGCTATATCCATGCTGTTCACAAAAAAATGTGTGTGTCTGTGAAAATAAGTGTGTAATGTACACAACATACTGGGAAATAGCTGCATATGTTTCATTTGTGCTGCATGCATTCCTGACAGCTTTTTGCATCTAGTTTGACAAGCTGTATCTTAAAGTATGCCTGCATGTTGGAAACATTGCAGGAAATAGTACAGCTACACTTTGCGCACCAGCCTCATAACAGAATATGTTAACCACATCATATAATGATTATGGTATCATTTATAAAGACCACTATGACAAGCCAAAAACATGATTCAGGGGTATTACAATCATTAATACTGTCTTTTGCAGAAGGGAACAAAATGCTAACGTGTGTTAAATTAGCACAGCAGCCACATTATGCATGTGTTTCTATCTATGTGTACGTGTGTGTGCATAGTCAGAGGAACATCAGTTTGCATCCTACTATCATCAATCTGGTCCCATGCAGAACTGATATCTTGACAACCATACATGGCTACCCAGCCATTTCATGCAGGCCTAATAACATCTTCTTGCAAACATCCAATGATGATGTTGTCTACTATAAATTGTCCAGCAGCAGTGGAAAAGTCAGACTTATTGCATTGTCCGTCTGTTAAGTACTAAATCATGTAGCTGGTTAGATAGGGGCTCTAATCTCACTGTAGTCAACTGGTGTGTGTGTGTGTGTGAGTGTGTGTGTGTGTGTGTGTGTGTGTGCGCATGTGTGTGTGTGTGTGTGTGTTTGTGCACTCTAAAAAATGTAGCTGTCTACCCTACTGTCAGCAATACAGTCCCACAGAGTACACATATTTTGACAGTCGTACATGTGTACAGATCCATGTCATATAGGCCTCCCATTTTCTTTCAAACATCCAGTGATGATGCCATCCACTATAAATTGTCCAGCAGCATTGTAAACTTCAGACTTCTGCCATGGCACTTGCATTAAATACTGAGCTTGTGTACCTAGTTAGGTAGGTGTTCCAGTCTCACTACAGTCAACTAGTATTGATTGTACATAATCAGAAAAGTGTAACTGTATCTTACTGTCAGCAGTACAGCCCCATGGAGTACAAATATTTTGACAATCATACATGCCTATACATTCATGTCATACAGGCCTCCCAACATCTTTTATCAAACATCTAGTGATGATGTTGCCCCCTATATATTGTCCAGCAGCATTGTAAAAGTCAGACTTGGGTCATGGTGTTTGCATTTATTACTGAGTTCTCTACCTTGTGTATGTAGTTAGGTGGGGTTCTACTCTCACTGAGGTCAATTGGTATGTGTATATGTTTATGTTTATTTGGTTCACATACAGGAGACCATTTTATAGCAGCATAGGAGACACTCCTAATACCATCTTCTTCTCACCAGACACTGCTATTATCAGCTATAAAGTTTTGTCCGACACTATAAAAGCATACAGTGATGGTATCATACTTCATAAAGTACAATGTGACAGTGTTAGAATCAGACATATGTGGTGGTGCTAGTGTTGCATTGCATGGCATTCATCTCCTCTATTGACACATGTGTAATATTCAAATCTGACCAAATGCACTGCTGTGAGTGTGGTTGCTGATACATTAGGGCCATTGTATGATCTTTAGAATCGCTTTTCATTTCACTACCATTTAGGAGAACCTTTAACATAGGATCTTGCATCCACCATCTTCTTTTTTCTTCTACACACATTATATACTTCCTGCAAAGGAGTGGAGGATGTCCTCATGTCAAATATGCATACATACATCATGAAGTAGAGTCCTTACATAAGCCTCTGCAAGCCATCTCCAAACCACTGCATGTGCAATTGCTAATTCTGTCATGGTGTGCTACATATGTCCCATATGGACAGTGGCAGTATATAATGCAATCCAACAAATGCACACATATGCACAATACTTTTCCATCATATAGATATAGGGAATTTGTTTTAATTGGTATAATAATGGCTAAGATTTTATATTATGTTGGCTGTTAGCTTAATGTCCTATGACCCTATGAACATTTGACATGTCAATGTTGATGTCATTGACATGTGCTATGTGAGGTATGGCTGTATAATATGCCTATAGGAAAGCTGTACACTCTCTGATAAGATCTAATGTATTGATGGCCACTGCTGCCATTTCATTACATGCTCCTTCTATAACAGTTGTAGTAATATGAGCCCTGAGAAGTGTTGACATGGTATGATAAACTTTTATGTGCATTGTTGGCTTATTAAGACATGTTATAGTGGAGCAGATCAACATTTTACACTGTTCTCATTCCACCATCACAGAGACAGTTGTAGTATGCCACAGGTGAGCATGTGTAAACTTACCATCATTACATGCTCTGTGGCACACATCAATATAAATCCATACTGATTACGTGGGCACATACATCTTGTTTTATCCACATGTTGTAATTCTGTGATATAAATAGAAATATCATGTTCTTGATTCAATTACAACCTTGTGGAATACATTATATGTGCAGTTGTGTTGCTTTTCCCCATGGATTATTTATGTGTTTAGCAGCACCATTGTGTGACTAGTAGCATTTTTGTAGGAAATGCTCTGCATGAGCCACAAACAACTGATTTGTAATGTGTTTTAAATGGCATCAGGCCACTCAAACACAGCTTTCCCATGAAACACATTAAAGGCATATGCTGTGCAATTGATGTAATTACGTGACATTGGTACAGTTGTATCACTGTGTGAATAGTACCAGTATGTGGCATGTGATGCATGACTAAGTCTATAGTTAGAGTTGTTCTTACAGTTCATGTGTTTCAATAAATGTAACATGTTAGGTGGAATATACAACTAAGCAAAGAGCTGTTTGTTTATGGCACCATACAAAACTGGAGAAAATATCAATCTGCTAGCTGACAGTTTGTCTCACAATTTACACCTCTGTCACTTCTGGCCATCAGCCAAAGCATACATGCAAACAGTACTCAGTTTTTCTCCTCATGAGAGCATCTCATCTGTGCACTGTCTACAGCTAATAACACAGAATCAATGGGTCCTGACAATATCCCAGGTTGCTTATAGCATGACGTATAACCTAACCTAGCAGACACAGTTGCATCCCTACTTCAACAGTCTCCAGACAGCCTATGTTCTTGTAGAAGGGTGTACAGCAACAGTCATCCATCTGACTAGGTGGGACCTTCACCTGATGTATGGAGTTATAAACCCATATTCCTGACTCTCCTCATCTGTGAGGCAGACCAACAAGACATCACAGACCTTATCAAACAGGACACAGGTAATCTCCCAACTGTGTACCAAAACCATGTTTAATTTGTTAAGGCTAGATCTTCACTGTTATATCTGTTACATCTGTTTGACATCTTCAAGGACATGCATAAGGAAAACACTCTCATCCTGCATAACTTGACTTAGCCAAGGCATTTGACAGAAATCCACACTAAGGTACTACAGAGAAACTGTCTCAAGTGGGCATAAACACCTACATCACCAATGGGTAGACAAATAGATCATATACATGACAAATAATGTCAAAGTGTGTGAAGTCAACTCTATCTAGAGTGCAGTTACCAGGTCCATACCTCAGAATTCTGTACTAGGCCCTTTTCTGTTTATTATGTAAGTTTCAGAAGTCAAGAGTAACTTACACATCCGTTGTCTAACCAGCTTTGTGGAGGACTGCAAATTGTGGACAATCATTGAATCCAAGATTTGTATTGGTATAATGCAGACAGTATTAACACACAAAAAGGATTGTTGCCAGAGCCATGGAGAAACAGTAGTCGAACAAAAATCAAGGGGGGGGGGTTATTTCCATTAAGACAGCAAGTGCACAAGCTATTACAATACAAACAGCACACCCCTATGAGTAGTCCAAGTGGTATGTGACCTGTGTACTCAGGTAAATGTTATGTGGGACGTCCACCATCATGTGCCTACAGTGGTGACTAATCCCTTGTGTGTAGCATAACTCCTGAGTATCTGCAAGATATCCACAACAAAGGACAATATAGTCCCATTGTTCTCAGCCCACACTACACCAATAATTCATTTTGCATGTACCTCTCAACTCATCTTCCAAGAAGGACTTACTCAAGTGCATCACTTCTGTCACAGTGAGCTTTTACATGACTTACTGAGCATACCTAAGTATTCTTTTTGCTACATAAACATGAGACGTTGACAGTGCAGAACTCCCTTGAAGGTGTTACACAAGTTGCATGTGTGATACATGTTCCTGGAATACACCCAGTAAATACATAGCTCATTGACAAAATTGTTGGCCTGGGTTATATTTATGCAAGTGTGGATTGTGGAATACATATGCCATGCAAACCTGTCAACTAGCCAGGATTGATTGCAATTTAAACTACAGACATACCAGTATCTCTCTTAACACCTCCAAAGGGTGTTATTTTTTCAGGAAGGCATGCTTGAGTCTTACTAACAAATCATTATAGTTGCACAACTGTGTTCACATAGAGCATGGATACTAACTCACAATCACATATTTAATGCTAGTGACATGGATGAGTGGTGTTATTATTCTGACATTGTCCATGATTGTTCATGATTCTGAGTACTGTTATCCATAAGCCTGTTGCTGTGTGTGCCACTTGGTTGAGACCTATGCTGACATTACAATCATATTCAAGTAAATAATTTTTCACATCTTCATAATATGCACATACCCCCTAGTGCATCTAAAGTCCTTGATAAATGTCCTCTCCAGAGATCATGTCAGGATGCTTATATCACAATAAATCTTCTCCATTGATATGTGACCTTGTGTGACAATCACATAATATACAATAACTGAGTGGTGATATGACTATAGCCAAACAGGAGGTGTAAACAGCAGTACATACTGTATTATGTAGACTTGTGATTACTGTTCATGCTACAACTGTCTTGTCTTTCTGGTGTATGTACATTGACATGCCCTCATTTGCTGTATATTACCATGTTTCACTTGTCCTCCATCCTTGTGTTCATTCCTGCAATTCACAGTGTGGCCGTTTGCAATATACATACCCTTCCCCAGAATAATTATTTATAATGCAGTCTATGTACCTTTGCTGATCACCACCAAAACCTTTATTCTGTATGCCTAAAACAAGTTTGCACAGTACTCTACACTAACTACATTTTCATATAATGTGCTAGAACTGTATGCGTGGCCTTATATTAAGCTATGGTAGTCATTGTTGCTGTCTGCTCAATCACCCAGAACTAGTTTGCCTGTAGGTATACATGTCTGCAGGTGACAAAACCTTACTTATTTTTGTGTAAACATGATGGGTTGCATGAATATGGAATTTGCACTGCTGCTCATCTCACTAACATATAAACTCTGTATAGGCTTCACGCTAAGCCCTACATGGAGCTTATTGTATCCCTGGGAGTATGGCTTAAGAATTTTCTTTGGTCAGATGTGATAATTTTATTCTTGCCTTCCAAACATAAAGTATTCTGACCATAAGAAGTTTGTCTCTTATGGAAAACTAAATCTGTTCCCAATAATCTTATTGAAGAGATTGACCCATGTCATCACCATAGCAACCCCTTTATATTTTAAGAGTATATACTTGTAGACATCTTTAACAATCAATTTTCTTTGTTAAAATGGCTGTTCAATAAAAATCGTGATTGCTACTGTTCATTTTAAAATTTGCCAGGTGAAAATTAGGTGAGTGGAAACTATAAAATATACTATAACAAAAGTGTTTACATCTGTAAGAACAAAAATGCACAGAAACATATTTGTGTGAAACTTTAAAATATTTATATTCTCCATTTAATATTTACTGCTAAAATTAATTCATATTTGATTTTCTTCTCTGTTAATAGTATTTACATGTTGCTACAATTGTCTAGGATTCTCTGCTTTCTGTGATTACCCCATGTTTGTGAATTTTTTCTCTCTTTTTTGGGGGGGGGGATTTCTTCACCTGGACTGTGCCTTCATATAGTCTATTGTGATCAGTGTACTACTCAGGTAAACAAAACAAATACAAATAAATAAATAAATAAATAAGGAAATGGTCCAAATGCATTCTTTAGCTTTAGGTTTTTAAGATAATACTTCTTATAATAAATAACAGAGTGAGTGCATGATTTAGGCAACAGAATAATCTTTTCTAAGTGTTAAACTTGTCCAGCTTGTATCTATAAGAAATACTTGGCATAAATTCAAGTTTTAAACATTCATATTCTGGTATGCTCATATTGCATAAACTTTGCACATCAGTTGACTTTCTACCAATGGTGTGCTGCTAATTGCAGGTTATCCGTATCTCTGTTCAGTCTAACATACATTTCCCATTCAAGCTTGTAGTATACTGTATAATCTCTGCAGTTTTCGCTTATGTAAACTTTTTGTTCAAAACAGTACTTCCATACATTAAGTTATACTTTTTCTATAGGCAGTGCTTTTTCATATGAATGTTGTGTACCTCCGTGCAGCCCGATGGTATCTTCATGAAATTGGTAGGCATATAACACTTCCTGTAGTACTAATACTTGTTTATTATATTATGGTCTACAACTTCCTTTTAATGTTTATTGATATTGTCCTGTAACTCATTCTATGCCCACTATAGTAGGTCTTCAGTTTCCAGCTTTTAGGTAGTCATTTTTTTAAGAGATACAAAGTAATGCTCAAGTTCTTGACTTTTTTAGAGTGCTATTATATTTCTTCCTCTGTAGTCATGGCCAAGAAAGGTTGATATATACTTTAGCACATTTATTATGAATGTGGCATTGCATGAGTAAAAATAATAATGTGGGGGATCCAGACTGGAGGTTTTTCCTCAGGCCTTCACTGAAAATGAAACTTTTAGGCCCAGTCAGGCTTACACGTTAGACAAACTTCAATAAAAAAAAAAAAAAAAAAAAAAAATGAATGAATAAATAAATAAATAAATAAATAATCCAGATGAGCGACCACACACACTGGCTGTATCTCAGTCACATGACTGAACTCTTTGTAGGTTAATTATGATTCTGGCAGTATTTTTGTGTGCATCTCAATTCATAGCAGGAGATGTGATTGCATCTCTTTTAGAAGCTAACATAAACATGATTTTTTCACAAGTGATGGTGATGCTGCTACTCAGCTATGTTAGGAGTAACAAAACATCAGCATTATTTGGTCATTAGCTGCCAGGATGAAAATATTTCTACAATCATTTACATCTGGATAACAATACATTGTGGTCTGTGCTCCATACTGTAGGCTATAATTCCAGCATTTGTAAATTGTAAACCATGCTCTGAAACTCCTTTTTTAAAACCAGCTATGCCCATGAAGGAGTCTAAGTATACAGTTGCTTATCACCCAACTCCATACATATTGGTCCCTGTATGAATTGCACAGGACTTTATTATGTGACTTGGACCATGCAGCGCAATTCCAATGCACAATTGCAGACTATGCTTATGAGTAGTACCCACAATGTGGAAAAAATCCTCCCTGAAACAGCTGACATTTTTATTTAATTATCTTTTGTTGACCAGGTTATTCCCACTGGGCTAGTCACCTCTTTTCAGGGGAGACTTGAGGTGATATTTATATTACTGGGGGAGTTTTTGGCCAGTGCATTAGGAAACTTTCCCTATTCTTTCCAATAGGTGCCATGGAATCTTTTACATGCAGTGGAGCTATCAGCAAGTCAAGCAGATGGGATACCTGTTTAACATCTCATCTGAGTGCCTACACACTGAGGAGTGCAGCATTCCCCTTATGCTGCACTACGATATCAGTAATCAATTTACTTGGTGTGGGAACCGAGCATACAACCTTCTGTGCCAAAGGCAAGCATGCTACCTGCTGCACCACTGACACTGCAGAAACCAGCCAGATCAGTATTCTGCAAGATGGAAAATAAATAACCACAAAAAGAAGAATAAATCCATGAACTTGCAAGCTAGTAATGCAAACTTTTTATTCCATAAAGCGCTTTTCATCTGGCTGGATAGCTAGACTTCTTCAGATGCAATTAAATAGTCAAAACACAGTATATAACATGAACATCAGTCAGCTGATCCACCCTACTTATTAGAACAGCTGATCAACACCAACCAATGCATATACATACCCTCACAGCCTAAACCAAAATGCCTTAAACACACATACCATAAATTATATCTACTTCTAGTTAAGTTAATTAAAACCTACTAACATGTTTATTAATTTTAATCATAGTTTATATATCTGTAAATATTCTAAAAGTATTCTAAAAATGTATAAAGTACTTAATATACTATACGAAAAGTATTAAAGTCAGAAACCATACCTATAAATGAGTTTCTGACTTTAATTATGTACATACTCAAAAACAATATAGTTTAAATAGACTAAAACAGTTAAACTAATGATGCAAAACTCATACATTACTCCTACTGGGACAACTCTACTTAGTACAATAATATAATTTAATATACATAACATATAAAATTCATAAAATATTTGCTATGTAAAATAATATACATTTCTGCCCTAAAAGGTTTTTAAAAAAAACTACTTTAAAAATATATAGCTATAATTATTTTAAAAGACTTTTAAGTTTTAAAATACATTTGATAGACTAAATCTCATTAAGACCTGGATAGAGACATGTAAACATACGTAGTTGCCAAAACAGTTCCATTTTTTCAAGTAACAATAGTTCTAGGCCACCTCTAGCATCCGAGGTTACACATTCTATAGCTTTAAAACTAAAACCATGATTGGGAAAATAGTGAGTGTGTCTAGCTAAGGCATTGTCTAATTTATTGTTTCTAGTGTGATACAAGTGTTCATATACTCTGTCCCACAACCTTCTATCAGTCTCTCCGATATAGAAGGCAGGGCAGCTGTGACACTTAGCATTACAATAATACCTATGTTTAATAGTATATCTAACCCCTCTGATAGAGAAATTTGTCCCTACCTCTATGTGTCTACAATATGGGCACATATGACATTTATACATGCCGCCATGTTTTGTACTAAAATTAATAGGTTTGTGAATTTCTAATAGATTCTTCAAATTCCTACCTTTCTTAAAGACTACCTTAAGGAAATCATGTAGTTCTTTAACAGTAGGTTGTCCTTTTACTACGGAACGTTTTAAAATGATGGGTGGCAACTACTATATACTAACATTATATTATACTATATATAGGACAATTAGTAAGGGCGGCCCGAATGGTCTCAGATGAACAGGTCTTTTTGGAGGAATGTAACAAACTGGTAGAAATGTTTAAAAAGAGGGGCTATCCGGATGTACTACTGGATGAAATAAGCATCAAGGTAATAAAAAAGAGAGTTTTAGGTATTTATAGACCTATTTTATTTCCTAAACCCTACAATATAGGTTTAGATAGTGTTATTGACCAAGAGGGTACTTTATTGGATGAGCTACCTAGAAAACCTGTGGACCCATGTAGTCTTATTCTTACATTTTACATGGATAGCTATGATTTTGTAAACATTATACAAAAGAATTGGAAATTTATAAAAACAGACCTACCTACTGTTAAAGAACTACATGATTTTCCTAAGGTAGTCTTTAAGAAAGGTAGGAATTTGAAGAATCTATTAGAAATTCACAAACTTATTAATTTTAGTACAAAACATGGGGGCATGTATAAATGTCATATGTGCCCATATTGTAGACACATAGAGGTAGGGAGAAATTTCTCTAACAGAGGGGTTAGATATACTATTAAACATAGGTATGATTGTAGTACAAAAGGAGTGGTCTATCTTGCTAAGTGTCACAGCTGTCCTGCCTTCTATATCGGAGAGACTGATAGAAGGTTGAGGGACAGAGTATATGAACACTTGTATAGCATTAGAAACAATAAATTAGACAATGCCTTAGCTAGACAAACTCACTGTTTTCCCAATCATGGTTTTAGTTTTAGAGCTATAGAATGTGCAACCTCGGATGCTAGAGGTGGCCCAGTACTATTGTTACTTGAAAAACTGGAACTGTTTTGGCAACTACGCACGTTTGCATGTCTCTATCCAGGTCTTAATGAGATGTATTTTATCAAATGTATTTTAAAACTTAAAAGTCTTTTAAGATAATTATAGCTGCATATTTTTAAAGTAGATTTTTTAAAAAACCTTTTAGGGCAGAAATGTATATTATTTTACATAGTAAATATTTTATGAATTGTATATGTTATGTATATTATATTATATTATTGTACTAAGTAGAGTTGTCCCAGGAGGAGCAATATATGAGTTTTGCATCATTAGTTTAACTGTTTTAGTCTATTTAAACTATATTGTTTTTGAGTATGTACATAATTAAAGTCAGAAACTCATTTATATGTATGGTTTCTGACTTTAATACTGTTTGTATAGTATATCAAGTAATTTATACATTTTTAGAATGTTTTTAGAATATTTATAGATATATAAACTATGATTAAAATTAATGAACATGTTAGTAGGTTTTAATTAACTTAACTAGAAGTAGATATAATTTATGGTATGTGTGTTTAAGGCATTTTGGTTTAGGCTATGATAGCATGTATATGCATTGGTTGGTGTTGAACAGCTGTTCTAATTAGTAGGGTGGATCATCTGACTGATGTTCATGTTATATACTGTGTTTTGAATATTTAATTGCATCTGAAAAAGTTTAGCTATCCAGCCAGACGAAAAGCGCTTTATGGAATAAAAAGTTTGCATTACTAGCTTGCAAGTTTGTGGATTTATTCTTCTTTTTGTGGAGCATTAGTCGGTTTGTTGCTGTTTTTTTTTCCTGAAAATAAATAACCAGACAGTGTACATAGCTAATCAAATTTAGAATGAGTGCTATCTTTTTTGGTGAAGATAAGCGGGATGAGTATAAAAAGTAACTAATAGCAATTTTTTGTCTAGAATCCAGTAATGCTAATTATGACTGACAGAAATATATGATTTCATATTGTCTTTTTCTTTCAAATTTCCAACAGTTGTTTTTGTCATGTTATCAGAGTAGATAAGAACTACAACTTAGTAATAATTCATATCCATGTGCATGTGTACAGCACAAAGATAAAATATATTTGTTGCAGTGATTTGATTTTACAAATAGATAAAAATAGTAGTTGGATACCCTGTTCATCATATTAGGAAATTTTTGTTGAGGTGAGGTTTCCTTTTGTATTATATTGCACTTTTAAAAGAGAAACATATTCCAAAAGTGCAAAGCATATTCTTATAACAAGTTAGATTTGAAGAACCCTCCTCTAAGTTGTTGCAAAACAATAGTGAAAGGCTGCTTTGTTGTTAGGAATTACAATGTAATGGTTTCAAGTGGTTTTGAGTTAGGTTTTTGAAATCTCATATAACTGAATAATCCAAAAAAACGACCAGAACTAGTATAAAAGCTTAGGATCCACCAATAAGTGCCACACATCTGATTTGTAGAAGCCGATTTATTGCAATAACATCAAATGAAGACGAACTGTGACAATACAAGCAGCGGAAATCAACACTAATAATACAAAAGTTAAACGCTTTCACCCATTACATCTGGGCTTCTTCAGAACTTAACACCAAATACTGCAACCAGTTTAAAAAACCTATTTGGCACCAAAAAATCTTCAAATTCTTAAAGAAATATTAGAGCTAGAATATTTAGTACTTACTACTTTATTCTTAAACATTTAAATATTCTCGGTGTGTACTTATAAAATTCTATTAAATGAATTATAGATCTATTACATAATATATAAAAACTACAATTATCTATATTTATATTAATAAATATTCTATGCTATATGTTATTAAAAAACTACTACAAATATACTGTAATGAATAACTGTAAAAACACTCCGATCCCTGAACAATACAGTTCAAATTAGTCATGTCACTATGTCAAAAAACAATATTGTGAAAGATAAAAATTGTCTCATAAATATACTTAGTAATACATCTATGATTACAAATAATAACACAATATAGTCTATGCCTAGTTCTCAGACTGCTTAAATACAAAAGACTATAAGCTGTTATTAAAAATTTGTTATTAAAAATTTTGTTGTTAAAAGTTTTATATAATAGCTGTACAAGATAAAAAGAATATGGTATATTTAAAACTCATATAGAAATCAATGGTTTGACAGAAATAAATTCATTAAGACCCCTGGGGAGTGGTGGCATCTAAATATATTTGCCACCATACTTCAGGCTCATCAGACTGATGGGATAATAGTTCCCAGGATCCAAGGTGGATCTCCCATTGTGGATTGGAATAACTGTAGCTGTGTGCCACTCATTGGGCATGAAGCCTGAGGTGAGGCTATGATTAAACATGACACTTAGGTGAGCTGCCAGTTCATTTTGTAGTTTATGTAGTACACAGCCCAGTATGTGGTCTTGTCCCATGGATGCTGTATTCTTAGCTTTGGAGAGTGCGGATTTTACCTGTGTGGCCATGATTACCAGAATTTGGCAATCTTTCGGTAATGAGATGGGCCCTTTATGGGGTGAGAGGGGGCTGAAGTTGCCACTGAATCGATCTGCCAGGATATTGGCAATATCCTTGGCATTAATGTATTTAATGCCATTCTGTTGTAGCTCAGAGCAGATCTGAGCATTGCCATTTACATTCTTGACATTGCTATAGAATGCCTTGTGGTTGTCTTTGGAATCTTTGGCAATTTTATTTTCATAACTAGATTTGGAGGATTTTATAAGGGATCTCAGCTTCTTACTGAGGCTGGTGAGGGAGTTTTTTGTATTCTGGGATTTTCCTCTTTTCTGCAACAGTTTCTTCCTTCTGTTGTATAGTTTGTTTATGACAGGGTACCGCCAGATTGGCTTCCTTTTTTTGGAGGAGAGCATCTTGGTTCTATTTGAGATGGCACGATTCATGCATGAGTGGATGTGCTTGTACAGTGCCTTAGTGTAGGATTCAGCAGTCGAACTTTCAGTTCCTGTCTGCATGGGTGTCATGAAGTTTGTCACTTCTGACTTGAGTAGCATGACGTTGGCCTTGGGATGTGGATGTCAAAGGTGATTAGTTATTGTATTAAATCACTAAATCTGTTTTGAGCAGTTTTATATCAAGTGTCAAAAAAGCATGATTAGATAAAAATCATTGGCAGTACACATTGATAATCAATTAATTAAATAGGCTTGTTCTTGGGAACAAATATTTTATTAATCACATTAAAACCAAATATTTTATTAATTCTGAAGTATAAAAAATGGGGAAAAACTAGAAGATAAAACTTTTCTGGGATAGATTAATATGAAACATCAAACTATTGTAACTGTTTAATAAGCAATTATGCATGTCTTTTGTAATGAAGATATTTTCCTTGTTAGTGATATTGATAAAATATACTTATGGGGAAATGTTATTTTCCAGTCTGCTGATATCACCATAGCTCCTTCAGAGGAGCATTATAATTTTGAAATAAGACTTTTAATATCACTTATATGGAAACCCGAATGCAGCTATAAACATGATTTAGTTAATTAAAAATAATTAGGTACTTCCTTAATGTCTGCAATTCTACTTGTAAGTTCTGTCTAGGAGTTCTTGCATGAAGTGATTATACAATTTCATTTTTGTTTTCCTGTTTATGTGTTCATGTGAAGTGTATATTTTAGTAAATCACATTTCAATTTCATTTTGGCACATTTTATAATCCAAGTGTGTTAAGAACTCATAATGGCAAAATAATTTTTCTTGCACGTAAACAGTTTTAGCTCTTTACTGCTTTGGAAGGGCAATTAATGTTTTAATAAAACATATCTGTAATGTTAAACTGCAGAAAACCCTAAAGGCATACAGCTTGGGATTCAGAAAAATTCCCAAAATAAGCATAAACTGTAGGAGAAAAAAGTTGCACTTTACATGATTGTGGAAAAAAAGGATTCATAGACATCTTTAACCACAGTGAGAAAGGCCTCATTATGAGTTAATCTGCATGTCTCTAAATTGTTGGTATTTACAGCCAGTGCTAAAAGAACTTTCTGGAGTTAATTACCACTGGTATTCTATGCATTCCTTTAGCACAGCTACCACCTTCATTCACTCTCCCAAACAAATGCAGACATTCAAACATACACACACAAACAAATACACACGCAGATACGCACGCGTGCATGCGTGCGCACTTATATCCCCCCAACAGCCCCCCAACTCTGTCACACCCTGAGACACACTCACTCATACATAACACGCACACACAGAAACACACTTATTATATCGACCCCCTAACTAACCCTCTACTGTGACTACAGAGGCAGACAAACACATGCACATACAGTCATCAGAGACCACTCATGTCCCTGCAGACATACACACACTACCACACACATGCATACACTGCCCCCCCACACATCAACACTACATCCCCATTACCTCTTACCTAACTCTAACTTTAACTCAATCTCCCTCAATAAATATATGAAATGCAATATTTCAGCTGTGTTCATTAATATGGCTGGTCGTGCTAATTTACACAACAGATCTATTCTTTGAATTACTTGGCTAGGTAACTCCTTTCCAATAATCATTTCTGCAGGAGACCACATGGCAAATTTGTATTAGCTGCACCACTGGAATGCCTCATTAGCTCCAATGGCTATGGAGACATTCCACCATGATAATTTTACCAGCTGTTTACAATCAATGTGATGGGCCTGTCTTTGAATTAGAAAGGGCATCCATCAGTAGTTGGCCTCTCATGTTATGGCCTATCACAGGCGGTAGCCCTTTCTGAATCAAAGGAACAATATTGCATCTAAGCACTCAGCTGTTCTGATCATTTTGTCAGTGATTACCTTGAAGAATAAGCAGTAAGATGTCAGATCATTTTGTCAGTGATTACCTTGACAAATAAAGAGTAAGATGTCAGAACATGTTGTCATTAACTTGAAGAATAAACAGAAATATGCTGTTGATTAAACACAGGCTTAACAATCATCAAAGATGTACATTCAGATTATAGGGATTATATAAAGCACTGCTTTTATATATTATGCATACTTGCAGGACAAAAAATATATGCTTATTTAATGACTTCAGAGATATATGTCTCTAGTATAGGTCCATTGGCAGGGTAGGACCAATTCTCTTTAATGAAAATGTAAAAAGCAAAGTCGTCACCTTGCCTCTAACTTGGGTTACTCTTGAATTATTCAAATTCTAGCACTAATGATTTTTAAAAAGATAAAAAAGCAAAAGCTTTATGGCTTAGTGGTTAACTACTGTGACTATGGTGTACATGGACCTGGGTTCAAGACCTGCAAATGCTGTTTAGCCTCCATGCTAAAGGGTAACACTGCCCAAGCTGCAAAATCCTTTACTAATGCACTCTATGGGCACCTACAAGAATGCATGGATCATGCTATCCCAAGCAAAACCAAGACTCACTCCTCCAAGAAAAGGAAATCAGTCTGGTGGACCCCTGTCACAAACAAGCTATACAATAGAAGGAGAAAACTAGCACAGAAAAGAGTAAAATCCCAAGAACCATCCCTGATCAGGATCAGCAAGAAATTATGATCCCTCATAAAATCATCCAAGGCTAGCTTCGAAAGAAAAATTGCCAAGGACTCCAAAGATAACCACAAGGCATTTTTAGCTATGTCAAGAATCTAAGTGGCAATTCTCAAATCTGCTCAGAGTTAGTGCAGAATGGCACAAAATACACTGAACCGACTATCGCCAACATCCTGGCAGACAGGTTCAGTGCAAACTTCACCCCCAAAAGGGCCCATAACCATACCAGAAGAATACAGTGCCCCTGAAATCACAGACACTCATGTTAAAACACACCTCTTCAAAGCCAAAAACACAGCATTAATGGGACCGGATGGTGTCCAGGCTGTGTCCTACATGAGCTCAAAGATGAATTAACCCCTTACCTAAACACACTGTTCAAACTCAGCCACTCCACAGGCTACATGCCCATAGAGTGGCGCACAGCAATGGTTATTCTGTTCCACAAAGGTGGAGCCACAACAGACCCCGGGAACTATCGCCCTATAAGCCTGGGTAGCTTGATCTGCAAGGCTATGGAGCACATCATCATGGATCTCATTAACAGAGACATTGGGAACTTCTAAACACTGGACCCTACCAGTTCAGCTTTGTTAAGGGCAGATCATGCCTACTAAACCTGGTGGACTTCTTTGAGACAGTTACCAAGGCTATATACGTGGGAAAGGTGGTCCACACAGCCTACCTAGACCACGCAAAGGCTTTTGACACCGTTCCCCATTCTGATGTTATAGACAAGCTCACCAGCCTGAACATAAACCCCTACACCATGAGATGGGTTGCCAACTAGCTCACGGACAGAACCCACATGGTAAGAGTTGCGGGAACTAGGTCTGACTCTAAACCAGTTACAAGTGGCATTCCCCGGGGCTCAGTCCTAGGACCCCTCCTCTTCGGTATATACTTCTCAGAGGTACAGGCAAGCACAGGAGGTCTATGGTTGACCAAGTTCACAGATGACTGCAAACTAGGGGCTATATGACTCTTCAGCTGACACAGACATCCTCCAAAAGGGTCTCACTGAGAGAGATACCTGGTGTGAAAACCATGGCCTCAAGCTAAATGCCAAAAAGTGCATAGTCATCCCCTTTGGAAAAAACAAAGTACCCACAAACTACCAAATAGGTGGTAGCCCCCTAAATACGGAAGATGTAATAAGGGATCTGGAGACCCAAGTAGATAGTAATCTCTCCTTTGATAATCACATTGCCAAAGTGGTTAGAAAATCCTTCTATGCGGCCCACCTAATCACAAAAGGGTTTGCATCCAGATCAAAAGATGTCATTGTGATCCTCTACGCATCACTCATCAGATCCATCATAGAGTACAATGCCCTATTTGGGATGTACCTTACAAGACACCTGCAACAGCTGGAAAGACCACAGAAGTACCTCACCAAGAGGATCACTGCCCTCAAACAGATGCCCTATGCAGCTCGACTGAAGAAACTCCAGCTACACTCAGTTGCATACCCCCTACTCAGAGGTGATCTGTGCCTGACATACAAGGCCATGTCCAACCCAGAATTGATGGACATGCTCCACCTAAAGAAAACCATATCCCCTTGAGCCACATGCTCTAGGGATCTAAGCCTCACCACAACAATAAATAGGACATAATGGAGGGCTAGATTCCTGTCCCAGAGAATTCCCATACTCTGAAACAAGATTCCAATCTAGATTAGGCAGAGCTCCTCGCTAACACTCTTCAAGATAAACCTTGACGAGTGGATGGGAAATAGAAAGTTTACCCTGGGGATCACTTCAATGGCTCTGCTGGAGAGAGGCACAGGGAGATAATCTAAGGGGGTGGCGAAAGCCAACACATTCTGGCTAGGCTTATAAATGCCTAAGGGGAAGATAGCCTAGTACCTACCTATGAACCTATAATAAGTGCAATGATCACTTGCCATCTGCACTTATATCACTCAGACTCTAATTCACATAATCCTACAAATTTTATCTAAATAGTTGTATATGCTCCAAAATTGCTACTAGCTGGTGAAACACACTGGTTTTACATAAATGAAACAATTGTGTAGTAACTCCATTGTTATAGCATTTTTTCTCTTGTCAGAGTTATTGAAAGGGTAGAGTTAGAAAAAAATCCCATTTCATATTTTTTTTATTTTAATAGATAGTTTTTTTAATTTGTTAACATTTACTTTGTACTTATTTTTGCTTCACCAGTTAATTTTCTTGCACTTTCTAAGAGCGATATTTAAAATCTGTACATATTTTTAGGCCTTTGGTCCCTCATTATTTTAGGCTTTGTCAATATTTCTTGCACTATGAGTTTGAGAGGTATGATAGGTCAAGAGGAGAAAAGAACAAGGTGGGAGGGACAATAAGACAGGAACAGCAACAGCAGAAGAACGGGGAAGAGAGAAGAGGTAATAATATAAAAGGATAAGAGAATGAGAAGAGGGTAAGTAAGAACAACTGATGTTGTGGATAGTAGCAATTAGCAATGAGAGGGCACAAAGTTGTACTTATTTTTGCCACCAATAAGTGGTTTCCCTGCCTTGATGAGTAGGGCCACACCTTCCTAATTTATATACAAATACCCATCCTTAGAACCTAATGTGCCCAGCCATCACCATAGCCTACATTCATTTAGCCTTTCTGGAGTGTGCCAGTCACTAGCTATATATGCCCTCAAAGCCAAGGTAGATTACAGAAACCAAAGCTTATATATATATATATATATATATATATATATATATATATATATATATATATATATATATACATGATCCAGTTTGCTGAAATTTCTTTAAAGAAAACCAAACGTGAAGCACAAAAAGAAGTTGAGTGGGCACAGTTCAAAACATAAATAATTTGAAGATAAACTAAGATGCATAGTGAAAAATTAAAGAAAAATTGGCAAGGCAGACCACAAAACCTAGAAGTAAAATATTTATATTTATATATATATATATATATATATTTATATATATATATATATATATATATATATATATATATATATATATATATATATATATGTGTGTGTGTGTGTGTGTGTGTGTGTGTGTGCATTATTTTTTCATTCATTTGTTTACTTATATTTATTTACCAGGAAGATGAACTGATTCAAAGTCAGTTTTCAGTTATTGCCCAGACCAAAAATTATATTCATAAATAATTAAAAGTTAATATAGTAGTAGTCCAGAATGAACAATTATTATAAAGTGGAATGATAATTATATTCAACTAGTACTACTAACAGATTTTATACAAAAAGTTCAATGTTTACGGTTTACTTACAAGTAGATTAATTTCCATTAGATGGTTTTGCATGCTACAAAATTGAAGAGATGTACACAACATCAAATAAGTAACTTAACAATCCAGCTTTAAAACTGTAGTGATTATGCATGATCATTACATGTGTATTTATAATTTTTAATCTTGTATTCTTTATATAATAATCTTGTATTCTTTAAGGGGTATTCTAAATTGTTAGTTAATTACATTTTCTGATGGAGTTCCTGCTTGCTGGAATAATTTTGAAGAATCTATAGTTGTGTAAGTAAACATACTATAATAACAGATGTTTTAATGGATAACAGTTGAAATAGTCAAAGCTATTGGGTATTTATTTTTGCAATGGGCAGTTGCCCAAAGCTTTTGGCACTTTGCATGTACTCCAACTACCAGGTGTACCCAAGACACACCATATAAAAGGCATTTGGAGCTCCAGCTTACTTCAGATCATTATTTTTTCCACAGGAAGGAGGATACTTGTACTAGGAAACAAAGTGAAACATAAGTTTATACAAATGGCATCTAAACGCACCCTGGAAACTACAACAAGAAGAGCAACAGAAAAAATATAGGGGGCTCTAGGGGTAGATGGCTATTGCAATGGTAATCCATTAGAGCATCTACTGTTATGGTAAGGCTACTTACTCAGCTGTACTGTGGTTATACCATGGATCACCATTGCAGTAGCCTAAGATATATAAGTAGATTCCTGTAGTTTAGTCAGGTCTAACAAAAATGGGATGAGGCCAATAACTAAGACTCTAGGAGCCTCTGGAGAATGGTCTCGACAAAACATGTTCTGGACCTGGAAAAGGAATCCAATTCACATCACTTTGTAAAAGTGTGAACAGATGATAAAGTAGCTGTCTCTAGAATACTTCTAGATTTCACCATTTTCTAGAAATTCAACAAAGAAGCCAGTGCCCATGAAGAATGCATTGTAGCCCTGCCTGGAAGTGGCTAATTGTAGCGAGTATAACAAGTAATATCATTCAAATATCAGGTAGAAATAGTCAGCTTAGTCACAGGTTATCCTTTCGTCTTACTTTCCTAGATGATAATCAGCTGTTCAGCTTTCCTGAAAGGTCAAGTTTTGTTTAGGTAGCATTTGAGCTGCCTGTGTACATACACAGCTGTCCCTCACTACTTAGATTAGGAAAGGAGACTGACTGGAAAGTTTATGGTCTGATTTAAAGTAAACTGTGAGATGACTTGGCACAAAGGTAGGATTTGTTCTCAAAGAAATCTCATCTCTATGAAAAAATTAGGTAGGGCTGACTCACTATAAGTCCTTGTAATTCATATACTCTCCTAGCAGATGTCAGAGCAATAAGTAAAACAATCTTCAGTGTTAACAACCTCAAGTCTGCATCAATAGCTG
This sequence comes from Protopterus annectens, assembly GCF_019279795.1. Classification (NCBI taxonomy): domain Eukaryota; kingdom Metazoa; phylum Chordata; order Ceratodontiformes; family Protopteridae; genus Protopterus; species Protopterus annectens. The sequence goes on from NC_056734.1 coordinate 8,232,955, forward strand.
ATTTCAACAGAGAAAAAGTTAGCATCTCAGGCACAAAATTGAGATCCTAAGGAGGACACCCCTGTTTCCTAGGGGATGAGTAGGTAAAACCACTTTCAAAACTGTTTAACTTGATTATGGTTAGAAAGAGGGGGATCTAAAGGCAGATAAGCTGAGATGGCTACCCAATGTATCTTGCCAGAAGAGTAAAACAAGACATTGAACAGAAATCTATGTAAATAATAAAAAAATGGAGGCAACTGTGCTTAAAAAGGATCCTGGTTCTTTGAATGGCACCAATGAGAAAATCCTTTCCTCTTACACATACACAATTTTCTAGTAGTAGGTTTACTCACCTCCTTCAGTTCCTGCTGCATGCCTTTGGAAAGTAGAAGCCTAAGAGGTATCAACATTCTATAATCCAGGCAGTTAGCTGCAGAGTTTACAGATTATGGTGTAATAAGCTCCCTCTGTCTTGTCTGAGTAAATCCTGTAGTTGGGCAAGCTTGCGGTACTTGCATTTGGCAAAATTGAAAAGGAGGGCACACCACTATTTCTTTGGTCAGAAGGGAGTCACCACCACAATTTTTGGAAAGTCCTTCTGAACACCAGTGATTAATGGAAAGGATGGAAAGGCATACAGAAAAATTACCATTCATGGAATTGAAAAACATCTTTCTTCCTGGACTGAATACAAGGAATCCTTGAGCAGAACTTATTTGACTATTCTGAAAGGTAATAAATGGATCTATTTGAGGTGATCCCCATAGTTCGATCAATTCTTGAAAAACCTCAGGATGAAGTTTCAATGTGTGCTGATATATCTGGATAATGCTGAGCTTGTCTGCAGCCAGGTTCTTCCTCTGATGGAATGTATGAAGCAGTAACAGTTAGACTGAGCATAATTGATATGTCCCAGGCTATAATGGCCAGTCTGCAAAGAGGGTAGGATATGACAGCCTCCTATTTCTTTATGTACCACATCACTGTGGTGTTGTCTGTGTACACTTACAGAGGTCCTGGGGATCAGAGATGTTGGAAAGTGTAGGGAATTCACTGGCAAAAATACAACATGTCCCATAATGATTGAGACTGTGATAATCTGTTAAAATTATGTTTGAGAACTGTGAACCAGGAAAGCATATGTAAAACAAAGAGCAGTGGATCTCAAATACAGAGCTACTGCTGCCTTAATTCAGAGGACTCACATACCTTTCATCTATGCCTGATTTTGCAAAATATCATTGATTTTGACTTATATTTTTGCCTTGTTCCCATGTAAAATTTTTGACTTTCTGGAAAATAATTGAGGATAAGAGTCAGTCAGTTATTCAAAACATTTGAGTTTTTTACTTCTTATTGTTCAGAAAATGTATGTTGGTGTAAAACCTATTGTTCACAGGATAATAGGATCATAGGAAGTTACTAGGCTATTGGCCCTGAGGCCCTTACAAGCCTAGCCAAGAATTTAACCCATGTTCTGACAAGTCAGCACCCACTGCCCCTGTGGAGCAGGGACACAGGTGGAATCCCAGGGGTGTATTTTCTGTTTCCCATCAAGTTATCCAGGTTGTGCTTAAAAAGGGTTAATGAGGCACTCTGCTTAACATGGAGAGGGAGTCTCTTCCACAGAAGGGGGAGTCTCTGGGACACAAATCTGTCCTGCCAACAAGTCCTGTTGATATCACAGACCAGGTTGAGGTCACGCGTACGGGTTACTTGAGGAGAGCTTGACTTGTGGAAAAGCAGCAGTCCCATCAAGGCAGGGTCTGAGATTGCTTTGTATGTCAGACACAGGTCACCTCTGAGGAGTCTGTATGAGACTGAGTAGAGGGACAGGGCTTTTAGCCTATCTGTGCAGGGTAGATGTCTGATGCCCTGGATTCTTCTGGTGAGGAACCTCTATGGTCTCTCCAGCTGCTGCATGTGCTTTGTGAGGTACATGCTGAAAGGGGCATTGTACTCAATAATAGGTCTTATAAGGGAAGAATACAAGGATGTTATAACCTCCTTGTCACTGGATAAGATACCCTTATTAATGAGGTGGGCCATGTAGAAATCTTTCCATACAACAGAGGCAATATGTTGGTCAAAAGTCAGTTTGCTATCAATCTGGGTGCCCAAGTCTCTCATGACTGATTGCGTGCTTAGGACCTTGTTACTGATGTGATAATTTGTGGGGACGTCACTCTCTCCAAAGGGGGTGACGATGCAATTTTTGGCATTCAGTTTGAGGCCATGTTTCTGGCACCATTCATTTATTTAAACCCTCTTGGAGGATGTCCACATCACTAGGGGAATTGATGACAGTGCCCAGCCTGCAGCCTTCTGCAGACTTGGTCAGCCTTAGCCCACTGGTTCTGGTTTGCACCTCAGAAAAGTATATGCCAAACAACAGAGACCCCAAGACTGATCCCTGGGGGACATCGCTCATTATGGGTCTACTACTTTAGGTGGCCTCCCCTAGCCTGACTAGGCAGGTACTATTATTCTATAAACTTTTTAACTTATGAACTCCAAATGACCAGGATGAAACAAGGTACCAAAATGAAATAAAATGCAAAATTTAATAAAGCGCTTTTCATCCCACTCACTGATGGGATTTCATCAGACATAAAAATACAATACATAACACTCCAGTTTAAATACTTCTCCTAATTGCAATCATGTGACCACCAATCAATTAGAACACATTTAGTTTAAAAAAGAGCAATGAATATGTCAAGAAATTTATGCAATGACATCTCTTGATCGCAGTTCATGATAGTGTGGACTTTCATGTGACTTCAAACTCTGTTACATCTACCATTAAATTGCCTACCATAAAACATTTTATGCATTCTAAAATAAATAAAACTACTGGAAACTAATTACTAATAAATAATCTATCAGTTCACTGCACATATCTTATTTTCAGCATCAATGGAAACATACAGTTATATTAGTTCTTACTAATGCTACCCCTCCAGAATAACATCCTTAGATACTGAAATGTTTTAAACACTCTCTGTTAACCCTAACGTTATATATTTATTTAACTTTTTTTATATCTTTTATTACATTTTTAACGAGCCACCCATGATCATTTACCTCATTAAACTCTTTAACTTCAAGATGCAGGGCAAGGAATTCACCTCATTTAAACCTGGGAAAAAGCAAGCACTAGTACGCAGTTGCCAGCTCAATTCCAGCTGTTCCAATCGAAGGGATTCTGGACCCCGAAGTATTGCATCAATCACTCTAAACTTAAAGTTGTGATCAGGATTGGCAATAATATGTCTAGCTAAGGCATTATCTGGGTTCTTGTTCCTCATGTGGCAAAGGTGTTCATAACTTTTTAACTTAATTAGAGTAATATTTAATCATTGTGCCTGATTTTGGTAGTTTATTTTTTCCACCATTATTATTATGGCTTTATCCCTTCTTCTAATGCTAAAAAGCTGAAATATGTTACAGCTCAAAAAGAAAAAAAAAAGCAACAGAAGTCAGGAAATGGTTTGTTGCATCTCTATGTATTGTGTGCCAGGAGTTCTCATGTTCTCATGTCAGTGTTTAGATATCGGAAAATATTAATGCACTTTACTATGCTACATTCAGTAATAATCATGTATTTCAAAACTCATGGTAGACAGGGGTTATAATTTTAAAATAAAATAGAAAATAGCTTGTTGATCTGTGGAATCTGCATACAACCATTCACTTAAAGAAAATAAGCCTCTTTGAAAACTATTTTGTAGCGAGTATCATAAGCCTGCATCTGATGTTTAGAGATGCACAGGTAATCACTGTAGTTCATAAAGCAGAACAAATTCGGCCCAGACCCTGAAGGCTTCTGACTTTGCAGCTCCAAAATCAGTTGAATAATCCCATCTACCATACGGCTATTACATATTCTTTCTGGAAAAGTTCCATCAATTGAAGCATAGTTATGTTTTAGTGGTGAATGTAGATAATCAGAATGCATGAAGTGACCACAGTTCTCTAGGTGAGGAAGGGATTATGGTTCTGACATAAAGATGCTTATGGATCCTACTGGGTTTATAATAAAAGTCTGTCAGAAAGGAGATAGTGGCAGCCTGAATTGTTACATACAATTATGTTAAGGAAAGGTATTTTATGAAGGTTGGGGAGGATGGTGTACTGAGGAAAGAGGGTGAACTGCTGATGTGGATGAGGAATATCTATAAAAAAGTATTATCAGTAAAAAATGCATATTCAGGTAAATTCAGTTAACACAACTATGCAATGTTCATCTTTTAAAATGCCCTTAGGGGAGGTTAAAATACAAGACCTTGTTTTTTCTGAAGAACAGACACTAGTAACTCTGTTTCCTGACGTTATTTAGTGATTCATTTCTTCACTGCTACTGTTATATCTCAGTGCAAAAGTTTTAACACCTGAAATGGTTCAAAATCTTTAAAAAAAAATAAAAAAAAAACAAAAACAAAAAAAAAACTGCATCACTAAAACAGAATCATAGCAAAGTACACATGCAAAGTTTTACAGCTTTGTAACTTTTAACACTGTAGAACAAAGGAATTGAGAGAGACAAGACAGCAGATTTGTACGAATTGGTATATTAATTGCAAGCCCTTACACTGCTCTGAACATGTTCTGACATAGTTCTGATCATAATGTACCAGCTAAGCATAACGTGCATATAGAAAACACCACTTTAGTGCTACAAAACCACAATTTTAATTCAAAACAGATCAAAATTGAGTCAAGTCTGTGCCTGAAAACCAGATGAATTTGATATGCATGATGCAGTTTGAAATAAATGATGGTTGCAGATAAGGCTACATTTGCTGCACAGCCAACTCCTACACATTAACTATGCTCACTCACTCTAGTAAAATGATAGTGTCTGGTAAATATATTGCATACAGGGCACTGTTTTATTAAGAAGGCAAATGGCAAAAACTAAAATTCAAGAAAGCCACATTTCACTGACATACCACAGCCTATTATACTGAAAAATGTTTGTAACCCAGGCTGTCCCCAATTAATTAATTTTACTATCAACTACCAGTCATCTTGCTTTCTTATTCCCTCGATCAATAGTATGAAAAAAAAAATAAATAAATTAATGTTTGTCCTCTCTCACTGAGGTCAATAACCTGAAAAAAATGGTGAATACGGAAAGCAGTATTGCTGCATGTCCCCTTATGTAAATAAAAAATTGCAAGGTTGTGTTTTCAGTTATTTTTTTATTTGCTTTCCAGTTTACTGTTGCTAGATTTCCTTTCGGGAATTACAACAAACCTCTGCTAACTAGCCCTGAATATTCATAATGCAGAGTTCTCCAGGGATCTATAACTCAATTTGCTCACAATGTATTCCTTTATAAAGGAAATAAAGAGCTCTCAGGAGCTACATCCTTATCTGCAACTAGACATGTTACTTTAGAAGGCTGTAAATAATTTAGGTGCTCCAGTTTGTTTCTTGTATTAAAAAAGTTACTGTGTAGTAGCAATGAACAAAGTTGTAAGCTTGTCTCTTTAGATCAACCCACTGCAATGCATAGTTTTAGTTTGCTATAATTTAATCTGTTTTATGGTCAGAATATATTCAGTTTCACTTTCATTGATATATGATATGTATGATGGTTAATTCAGCTTATACTTTTTAACATGATGAAGCTAGAACTCACCACCAGTATATAGCTTTTGTGCTTGAACAGTTAGATTAGAATGGGTCACTTGTAATTAGATATTTTCTTAGTAATAATGCATCCCTTGCTAATAATGGGTCTAAATTATATATATTCGAAACTTCAACATTTCGAACCTCATATGTTCAACAACAACAATAACATATGAGCGAAACTTGAAACCTCGAATATTTAATAAAAAAGTAAAAAAAAACCTTACCTTAACACACTGAGCAGGGGGGCAAGTCCCCCTGCACCCCCCACCCCCCTACTTAAATATACCAACTCTGAGAACACACTTCAGTGCCGAAAAGGGAAATTTTCCCATTCTACGCATGCGGAGCCATTGCTTTTCACCTTCGAACTTTTCAAAGTTCGATCATATGGTGTCGACCATATGACATTCAAACTTTGAAACGTTCGGCAATTTAATAGGGACCCCTAATAATGATTGTAGACTTTAGTCGTAGGTTCTAAGTGAAACATTAGTCATGATATGTATTACCTTAATACTGATTATATCAGAGGGGTGAAAAGACATGAACCTAAATGAGCCTTTCATTCTTAACATGATCATTTGCTTACCACTTGACAACTCATATTTTATTATCTACTTCTTAGAACCCTATCAATTACATTAATGTTATACAAGTGGAAATTAAGTTACTGTATGAAATGTTAATGTATATTTCAAATCCTTTTGATTTATAACAAAGCTATATTCTTAGAAATGTGTTGATTAAACCATGCAGACTTTGGGATTGGAGTGTTCCTCTTCTCGTATTTGTATTTTTTAAGCTATCTCTATTCGCTTATTTCTCTATACCGCCTCAAAGCCTTATGCTTGTACTCCGCCAGATGGAAAGTGAATGAAACGATGGTACATTTCTCTTCCTAAATTTGAATTGATAGTTTCATTATTTCCTGCAGTGAAAATTTACAAATGTGTAGAAGTAAAGAGAAATGTAGACACATCATGAGGTGTAATAAAACATGTCCTGGAGGAGTACAATATAAAACTTCCATGGGAACTATAAAGGAGGTCATCTTAGAAAAATAATATGACTTGAAGAGATTCATGTGGCTGACGTGAATTTAAAGCTGAAAGAGATTTAATGCCTTCCAATTATAAGACCATGTCATTCTTGTCACACTAAAAACTTATCACCAAAGTGAAATGGTTATATCTAGTTATTTCTAAACTGCCAATTTCATTATAATCAAATTGATGAATAGTAGCTCCCAAATACTCCTAAGTATTGTTTGTCATTTCAAGCTACAAACTACCCGCAGCATCTTTCCATTATGTTTCAGTTGACATAACCACTGGTATCACATTTTAGCATCTGTCCAGGCATAACATCTGCTTCTTGTTTATTTGCACCATCATTTTTTCTATTTGCTAAAACTGCTAGGACCTCATAAACGCTTAAGTATTTGGTTTCTTGAATTACCTTAGGTTCGTGTGCTGTGTGATGAACTGCTTGCTAAACATTCCAGCTTTAAGTCCTTTCCAGTATACTCACACAACTCTGACCACTGCAGTACTGCTTTCACCTACCCCACCCCCACATCTATTCCTGGTCTGTAATTTCAGTGCATTTAATGTTTAATTCATTCACCAATAGCCCACTTTTTTCCCATTTTTGCACATAGGGTTGGGGTGTCACATCAACAGTAACAATCATTGAGAGTCAGTTGCTACAAAATTATAATGCATATGAGACTTACGTTCATGACTCCTGCTCCCTATTGTCCCATTTCATGCCTGCTATTCCCTTAAAGGTTTAAGTGGTTATATTACCCTCTCACATTTCTTTTTTTCTTCGTGGATCATTTCCAAGTGTTCAGGTGGTTGAGGATGCAAACATGGGAGAGCACTACTCAGGCCTAATGCTGCTGCCTAACCACCCCAGTAATGATACAGTTCACTAAAGCACATTTTGCTAACAGACAATTTCAATGAATTATTCAAGGATCTTCTGCAGTTGTGAGTCTCTGTAAGGTGCTACATTAAGTAATGTAAAGCTCTCTGCATTGAAATGTATGAGGCTTCCCCTCATTTTACCTAGGATTATTAAGTACCATATCTTAAATCCAGCTGTCAATATGCTGCCATTCTGACTGATCAACTGCACATGCACAGTCAATGTGAAAAGCATCCATCTTGAAAGTGCAGAATGGATTAGCCTGTGAATTTATAATCCTTTTGCTTTCTGCATCATGCTCAAATACTTATGGTACAGTACAAACTATGTTGATTAGACTTCATTTCAGAATAGTAAAGCTGCCCTAATTATTTTGAGATTATTGTTATTCACATTTACTCCAATTAACTGATTCAACACTTCTATCAGCAGTTAAACAGTCTGGTCACACAAAACTAAGAGAGCTCAGCACTTGCTCAGCAGATAATCAATCTAACTGCGGAGGAAAAGAATCACTATTTTTACACATGGTGTTATCCTCCCAGTATATTAGCAGCTAACCTTTTACCAAACGTATGCTACATCAGCTTTCTCTATAACACTTTATATATTTACCTTGTGTAAAAGCTCTGTGATACATCACTGCTCACTTTCCATGGCACATAATAATAATAATGGATGTCAGTTCCTTCACCCTGATTTGTGTCTCTGATTCCAAATTACACTGCAAAATCTGTAGCTGACAGACTTTTGTATGATGATGGTAGCTTCTTTTTGTCTCCTGTTATATACTGTTTGTCTAAATTGCCGAAATTTGCAATCTATGCATAAATCTTTATTAATTGTTTAAGTTCTATTAACTTTGTTTAAGGTTTACTGTATTCTTTGGAGCTTTTCTCCCAGGGCCTCCACTGAAAATGGATCTTTCTATCCAGTGGACTTTCCTGGTCAACAAATGTCAATAAATAAGATAAATATTATTTATGCCACCATCTCTTCAAGTTCAGTTTTGTCAAAACATATGATACACACACAACACCCTTCAGATGATCCAGGACCACTGTTATGGGATACAATAAATTTAAGAAAAAGGAAACTATGTATCCTTTCCAGCACAAGAAATCATCAAGACTAGGAATAATGTGATTTATTTAATAAGATTTTAATAAAAATAAAATGTCAACTGCTTTATTAAATGTCACACTGCACAGATTCATGTCTTATGAGGTGCCTGCTTCCTTTTTTCCCATATGCATTTATTACATTTTTTTCTAAAACTTAACAATAAAACACTTCATTTAGATAGAATCATAGGTGTGACAAAACAAGAATTATATATTTTCATAGGATAAACACAGAAATAAAAAATACTACGATAATGTATTGAGTGATGGATGGTTTATATGAGTGATCAGAGAGGGTATCTAATAAGATTTTAAACATAGTATGCTAGTTACTTACATTGTTTTTATTCATGTTCCAGGGAAGTTGTTTAGCTAATATTTGAAATGCATGTAGATATTTAATGACTGAACAAGAAGGTCACGGTGAGCTGCCTGTCAGGCGCTAGGATCTGCCACATAACACAAGCACTCAGGTCACTCCAAGGCAAGTACAAATATGACTCAGTCATTGTCCATGCTGGTGTGAATGACCTGAGACATACCTCCCTGGACTAAATGAAAAGAGACATAGAGGAGCTCTCTGAGCATGTAGCCCAGGCCGGTATGACCCTGACCTTGAGTAGCATCTTACCTTCACCAAGAATGATGCCACAATATGAAAACAAGATGATCAATTTCAACAATTGGCTTAAGTATTGGTGTCATTCAAAGGGGATCCAATGTCTGTCAGCCTGGGATGACATGCTCGACAAGCCACGATGCTTCGCTAGGGACGGCTTGCACCTGTCACCCCTGGGCTTTCGGATATTGGCAAAGGCTCTTGCTACCCCCATAGTGCCTTTTTTAGGCAAGGCTCAAAAGACAAACCCACCTCCATAGGTATCAATCACAAGGGATAAGAAACTAAGAGTAATGCTACTCAACGCCAGAAGTCTAAACCTCAAGATGCACGCACTCGAAACTTTCCTTAGCATGGAAAACATCGATATCTATGCAGTGAACAAACCTGGTTCAAGGCTCCTGAGAGCACCCCAGCACTACCAGGTTATACCTCATACCATGCTTTTCAGCCCCAAAACTTGGACCAAACCACAAAAGGAGGGGGAGTATCAATATTTGTCAAAGATACCCACACCTCCAGGTTGGTGGCACAGCATGAAGCATCAGAGACTATCCATGTGCAACCAACAGTGGGTAAAACTGCCTTCCAGTTTATAGCCTGCTACAGACCACCCTTTCAAGCCCAGCAACCCCACTCGGCCTTCGTGAGAACACTGGAAAACATGAAGGTCTCTACAAACACCATTATATTGGGTGACTTCAACTACCCAAACATAGACTGGGAGCATTACTCTAGCTCCAACACCCCAGCCCAAAGGTTCCTAGAATTTATAAACTCAAATGCTATGGAACAACTTGTTAACACTCCCACAAGAGGGGAAAACATACTGGACCTGATCATCACCAACATGGGGACTCTATGCTCCAGACCAGAAGTGTATCCCTCACTGGTAAGATCAGACCATAAACTAATCTCACTGGATATTCACATCCCGACCCCATCCCCTGCCCAGAAAACCACAGTGAAAAACTTCTCTAAAGCAAATTTCACACTCCTCAAAACTGAGGTGGAATCCTTCAAAGTCCCCGGGCCTGTGGAAACCGCAGAATCCTTTATAAACGCATTCTATGAACACCTTCAGGAATGCATGGATCATGCAATCCCAAATAAAACCAAGACCCAATCCTCCAAAGGCAGACGTCCTGTCTGGTGGACCCCAGCCATAAACAAACTATACAATAGAAGGAGGAAGCTACTACATGATAGAGCAAAATCCCAAAAAGGGAAGGCATCTCTGATCAGTATTAGCAAAAAACTACGGGCACTCATAAAATCATCTAAGGCCAGCTTTGAGAGAAAAATTGCACAGGACACTAAGGATAATCACAAGGCTTTCTTTAGTTATGTTAGGAACCTGGGTGGGAATTCCCAGATATGCTCAGAATTTGTCCAAAATTACAAAAAATACACCGAACCCACAGACATTGCCAACATCCTATCTGACAGGTTCAGTGCAAACTTCTCCCCCCCTCCCCACCAAAAGGGCAAATATCTATCCCAGCAGAGTGCTGCCCCCCTGACATCTCAGATGCTCAGGTAAGAGCCGCCCTCTCCAAAGCAAAAAATACAGCATCAATGGGACCAGACGGTGTCCCGGGCTGTGTCCTACATGAACTCCAAGAAGAGCTAAACCCAAACTTAAAACTACTGTTAAATCTCAGCCTTACTACAGGATATGTACCCAAAGAGTGGCGTACAGCAACAGTGGTCCCTCTCCACAAAGGTGATGCCTCAACGGACCCTGGAAACTTTCGCCCCATAAGCCTTACTAGCTTGGTCTGCAAAGCTATGGAAAGGATCATCATGGACCTCATAAATAAAGATATTGGGGACCTACAGACACTGGATCCTACCCAGTTAGGCTTTGTTAAGGGCAGATCCTGCCTCTTAAACCTGGTTGATTTCTTTGAAACAGTCACCAAGGCCATTGACAAGGGGAAAGTGGTCCACACAGCCTACCTGGACCTCGCAAAAGCCTTCCATACAATACCCCACTCGGGCATTATAGATAAGCTCACCAGCTTAAATATAAACCCCTATGTCACTAGATGGGTTGCAAACTGGCTCAAGGACAGAACCCACATGGTTAGAATTGCTGGAGCCATGTCAGACTCCAAACCAGTTACAAGTGGAGTCCCACAAGGCTCTGTCCTGGGACCTCTCTTGTTCGGTATATATTTCTCGGAGGTACAGGCCAACACGGAAGGACTGTGGCTGACCAAGTTCGCAGATGACTGCAAACTGGGCGCCATAATCGACTCTCCAGCCATCACAAGCAACCTCCAAAAGGGCCTCATAGAAACAGACAACTGGTGCCAGAGCCATGGCCTCAAGCTAAACGCCAAAAAGTGTATAGTCATCCCCTTTGGCAAAAACAAAGTGCCCACAAATTACCACATAGGAGGTAATCTATTAAGTACAGAAGAAGTAATTAGGGACCTGGGGACCCAAGTTGATAGCAATCTCTCATTTGACAACCACGTGGCCAAAGTGGTTAGAAAAACATTTTATATAGCCCACCTAATCATGAAGGGAATCACATCTAGATCAGGGGAGGTCATCGTGCCTCTTTACTCATCCCTCATCAGGCCCATAATTGAGTACAATGCCCTTGTGGGATGTACCTTACCAGACACCTGCAGCAACTGGAAAGACCCCAAAAGTACCTTACCAAGAGGATCAAAGGGCTCAAACAGATGCCATATGCTGCCCAGTTAAAGAAACTCCAGCTCTACTCAGTGGCATACCGCCTGCTCAGAGGCAATCTGTGCCTGACGTATAAAGCCATGTCCAACCCAGAATTAATGGACATGCTGCACCTCAGAAAATCCAAATCCCATCGAGCTACGTGCTCGAGAGACTTGAACCTCAGCACTGAAATAAATAGGACATGCTGGAGGGACAGATTCATAACCCAGAGGCTCCCTTCACTCTGGAATAAAATCCCAGTCCAGGTTAGGCAGAGTCCCTCATTGAATCTCTTCAAGAGGAATCTTGATGAGTGGATGGGAGATCATAGGTTTACCCCGGGTATCACTTCTATGTCACTGTTAGACAGAGGCACAGTATACTAACCTCGAAAAAGGGCATAGCAAAATTAATTTAAAATGGATGGCGAAAGCCAAACACACTCTGGCTAGGCTTATAAATGCCCTAGGGCAGATAGCCTAGTATGAACCTATGAACCACTACAGCATTTTCCCATTTCAAAGCTTTCAAATTGTGCCAGTTTTGAGATATACACAGTTTTAGCAGTGTGTATCTAATAATTAATATGAATAAGCTATTTCTGTGTATTGTGAAAGATGGAATGTGCAAAATGCCTAGGTGCCATGAAATATATCTTATTTCTGGAAATGCTAAAGTAATTTTTGAAATTAGTATTGATCATAATTTTTAACAAACACATTCAGATAATATATGCAGGACTTCCAAATTATCTGATCCACAATCAGCACATGAGTCTTGGTATGTAGAAAAACATTTAATCTTTTTAGTGAGAGTGAGATAAGCATTATTTTGGATCTTAAACTGAGTGAAATGTAATTTTTAAAAGGGATGTATTTAATTTAGTTTTGTAATGAGAGACCATATCTATTTGGACCTGCCATATATGTAAGGAAACCTTGCATACAGAGAAAAGAATGCATACCAGATCTTCTTAATCTACTTTTTCATATTTTATGATGAGAAAGATTATGGTTACTAAACATGTGATCTCAAATATCTCTTCAGTGACACTAGCAAATATGATTTTGCTTCACCACTGTGCCTTCACTCCAAGCCGTGGTGGTGCAGCGGTAGCATTGTCGCCTCACAGCAAGAGGTTCTCCCATTTGAATCTCAGCTGGAGCACCTTCTGTTTGGAGTCTGCATGTCCTCCCTGTGGTCGAGTGGCGTTCAAAAGACATGCGTGAAATGGGCGTGCCTTCATTGAAGGTTGTGCGTAAAAATCTACTGCCAATCATTAGCAGACTGAAGTTCTGCTGTGGCAACCCCTAACCGGGAAATGCCGAAAGAAAAACAAATTGTGCCTTCACTCCCTAAGGTTCCCCTCTCTATTTTAGCCATGCCAATTCCATGCCATGATCACATATGCAGCAAGGTCATGCTAGGCATGTATCCATACATGCATGCTTTTTAATAATCTCAAGCATGCACACTTACCTTCACTCTGTCCGAGGAGGTAGGAATTTAATACCTTGAAGAAAGTGGAGATAAAACTCCGTCTTTGATTTCTTTCCCTTTTCTCTCCCATATCTTAATATTTTAGTTATCCCAGATCTCCCTGGCTGTAATATCAAATCCCTACCATTCTTGAATTTAAACCAGGCTAGCATATACATGAAGAATCTACACCCACTAATTAAAAACATGATTCTTACAACACAGAAACTATTTAAATCATTGCAATTAGCTGACGCTTTTGCCCTTATACAACCGTTACACCTAAATCCTAATCTACTAATAAATAATAAATCCGTAAATCTAACAAACTACCCCTTGGTAAAAGACTACACAATATGGGATATATACCAATGGAAAGACTCTAGCATGGGGCAAATGAGACTTGAACTCAAACTTCCTAAGAAATATAGTATTATCCTTAACCAACTTTACCATCTTATAAATGCTATATTCTCACAAATACACACGATGTAGTGACTTCTAGTGTATATATTGTATATATGTATATATATATATATATATATATATATATATATATATATATATATATATATGTATAATTTTCTCGAAATGAGATTGTTGTCTGTTTTATTTAGATATGTATTTGTATTGTTTATTTGTGTTTTTGAGTTATTGTATTGTTGTTATTATTTGGAAAAAAAGAAAACTGAAATAAAGAGATTTTGGGGAAAAAAAAGTTATCCCAGATCTCCCTTCAAATCATGAAGACAAAATAAAAATAATTAAAGAAATCATCAAATATGCCATGTTAAAATAAAGAAATAAAGAAAAGATTCAAGCACTGGCAGACAGAGCATAGCATGCAGGGGCAGTAAAAAGTCAAGAGCTGCCTAAGGCACAAGCTGATGGCTACTCAACTGGGGTAAATACATATAGCTAGAGTGGCGTGAAGGGGGGGGGGGTATGCCCTAGCTTGAAGCTGTTAGGAGGCATGATTTGCACTATAGAAGAGGATACAGTTATTCCCTGCAATTGTTCATTGGTGGGATCTCTCTTTTTGGGTATCCACCCATCAGGGCATATTTGCAGTACTATTATTCACTTAAAAGTGACAAATCCCAGGTGTTTGCAGTATGTGTACATGTGCATATGTGCGCGTGTGTTTGTGTAGGTGGGGGGGTGTGGGTGTGTGTGTGTGTATGTTTGAGGAACTGAAGCAAATAGCTACATTTTTGAAAGGTGTTTCAGGCAGTAAAAAAAAGCTATAGAGCTCTAATACAATTTAGGCATTTTAAAGGGTAACTATTTCTGTGCAGTCACCTCATATAGATTAGATAAAACCATTTACATTCAATAAAACATTTTAACTGAAATGCATATCATTATAATATGGCAAGACAGGCAAAACAGACATAAATACTTGAAGTATTTGTTTGGAACGACAATCCCCTGGATTCTGTTTGTCTTGCACGGCATGCAGGATCAGTGCAGGAGCTCTAGCAGGCAATATGTCTGCCGTGCGATCCAGGAACAGCCTGCAGAGGCGTGCACGAGTGCTCCTGCACTAGTCCTGCATGGACTAAGCCACTGTATGCAAATCACCCCATTTGCAGGAGAAATCTATGCAAATGAGGTGAATTTGCGATCCAGGAAGCTGGAAACCGGCCGTGCAGGACTAGTGCAATCTGCAGAAATGTACTCGGTTAGTAACTGAGTGCATTTCTGCAAAATCCAAAACGGAGCCATGACAGCTCCAAATAAAGGCTGCATATCAGTCAGGAAGCATGCCAATGGCCAAGTATAAGGCCATTGGCATTGCAAACAACATAAAAAATAAAAAAAATCAACTTTTATTTTTTTTTAGCTGATGTCAGCTGTTTAAGCGTAGGGCAGTGGTGCGCAAATGGAATCGGGGGGAAAATAACACAATAAACCAAAAATAAGCATTCTAACTAAAATCACTATTGTGCCATGCAAGTCAATGGCAGGCAGAAGACAACATGGTCAGTGAGTAGTGGTTACTAAAGGGGGAGGCTCAGTGTGAGACATGTAACTATGCTTTAGCAGGCAATCCTATGCAAATGAGGGGAATGATAGTGAATCCCAGTTTTCTCCAGCATGCTAGTCAGGTCCCAACAGTGTAAAAGTAGGAATCGCTTGGTGCAAGCATAGGAGTTAGCTGACATCATGGGGATGTGTGTCAGACATACTGTAAGTGGATTGGAGCCCTGTGGATTTGGTTTGCTCCTAGCTTAGCACAGCTAAGCTAGGGGGTGTGTCTGAATCTGCCTAGTACTCTTTACATTGCCTAAGCAGGTGTGCATGCCGTGCACTGGGTTTTAAAGGAAGAAAAAATAAGTTAAACCAGGAAATAGCAGCACTGTGCACATTTGAGCACTCTGTTTGCACGCTGCACCACTGGGCTTAAACAGGAAGGCAAAGGGAAGGGAAAACAGCAGTAGGAAGGTAATCGAGGAGAACTAGCATAGCTGGCAGGTGAAATGTATCAGAATCAGCCAATTACACAGGCAGCAGACCAGCCCAGACCAGAACACTGCTATAAACTATGCAAACACCTTCCCCTTTGTTTTTTCCCAAACTCTACACCACCAGTGTATACAAGCTGGGGAACTTTTAACAAACAAACCTACAAAATGAGAGGGGCTGCAGCAGGCAACATAGAACAATATGTGCAAGAGGCTGAGGGTGGTGAGGAGGTGAATGCTGCCAATCAACCCACAGTGAGGAGACAGAGAAGAGTGTACAGACCCAGGGTAACCTACCAGGGGATACATGAACTGGAGATAGTGGAGAGCTATAGGGTGGACAGGGACCTCCTATAGCAAATTGTTTGAGCTGTGCCGGCCATGCCTGACACAATAAAGTGACCGAGGGGAACCCATCCCAGTGGATACCAAGGTATGTGTAGGCCTAGGAATACTAGCCACAGGTACCTCCCAAATCTCAACTAGGGATATCATGGGGATCTCACAGGCATCACATCCAGAGTATTCCACCAGTTCCTGGATGCCATGTCAGCACATGCCAGTGAGCACGTATATTTCCTCAACACCAGTGAGGTGTTGGCCAGCAATATGCATCTCTTCCACCAAATAGCAGAATACCCTGAGGTAGTTGGTTCTATAGACTGCACGCACATATGCATCAAAGCACCACCGGTGATCAGGGTAGGGCCTACATCAACTGCAGGGGCATCCCCTCCATCAACTGCCAGGTCATCTGCGATGCCCAGGACATTATAATGAATGTGTGTGCTGGCTGCCCTGGAAGCTATCACAGTTCCCGCATTTGGCATCTGACACAGCTGTACCAGAGATTTGCCATTGCGGACATCTCCTATGGTCACCTAGTGGGGGATGCTGGTTACACACTAAAGCAATGGCTGATGACACCCATCAGAAATGCACACACACACTTGAACAAGAACATCATAAAGAGGCACGCTCACAGACCAGACTTATAATAGAGCATGTGTTTGGGATGCTCAAGTCATGGTTCCGGCTTCTGGACACATCCGGTGGAGCCTTGCAGTACTCATGAGCTACATGTACCCAGATTGTTATGGTATGTGCCATGCTACACAATATGATCTTGTGGAAACTGCTGCAGCAGGAACAGCATGGGGCAGGGCCACACAGACCCCTACCAATGCCAAGGCCTGCACAGGTACATAGTGATGTGGAGGAGGAACAACCTGAGTTTGCCCCAGTAGGCAGATGGAGAAGTACCCAGTATGACGAGGCCATGGCAAAAAGACAATGCATAGCACATACAATGACACAGTAGGGACTCAGGGAATGACACCTCTCTCTGACTCGCACGTACAGTAAAAGGGATGCCAAACATGACACTGCCTGTGCTCAACCTTGTATAAGGAGAGTAATATGTGCATCTGACATAGGCAGCCCTCCAGCACCATCCTCAATCCTGGCACACCAACAAGGTAAGTCAATCAACCTACCAATTGCCAAATGGAGTAGAATGTGTCATTACCTGTATCTATGGTATGGATGTGAGCATGCAAGGGAATTGGGTGCCTGAATGCTATGGCAGCAGATAGTAGACACCCATAGTGGCACCATGATATCTGTAACACATACTGGAGTCACCATAGTAGCCAGTACTACACAGGGTGACAAAACCCACTGCATGGAATGTGCTGGGTGACATGTGTGTCCATATGACTCATACATGCCAGTCAAGGAGATTCACATATCCAACAACAGTCTCTGCCAGCAGGACAGGTGTAGACAAACCCAAACAGAGACTGTACTATGGCCTCTGAATGATGCCTATGGGTAACCACCCCCCAGGCCTACACAGACAGACTACAGCAGGTCAAGCAGTGGGGATGTTAGTTCTGAAGGGTAGGAAGTCAGACACTAATATGTAGGGCAACCAAAGCTAAGAACTGTAGTATACTGATATGCCTCTAGTCAGTATGATAGGTTAGACTACAGAATGAAATGGAGTATCTGACATACCAATACAGTCATAGTAAATGTGTGCATGTGCCAGGTGTGCCCCCTCCATCCTATGTAGATATGTAGAAACAGTAAGGTGTGCCCCCCCCAGTCCTGTGTAGAAATGTAGAAATAGTCAGGTGTGCCCCCCCAATCCTGTGTAGAAATGTAGTAACAGTCAGGTGTGCTCTCCAATCCTGTGTAGAAATGTAGTAACAGTCAGGTGTGCCCCCTCCAATCCTGTGTAGAAATGTAAAAACAGTCAGGTGTGGCCTCCCACTACCCTATGTAGAAATGTAGCAACAGTCAGGTCGTCACCCCCACTCCTATGTAGACATGTAGAAACAGTCAGGTGTGTCCCCCTAAATCCTGTGTAGAAATGTAGTAACAGTCAGGTGTGCACCCGCCAGTCCTGTGTAGAAATGTAAAAACAATCAGGTATGCTCCCCCCCACAACCTTATGTAGATATGTAGTAACAGTCAGGTCTGCCCCCCACTCCCATGTAGACATGTAAAACAGTCAGGTGTGCCCCCCAATCCTGTGTAGAAATGTAGTCACAGTCAGGTATGCCCCCCAATCCTGTGTAGAAATGCAAACACAGTCAGGTGTGTGTCCCCCCCACAACCCTATGTTGAAATGTAGTAACAGTCAGGTGTGCTCCCCCACTCCCATGCAGACATGTAAAACAGTCCAGTGTGCCCCCCAATCTTGTGTAGAAATTTACAGTCAGGTGTGTCCCCACACAATCCTATATAGAAATGTAGTAACAGTCAGGTGTGCCCCCCATGCCTATGTAGACATGTGGAAACAGACAGGTCTGCCCCTTCCCCCAATCCAGTGTAGAAATGTAGTGACACTCAGGTCTGCCCCCTCAATCCTGTGTAAACATGTAGTAACATGTATGAGTAGGTATAATACAAGTGGAGCACAGATGACCAAGGTAGCAGGATAGGTTGTAGCATCTGCACAATATGCAGGTCTGAGTGTGTTAGGATGGTGTGTGTTTCATAATGTCTGAAACTGGTCAGTATGTATGCATGTTGAGGTAAGACCTGGTGGCCACTACTCACTACTGCTGATAACAGGGACAAGCCCTCATGACTGCAGTGCCAAAGACAATCCCCACCAGTATAACATATGCAAGCAGTAAGCCATTGTAAATGTATGGTGGTAATATGTGTCACCATCTGAAAGACTGACATGGCATGACTGTTGGGCTAGATATACAAGCAGTACACAGGGGAATGTACCCCAGACATACAGTATATATTGTGTCACTGAGAAATGGTGACACCCATGGATATGTACATATAAGTATGCATCACAGTAACAAGACCTGTAGTAGGGGATACTGGTGATGTCTGCCTGAACACCTACAGATCACAAAGGAGGTAGGACTGATGTATTGGGAATCAGTAGATGTACCCACACATGCCAGCATAAATGTAATGCCCCATGCATATCTGTGTGCCATATGCAAGTGGTGCCCATAGCACACATGCACCCAGCCATGCAAACACCACCCACATGCACCTCTCCAGCAATATCCCTGCTGTGGGGAATGGGTACGGTATGACCCCACCTGTATATTGCAATAGCAGAAGACTGCAGCATGCAGTGCAGGTGTCCTATGCAGGTGTGTCCCTAGCTGTAGGTAGCACGCTGCCAGCATCCACACCACCTGATCAAGACTGATAGAAGGTATTGGCATTAACAACTATCACATCTACCCTGTCACCCCAGGGGATTATACTGTATGGTGGTCTGGGACTGTAGGACTGACAGAATGTAATGGCCTGTAACATCTGGCCTGCATCAACACCTAATGCCCCAGAGGCACCTGCCAAAGGCCCATGTCTCACACGTACTGCCAGTGCATGTTATGTCATGCACACACAAATAACAACATACACTCCAAATAAGCCATATGCTAGGCCATGTGGACAAACCACAGTAACATGTCCACCATGTCCCACTGCATGAACTGTGGACCAACACGAACACACACCTGTGATGTGGTGATACCCTTATGGAAAGTATCACAGAATGTATACATGATGCATGGAAGAGGTTAGAATAACAGAGGGGGGTGTGGGAGCATGGGCAGCATGGAATGTGCAGGGTCCAACACCAAGCTGTGTGCACACTATCCCTGGCTGCATACACATAAATGGGTGGCTACACAGATGCCCGTACACCACAATAGAGTAAATGTCCTGAGCCATGGCCCCTGCTTCTGGCTAACGTGCAAATCTGTACTGTTGTGAGGCATTGCCACAGCAAGATAAGGCCATACTGCCATGTTAATGGGCAGAAAAGTATGGGATCCACTGCCAGCACTGTACCAAGGTGCTGAACAGGATACACAAACCCAGCACCAAGTGTCTGCAGCTCCCCCTCCAGAATGGCATAACTTACCAGGAATACGTAGGTGCCTGCCCCCAATACCAGACACAGCTGCAGTCACCCTTATCCCACAAGTCATTACTGTGAGCAAGAATGTCCACCTGACAGTACATGAGGACAGAAAACATCACTGTGTACAACAGTACACATGTCTGAATATCTCTGCTAACAGCAGTACCATGCAGCTCAAGCAGCACAGACACAATCACCTACAGTACACGCTATCCCCTACACAGTTTGCCCCCATATTGCCAAATGATTGACGGTTAACCTGCAGAAAAAGTATGCCACCTGTAGGTGTACAACACAAATGTCTGCACTGCAGTACAAACTACCTGGAATCAATCCACACATTTAATACAGAAGGGCATACTGGGCATGCTCACACACTTAAAGAAATGAGGGCAATGTCAACCAACATACCGAAAGGTCATACTGAACATGCTCACACACTTAAACAAATGAAGGTATTGTCTGCAAACAACAGCGGACCAAACATATCTGGCATTTGCAGATGTTAGTACAGACACTCCTCAGTATGCAGTACTCATGCTTTGCACACACACTGGATAGGAATACAGGCATATATCCAAGGACAACACACTATAATAAGCTAAAAGTAGGCATTCACAGATGTGTTGAATAGAGTGACTGTCACAAGGGGCCATCCATTATGAGGCCTGCCCCACCCAGCACACAGCCAAATGGCTACAACAGCATGAGGTTCAGATGTCACTCACTTTTGATCTTAGCCACTGGTATCTGTCAGCATGATGGACTAGGTGGTGCAAGCGCTAGCTGTGCAACATAACTGTACAAGGAAGTAGTCATCTTGCAGCTGTATACATGTACCTGTGGAATATAACCCTACATGTGTCTGCATGTGGTGTGTCAACCTGTAGATGAATGGGTTATAGCCCATGCACACACACTGCCCTCCCCATAGCTCTACTATGATAAGCTTGCTGAGGTCATCCACTTTTAAATACACCCATGTGAAAGGTGTAGGCCAGTAATTTCTGTGGCACTTTCTATAACTGTGTACTGCTGTAGTGTGATAAACTAGTTAGGTAGGAGTTCTAATCCCAGACATGGCAAGTGTGTGTGTGTGTGTGTGTGTGTGTGTGTGTGTGTGTGTGTGTGTCTCACCGTCTGTGGAGAGAGCAATGCTTTTTAGGCTAGTCACACTCACTACAAATCAAATGCCCTACTTTGTCAAGGCTGCTGATGTCATACACTGTGAAATATACCTTTTGGAAAGCTGCAGCCCAGTAATCTCTGTGGCACGTCCTATACCTGCATACTGCTGCAGTGTAATAAACTAATTAGGTAGGAGTTCTAATCCCAGACATGGCAACTGTGTGTGTGTGTGTGTGTGTGTGTGTGTGTGTGTGTGTGTGTGTGTGTGTGTGTGTGTGTGTGTGTGTGTGTGTGAGCATCTGTGGAGACAGCAATGCATTTTGGGCTAGTCACACTCACTACAAATCAAATGCCCTACTTTGTCTAGGCTGCTGATGTCATACACTGTGAAATACACCTTTTGGAAAGCTGTAGCCCAGTAATCTCTGTGGCGCGTCCTATACCTGAGTACTGCTGTAGTTTAATAAACTAGGTATGTAGGAGTTCCAATCCCAGACATGGCAACTGTGTGTGTGTGTGTGTGTGTGTGTGTGTGTGTGTGTGTGTGTGTGTGTGTGTGTGTATGTGTGTGTGCATGTGTGTGTCTCACTGTCTGTGGAGAGAGCAATGCTTTTCTGGCTAGTCACACTCACTACAAATCAAATGCCCTAATTTGTCAAGGCTGCTGATGTCATACACTGTGAAATACACCTTTTGGAAAGCTGTAGCCCAGTAATATTCATGGCGCATCCTATACCTGTGTACTGCTGTAGTGCAATAAACTAGTTAGGTAGTTGTGTGTGTGTGTGTGTGTGTGTGTGTGTGTGTGTGTGTGTGTGTGTGTGTGTGTGTGTGTGTGTGTGTGTGTGTGTGTGTGTGTGTGTGTGTGTGTGTGTGTGTGTGTGTGTGTGTGTGTGTGTGTGTGTGTGTGTGTGTCACTATCTGTGTAGAGAGCTATGCTTTTTAGGCTAGTCACACTCACTACAATCGAATTGCCCTACTGTGTCAAGGCTGTTGATGTCATACACTGTGAAATACACCTTTAGAAAAGGTGTAGCCCAGTAATCTCTCTGGCGTGTCCTATAACTGTGTACTGCTGTAGTGTGATAAACTATTTAGGTAGGAGTTCTAATCCCAGACATGGAAACTGTGTGTGTGTGTGTGTGTGTGTGTGTGTGTGTGTGTGTGTGTGTGTGTGTGTGTGTGTGTGTGTGTGTGTGTGTGTGAGTGTCTGTGTAGGGAGCAATGCATTTTAGCCTAACCACACTCACTACAATTCAAATGCCCTACTTTGGCAATCCTGCTGATGTAATTCATTGGGAAATACACCTTTGGGGAAGGAGTACTCCAGTAATCCCTGTGGTGCATCCTATAGCAGCTTCATGCTGTAGTGTGATATAGAACTCTGTTAGGTGTTCTATACCCGCACATGTCAGTTGTGGATATTTTGTGTGTTTAAATGTCTATGTAGGGAGCAATGCATTTTAGCCTAGCCACACTCACTACAATTCAAATGCCCTACTTTGGCAATCCTGCTGACATCATCCAATGTGAAATACACCTTTGGGGAAGGAGTACTCCAGTAATCTCCATGGCGCATCCTATAACTGCGTAGTGTTGTAGTGTAATAAACTAATTAGGTAGGAGTTCTAATCCCAGACATTACAGGTGTTTGTGTGTGTCTGTCTGTGTTTGTAACTCGTATCCTATGTGGAGGTGGGTGTGAGTGTGCAACAACTGGGCTCAATGTGGAGCAGGTTTTGCAAATTTCTTATATGGTGGTCCTAGTATATATCACAATGTCCACCATACAGGGATAACAATTGTGAAATAGCCGAGAGGCTGAGGTCCAAATCCATACCCAAACATGTAACATCAAGGCCAGGCAAAGTTAGCAACCCTAGTATTACCCACAGAACACTCTCAACCCATGTCTCATACACAAACACACTTGCCTAGGCAACAGCCACTATGTTGATAGTACCCTGCATATTGCCCACTGATAGTAACTATGGTGTGATTGCAGTGGACTATAGAGGGCATGGCACCCTGTCCATTTGTCCAATAGGCATATACATGCTGACAGTCCACTTTCCCCATGTTCCCCCACTGGACACCTGCAACACCTGTGGTGCCATCAAATGTGACCCACAAAGGACATACCATGCCTGAAAAAATGCCCTGTATGGACAGATGCCACTGAAACCAGGGAATGTCAGTATCATGCTATCAATGTAGGTGCAGGGTAAACCTGCTGATCATTACCAGTTCCCAACACATGAGGCCAGGACTGGCACATCTGATGATAATCTGTGTACACAACATGGGCCAGACACCCCAGGTACAGTTCCACATGTCACTGTACATGCATGTGGGAGGTGTGCACATCCCAGACACAGTCCATGTCATGGACTAAGGAACACATACATGGCAAGCAATGCACAGCATTGGCCACACACAATAGTCACCCAGGTGACTGGATGGTGAATACAATACCCATCTGTGTGGGTAAATCCTGAAACTACAACCCTGAGCCACAATGCAGACCAATGTCATGTTGACTGACCCAAGGTATACCCATCACTTAGCCTTGTATAGTTGTCTGGCACAGTCGACCACTACACACCCATGAAGCAATGCACCCATGCATGACAGTACTGGCACCCTGTGTGTGTGTGTTTGTGTGTGTGTGTGCATGTGTGCGTGTGTGCGTGTGTGTGTGTGTGTGTGTGTGTGTGTGTGTGTGTGTGTGTGTGTGTGTGTGTGTGTGTGTGTGTGTGTGTGTGTGTGTGTGTGTGTGTGAGTGTGTGTGTGAGTGTGTGCGTGTGTGTGTGTATTGTATGATGTGTATGATCCCATTCACATTCACTACAACCCCCATTGGCATACTGAATTGTGCTGTCCAATGTCAGACACCTCCACATACCCTTTGCCCATATAACCTCTGTATGACACCTGTTGTGCATGTGATACATAATGCACAGTAATGTGTTGTGGCAATCTCACTAGCTGTATTCCTGGCCCTGCCATGTGTGTCAATGTGTGTGCGTCCCTGTGAGAGTGCGGCTGTGTTGATACTGGCACCTGTTCATGCAGACAGGCACGTGTACTACACCTACCATATAGCTACCTTATCCCTGTTGCAGATACCACTCACCATCACATATATGTTTTGAGGTCTCTTCAACATGTAACCTATGTGGCGCATCCAGTAACTGCAAGGAAATGTGATAGCACTACATAGTCATCAAGGGTTTGATACCTTGTGCCAGTAGGTGTGTGACACAAACATGCTTAAGTTTTACTCTCCCACCCCTCCCTGACTTTACTTTGCCTCTGTCTGGCTTTCTCACTCCCTCTCTGGTGGATGTGGAGACCTACACCTGCTTTGCTTAGGCTGCAGCATGTGTATATTAAGTGATGCTCATGATCAGCTGATGGCCTCTGCAGCCCTCCTCTAGCTGATTGCATGTAGAACAGCTGTGGTAACATTCCCATAGCCAACTGCATGGAAACACATTCCATTATCTAGGAACATCATGTTGGTGTTGGGGCCTTTTCATTCACTGTGAGCAGGAACTAGATCTGTTATTTGGCAAACAGCATAATGGATGTATTGGGGATTTACCTCTAACAACATGCACTGTGGATACAGGCCAACACACAGGAGGGGGATGCACCTAACTTAACTACAGACTGTAAGTGCTGCTGTACTGCAATTGGAGTAATGTTGGTTTAACAGGGTGTGTGTGGATATGGCTATCATACATGTTTTAATACCTGTCATGTCAGTGGTATGTTTATGAGGAAACCCCAATCAGTAGGGTCATCTGCAGACTGGGCAGTGTGTGGTGCCTTTTGTTTCTTGTGTTACCCACAGAGCACCCCAACTGTGAACTGCAGAAGGTAGTGAGAGGATTGCAGTCTGTAGATGGTGACAGCTGTAAGAGTTATTGACTTTATTTCCCTCATAGGACATATGTTGCAACAAACCCTGTTACAACAGTAAATGTATGAGGTTATCACAGCAACATGTCAGTAATGGCCCTGTGCATCATCATGGAATTCATTAACAGAGACATTGGGAACCTTCAAACATTGGACACTACCCAGTTTGGCTTTGATAAGGGCAGATCATGCCTCCTAAACCTGGTGGACTTCTTTGAGACAGTTACCAAGGCTTTAGATGAGGGAAAGGAGGTCCACACAGCCTACCTAGACCTCTCAAAGGCTTTCAACACCATTCCCCATTCTGCTATTATAGACAAGCTCACCAGCCTGAACATAAACCCCTATGTCACGAGATGGGTTGCCAATTGGCTCATGGATAGAACCCACATGGTGAGAGTTACAGGCTCTAGGTTCGACTCTAAACCATTTACAAGTGGCATCCCCCAGGGGCTCAGTCCTGGGACCCCTCCTGTTCGGTATATACTTTTCAGAGGTACAGGCAAGCACAGAAGGACTTTGGCTGACCAAGTTCACAGACAACTACAAACTGGGGGCCATAATTGACTCTCCAGATGATACAGACATCCTCCAGAAGGGTCTCACTGAGATGGATACCTGGTGTCAAAATCACGGCCTCAAGCTAAATGCCAAAAAGTGCATAGTCATCCCCTTTGGAAAAAATAAAGTACCCGCAAACTACCACAAACGTGGAAGTCCCCTAAATACAGAAAATGTAATAAGGGATCTGGGGACCCAATTTGATAGTAAACTCTCCTTTGATAATCATATTGCTAAGGTGATTAGAAAGTCTTTCTATGTGGCCCACCTAATCACAAAAGAGTTTGCATCTAGAAAAAAAGAGGTTATTGTGCCCCTCTACTCATCACTCATCAGACCCATCATAGAATACAACGCCCCATTTGGGATGTACCTTACAAGACACCTGCAACAGCTGGAAAGACTACAGAAGTACCTCACCAAGAGGATTACTGGCCTCAAACATATGCCCTATGCAGCCCGACTGAAGAAACTCCACCTGTACTCGGTTGCATACCGCTTACTCAGAGGTGATCTCTGCCTGACATACAAGGCCATGTCCAACCCAGAATTGATGGACATGCTCCACCTAAAAAAAAAATAAAATCCCCAAGAGCCACATGCTCCAGGGATCTAAATCTCACCACAACGATAAAAAGGACATGCTGGAGGGATAGATTCCTGTCCCAGAGACTCCCCGTGCTTTGGAACAGGATTCCAATCTACATTAGGCAGAGCCCCTCACTAACACTCTTCAAGAGAAACCTTCATGAGTAGATGGGAAACAGAAAATATGCCCCGGGGATCACTACACTGGCTCTGCTGGACAGAGGCACAGAGAACTAATGGCTCTACTGGACCGAGGCACAGGGAACTAATCTAAGGGGGTGGTGAAAGACAACATATTCTGGCTAGACTCATAGATGCCCTTGGGCAGATAGCCTAGTACTTACCTATGAACCTATGAATCTATGTAATAGTACGCTAGCTTACCATATTTGGCTGTGTTCACATTGGTTGTGGTTATGCACTTTCACACAGGTGTCCATTACTCTGTGCTGCGACATGCCTGTAGAGCCTGCTATATATGCAGGTACATGTGTATTCCCCCATAGGAAATGTAGGCCAGTGTTGAGCCAGTCTGCCTGTAGCCTGCACAGTGCTCTTTTACATGCCTAGCATCTTAGTGTACTTACCCAGTGATATGTCATGTCCAGATACTTGCCAGATGTACTGCTGCTGGGCCATCATAACAGTCATGTATGTCAGACAAAGCAGTGGAATGCTGTACAGATGTATGTCAATAACTAGTGGGTTATATGTGGCCATGGCACCTCTGTACCAGTGGTTATTATATCTCAGGACAGACAGGGGTGTGTGAATGCATAACCTATGGGGGCATATGTGTACCATTAGTTCATAGGTTCAAAGGTTCATAGGTAGGTACTAGGCTATTGGCCCTAGGGCCTATATAAGCCAAGCCAAATGGTACCCTGGCTTTTGCCACCCAAGAAAATGATTTTCCTGTCCCACTGCCAAGCAGAGCCACAGAAGTGATCTCTGGGGTGAATTTCCTATCTTTCATCCAATCATCAAGCTTTTTCTTGAAGAGTGCTAATGAGGAGCTTTGTTTGATATAGATAGGTAGTTTGTTCCAGAGTATGGGAAGTCTCTGGGACAGGAATCTATCCCTCCAGCATGTTCTGTTTATTGTGGTGACAAGGTTTAGGTTCCTAGAGCATGTAGCTCGGAGAGATTGGGGTTTCTTTAACTGGAGCATGTCCAACAACTCTGGGTTTGATATAGCTTTGTATGTTAGGCAGAGATCGCCTCTGATTAGGTGATATGCGACAGAGTAAAGCTGGAGTTTTTTGAGACGGTCTACGTAAGGCATCTGTTTGAGGCTGATAATCCTCTTTGTGAGGTATTTCTGTGGCCTTTCCAGTTGTTGTAGATGTCTTGTGAGGGACATACCAAAAGGGGCATTGTACTCTATAATGGGTCTAATGAGTGATGAGTAGAGGGGAACAATGACCTCTTTTTTCCTGGATGAGAAACCTTTTGTAATGAGGTGTGCCACGTCGAAGGATTTCCTGACTACTGTGGTGATGTGATTATCAAAGGAGAGACTACTGTCCACCTGTGTCCCAAGGTCTCTTATCACACTTTCGGTGTTAAGTAGACTACTGCCTATGTGGTAGTTCATGGGTACAGAGTTTTTACCAAAATGGATGACAATGCATTTTTTGGCATTGAGCTTGAGGCCATGGCTTTATTTATTTATTTTATTTTATTTTATTTTATTTTACATTTGTTGACCGGGAAAGTCCGACTGGACACATGTCCATTTTCAGCGGAGGCCCGGGGAGAAAAGCTCCAATAGTACATAGTAGGTTACAAAAAGTTCCAATAGTACATAGTAGGTTACAACAATGTTTGACAGCTAACATACGATTGTAGTTATGCACTAAATACCCAGGAAAGAAAAAAAAGTTACATTAGTATGTGCAATAACAATTATAAAGAGAAAAACAAAGCATCATATAGTTAGTATACACAGGTAAGAAAAAGTTACATTAGGATGTACAGTGAACAATTATTATAAGAAACAAACCTACAAGTAGTTAGTTTCAGGGGAGAGTAGATGGCTTGAGGCCTAGGAGGATAGTAATTTCACTGAGGAGGTTGAGGGGGAGCTATGGGTTAGTCTGGATTAGAACATTGGCAAAGCCAGTGGGATTTGAAGTGGTGGGAGAGGCCATTTCTGAAAGTATTTAGGGAGGTTGATTCGGTGAGACTAGGTGGAAGAGAGTTCCATATTTTACCCTCTGTGTTTGAAAACAGAGAGTCAGCTCCTCAGTTACAGGATTTGGTTGTCTGCTCGAGTAATCTGTGAGATGATCTTAGTCTATTTAGGTTGGTATAAGGTAATTATTCCAGACAGGCCGGAGTGTTTTCAGGTTGAGAGAGTATTTTGTAAGCAATAATAAGTTGCTTCTGTAGAAGTAGATTTGGTAGTTCTATCCAACCTAGGTTCTGAAGATTAGTACAGTGATGGGTTTTGTAGGGCAGGCCTGTGGCAAATCTTGCAATATGATTATAACAACAAGAGAGTTTAGATAGATCCGATTTGTTGGGATTTGTAAGTATGGGGAGGCATACAAGAGGGTAGAAAGGAGATGGGTGCGAGCAATGGCAACTTTAGCCGTGGGAGTCAGAAAATATTTTATTCTATAAAGGGACCCCAGTTTCTTATTAACAGTTTTGATAGTTTGGTTGATGTGCACATCAAATCTGAGTTTGTTGTCAATGGTAACCCCTAATAGCTTGGTATGAGGGTCGGGGATGATGGTGGTTCCATTGTTGGATTGTACACAAAAGGGAAAAGTTGGTGTTTTATGGGTAGGATGGAAGAGTAGCATTTTCGTTTTTTTTGGATTAAGGATCAGTTGGCGTTCTGATAACCAATTCTCAACTGCAGTGAAACAGTCTTGAGTTTTGGATAATAGAATAGTTGGGGATCTATCTGAGCAAATTAAAGTCGAGTCATCAGCATATTGAATACATGTAGACTCTGGGATGACTTTGTTAAGATCATTAATAAAGATGGAAAATAGAAGAGGGCCAAGTATGGAACCTTGGGGGACTCCTATGGTGTTGGGTATGAGGTCGGAGAGCTTGCTTTGCCAGAGCACAGCTTGTTGCCTATCAGAAAGATAGGCATGAAACCAGTCTAGGGTTTTGTTATCTAGATAGAGAGTTTTTAGGGTTGCAAGCAAGAGTTTGTGGTTGACCATATCAAAAGCTTTTGATAGGTCCAAGAAGAGGGCTGAAGAAATTTTTTTGTCATTCCGGTTAAGATTGATAGTGTTTGTGAAAGAGAGGAGAGCGGTAGTAGTGCTATGTTTGGGCCTGAAGCCATGCTGGGAGTTGGTTAGCAGGTTTTCCTGAGTTAGGTAGTGGATGAGTTGTTTGTGAATACTTTTTTCCATGATTTTTGCCAGTGGTGACAAAATGGCTATTGGTCTGTAGTTTGAGAGGTCAGTGGATGAGCCACCTTTATGGAGGGGGATGACATGGGAGATTTTCCATATGGAGGGGATTGTGGATTCAGTTATGGTCCGATTAATTAAGATTGAGATGGGATAGGCTATAACATCTGCAGCTTTTTGTAGAAAGTCTGCTGGAAGTAGGTCTGCCGCGAGAGTGGTTGGCTTTAGTTTCCTTAGTAAGGATCGGATGTATGCAGTAGGGACAGGTTGTAGGTTGAATAACGGCGTGGTCTTCTGGGTGGGACTTGTGGCTAGGGAGCAGGGGGCTACTTGTTGGTTGGCTAAGGATTTGATCACATCGATGAAGAAGGTATTAAAGGATGTGGCCACTTCATCTGGGTTTTTCATAGTTAGGTTTGCTGGTGGGGGGTGGAGGACCTGCCTGGATGGAGAAGTTTGTTTATTCCTGTCCAAAACTTTTGGGGTTGTTTTGATGTTTATGTTGTAGTTGGAAATAGTAGTTCTTTTTGTCCATTAAGATAGATTTTTTGTGTCATTTCTTAGTTTTTGGAAGTTGGTACGGTCTAGGGGTGTCTTGGTAGTACGCCATTTATTCCATGCTTTGTTTCTAGCTTTGATTTTGGCTGTGGAGTCTTTTGATAGCCATGGTGCTATGAGAGCTTTTGTTTTGATTAACCGTTTGGGGGCATGTGTGTCAAGTATGTTTAGAAATGTGGAGTTAAATTTTATTACAGCTTCTTCTAGTGGGAGGTGTTTTAGGATTGACCAGTTACAGGACTGCAGCTCGTTTCGGAATCTAGTGATGTCAAAATGTTTGGTGCTTCTAACAGTCCTGAGTACAGGGAGGTGGCAGCTACCACTTTTGCTTTTTACCATATAAGTAATGAGGTGATCACTGAGCTCATTAGTAATAGTCCCAGATTTATAAGTTTCGGGTTTATGGTTAGTGAGTATCCAGTCTAGGATACTTTCTTTTTGTTTGTTGCTGCCAATTCTAGTAGAGGTGGTAATATTTTGTGAGAAGCCATGGAGATTGATATTGGTTGGGTCTGTCTCTGACACACATTGATTCCAGTCAATGTTGACATCTCCCAGAATTATGGTTTCTTGTGGGAAGTTATTTGTCAGCCAACTTAGAGTGTTCTCAAGAGTGTCAGAGTTGTTCCCAGGGGGAATATAGATTACGATTAGGTTAATACTTTTTTCTTTATTTAGTTGTAGTTTTAGGGTTGTTAATTCTACGTTGGGTATTTGCGGTGGCTGAGTGGGGTGTAGGGTAATGTTGAGTGTGCTTTTGAAGAGCACAGCAGTACCACCACCTCTTTTTTTGAGGCGATCGGTCCTGTATATGTTGTAGCCAGGTGGCAGGATTTCATTATCTTTGGTCTCTGGTTTGAGCCAGGTTTCTGTGAGACACATAATGTCAGGGAGGTAAGTTGCTAAAAGAGCATGTAGATTATGAATTTTATTATTTAGGCTTCTAATATTAAGGTGGCAAATAAGAACGGAGTCAGGAGGTCTTGGAAACAAGGATGTTTTATTTGCACTGTCATTTGATGGAGGGCCTGGGTTTGGATGTATGTCTCCATCTATATTTATGTTTTTTCTAAGATACATTATTAGCTTCATCAGTTTATGTAGTAGTTTATCTATGTTTTTGGACTTGGGGTAGATTATGTTTGGTTTATAGGAGTAGTGGAAGTGAGTAAGCGGTGTTTTGTTGATTAGGTAGTGAGTAGGGTGATTAGTGTTGATCAGAAATGTGGGAGTACTAGTTTGGTACTTTGGATAATGAAAACCTGGGTGTGTCTGGGACTCGTATATAGTTAGCAGGTATAGTGTGATAAGAATTGGTAGGGTGAGAGTTACAGTTTTTGGGCTGGTATAGTGATATGGGGTGTTAAGGACTTCATACTGTTGCTTGATTGGTTATAAGATAGTTAGTGTAGGTGGTTTGGTATTGGTTGGGGAGAGGCGGGGTGGGGAGTGAGGCAGTGTGATTTGTGAGCCTAGTGGACTTGGAGGGGCAGTGAAAGAGGTGGGCCAAGAGTTTTGAGTGGCTAGAGATAAAGGAGGGTGTGGTTAGTTAAGTATAAATATAGAGGTACTGGGGTGGGTGGGATCACGGGGCAGGGTGGGCGGAGCGAGCCCGAGCGCAGCGAGGGCGAGTGGAGCGGGGTTAATCCCACTCCACACAGAGCAAGTCCAGGTAATACACTAGTAGATGTTTTTTCCTTGCTACAGGGCTCTACAAGTGAAGCATAATAGTAGCTGCACTTTTGCTTATAGTTTGGGACTAGCTCCTCTGTTTTACTCAGAATTCACACTAATTTTCCAAGTAAGTGAGGAGAAGATACTGTTGTTTGCGTCTTACTGCTGTGTGTGAAACCCAGTTCGCAAGCTAGTTTAGGGGATACTTTACAATGTAAAATACATTAGTAGCTTTCATTTTAGTAGGATATTGACCTTGTAGATGAAAGTGTTTGGTAGATAGTATAGTTCTGGGCTGTTGGTAGATAGTTTAGTTCTGAGCTGTTCTACACTTTAGGTATCGCTTTCTTCCTTAGCACGATATTGAGAGGGAGGTCGGGGTAGATTACAGGACAGTACCTGAACAAATAAAAAGAAAAACATTCAGCTTGCTTTTAGAGTTATTAATTGCAAAGCTATAAAGTAGAGTTAGGGTACAGGTTTCAATGCAGTTTGTATGTAACAGAGCCTAGAGCAGGGGATTGAACTCCCTTTTAAACTTAATTGCAATCCAACAAGTATATAAAGATCTGTTAGTAAGCTGAGCCAACAGGTTAATGGAACAAACAGTCGTTTTGCGAGTTGACTCACTCTATCATTCAGGATAAATGCAACACATTTTAGACTTCATTATTGCCCTGTCTCAGTGATGCCCTTTAGTAGGATGCCCTTTAGTAGGATGTCCACATTGTTAGGAGTTTTTATTATGGCTCTTAGTTTGCAGTCATCTGCGAACTTTGATTGCCAAAGACCTTCTGTGTTAGCCTGTACTTCAGAGAAGTAGATACCAAACAGGAGAGGACGCAGGATTGAACCCCGTGGTACTCCACTTGCCACTGGTCTGAAGTTGGATTTAGAGTCTGCTACTTTCACAGTGTGGGTTCTGTCAGTGATCCAGTTGGCAACCCATCTTGTGACATAGGGATTTATACCTAGTTTAGTGAGTTTATCTCTAATTCCGGAATGGGGGATGGTGTTGAAAGCCTTGGCGAGATCTAGATAGGCTGTGTGCACCATCTTACCCTCAACTACAGCTTTGGTGACATGATCTGCATTTTACATACCCGAATTGGGTAGGGTCCACAGTTTGGAGATTACCAATGTCATTGTTTATAAGTTCCATGATGATACATTCCATAGCCTTGCAGATCAAGCTCATCAGGCTAATGGGGCTGTAGTTCCCGGGTCCAGTTTTGGCTCCCCCTTTGTTGAGTGAGATAACCATTGCTGTGCATCATTCAGTGGGCACAAAGCCAGAGGTGAGGCTATCATTGAACATGGTACTTAGGTGGGGTGCCAGTTCATTCTGTAGTTCATGTAGTACACAGCCTGGGATGTTGTCAGGTCCTATGGATGCTGTGTTCTTGGCTTTGGAGATTGTGTTTTTTACTTGTGCAGTTGTGATTACAGGAACTTTGCATTCTTCTGGTATAGAGATGGGCCCTTTAGGGGGAAGAGAGATGGATAAAGTTAGCACTGAACCTATGTGCCAGGATGTTGGCAATATCAGTTGGTTATGTATATTTAGTGCCATTGTGTTGTAACTCAGAGCAGATTTGAGTGTTGCCTTTGAGATTCTTGACATAGTTATATAATGCTTTTTGGTTGTCTTTAGAATCAGTGGTGATTTTGTTTTCGTAACTAGCATTGGAGGATTTTATGAGGGATCTCAGCTTCTTACTGAGGCTGACCACAGATTTCCTCCAATCATGGGATTTTACTCTTTTTTGCAACATTTTCTTTCTTCTGTTGTAGAGTTTGTTTATGGCAGGGGACCACCCGCTTGGCTTCCTTTTTTTGGAGGATAGCATCTTGGTTCTGTTCGGGATTGCACGATCCATGCACTTGTGCAAGTGCTTATAAAGTGCAATTGTATAGGATTCAGCAGTCATACATCTATTGTCCGTCAGCATGGGTGTCGTGAAGTTTGCCACTTCTGTCTTAAGAAGTGTGAAGTTGGCTTTGGAGAAATTTTTTATGGTGGTTTCCCTAATGGGGGGTGGGGGTGGGATGTAGAGATCTAGGGTGATTTGCTTGTGGTTGGATATGACCATCGAGGAATTGACCTCTGGTGTGGAACACCGGTTGCCCATGTTGGTAATGACCAGGTCTAGGCTATTGATGCCCGTGGTGGGGGTGTGGATAAGTTGATCCAGGGCATTGGAATTTATGAATTCCAGAAAATGTTGAGCACTAGAGTTGGTACATGAGCAGTTTTCCCAGTTAATGGTGGGGTAGTTAAAATTGCCCATTACTAGGGTGTTTGGTTGTACCCTAATATTTTCCAGTGTATCAAGAAATGAGGAGTGGGAGTCCTGGGGCATGGCGGCGGATCTGTAGCAAGCTACAGTTTGGATTACGGTCTTGCCCAGAGTTAGTTGCACTTGGATAATCTCGGATGCATTATGCTGAGCAACTAGCCTGGAGGTGTGGATATCCTTAATGAATATGGACACACCTCCGCCTTTAGTGCTTCAGTCCAGGTTAGGTGGCTGAAAGGTGTGGTATGAATTATAGCCTTGTAATGCAGGGGTGCTCTCTGGAGACTTGAACCAGGTCTCTGTCACTGCACAGATGTCGATGTTCTCCATTTTAAGGAGTGCCTCAAATGAGTGCATTTTGAGGTTTAGACTTCTAGCATTAAGTAGCATTACCCTCAGATTTTTCTTGCTTGTACCTGTTACGGTGGTGAATTTGTCATTTGAATCTTGCCTAAAAAAGGCACTATAATGGTGGCAAGAGCCTTAGCCCGAATCCAGAATCCCAAGGGCGACAGGTGCAGGCCATCTCTGGCAAAGCATCATGGTTTGGTGATCATGTCATCCCAGGCAGACAGATACTGGATCCCCTTAGAATGACACCAATAGCTTAGCCAATTGTTGAAGCTAATTATTTTGTCCTTGTACTGTGGTATCATTTTGGGTGATGGCCGGATGCTACTCAGGGCTAATGTCATACCTGCCTGGGCTACAACATCAGACAGGTCCTCCATGTCTCTTTTCATATAGTCCAGGGAGGTACGTCTCAGGTCATTCACACCAACATGGACAATGACAGAGTCATATTTGTATGTGTTGTGGAGTGACCTGAGTGCATGCGTTATGTGGTGGATCCAGGCACCTGACAGGCAGCTGACAGTAACTTTCTCCTTGTTTAGCTTGGTGAGTGGAATATCAGTGTGCCTGACTATAGAGTCACCTATGACTAGAGTGTTGGGTACGTTGTTATGCCTTATGGGCTATGTTTGAGTGGCACACTGAGTTTGTGGGTTATGTGTCATTTGGGTTGTGTTGGGAGGTGGAGGTTGCTTGTGTTTCTGCTTTGGAGGTCCCTTTTGCTTGGGTAGATTTTTTTGAGAGCCTCTGCAAATGTAGGTGTGTGTTTTGTGTTTCTAAGTGTGTGTTTTGGTGGTGTAGGTTGTGAGAGACTATGTGACGAGTGTGGTGTGGTGCAAGTGTTTACCTTCTCCTCTTGACTGTCTAGTCCAGTCTTGGGTGAAGAGACCTTTGCTTCCAGTTTGGCTATCTACATGGCTGTTAACATCCACATTGTCAGGCTTGGTCCACATGTCTTGCAATAATGGGTTCTGTGTATACCTCTGGACTGTCCAGAGTGTGTCAGACTGTCCACATATATTGGCCATATCTCTGTTGTAGTCCACAGGAGCATTACTGTGGTGACAGTGGTAATGTACTATGATGTCCTTAGGATGTCTGTCAGTAGCCAATGGTGCACATGTTAAAAACAGATGTGACCTCCCACACACACCATGTCTGTGAAGACAATCCCTATTATAGTAGCAATAGTCTACAAATATACCTGCAAAACATACCTGACATCCACTTGCACTACGAAGTTGGGACTATTAGGGTTGAAGCAGGTCTACATTCCATGTTCAGGACATATGGTGAACATATATGTATATCTAATTATCCATATATCTATATAGATATATACACATATACATATCGACATATACAGAGCAATATATGTCTACACATATACAGATAGAGATACTTATGCACATATACGTATGGATGTCTACATATATATTGACAGTAGTAGGTATATCAGAATAGATATGTATGCACATGTTGTACATATCTACATATATACCAACATAACTAGGCATAACTGTACCCATAGGATGTGCATACATATATAGCTATATATATATATATGGGTCTACTTCGAATGCCCGAACCGCCGATTCACCGACAGGGAATTGACCGACGCCAGAAACCCGACAACACACAAACCCGACAACGCGAAACACCGAACACCATAACACCGACACACTACACGTCAACAACACAGTACACTACAACACATATCCACTAGCCCTAACCCAAACCCTAACCCTAAGGTCCGACACTACCGCACACTCCCTACCTGCACCCTAACCCTAACTCACTTACACACCCCAAACCCCAAGCTCCGACACTACCGCACACACTCCCTACCTGCACCCTAACCCTAACTCACTTACACACCCCAAACCCCAAGCTCCGACACTACCGCACACTCACCTATCACACACCCTAACCCTACATCCCTGAGTATTCAACACTTACCTGTCCGCTCCCTACTCCTACATCCCTCACTATCGCATACTTACCAGGTCGCGCTTACACATTCCCCTTGTCGGTCTTCCGTCTGTCGGGATTCGAGCGTGTCGGTCAACTGCGTTGTCGGGTTTCTGGCGTCGGTCATTTCCCTGTCGGTGAATCGGCGGTTCGGGCATTCGAAGTAGACCCATATATATATATATATATATATATATATATATTGTTATTTTATTTTATTTTTATTTTATATTTGTTTACTGGGCTAACCCAACTGGATACATGTCCATTTTCAGTGAAGGCCCGGGGAGAAAAGCTCCAGTTATACAGCATCATAGAGACATACAAAAACATTCAATAACATTTAGATTTTACATTTATAGAATAGACATTTTAAAACAACATTTTGAACATTGAAAGGAAAAAGTTTGGCAATAACATTTATATGGCGTAATACCTCTGCAGTTACCAAAAGTTAGAATAAGACAGAAAAAAAATGGCTAATAGAGTTACAGATAAGAAGTAATACTCAGGGAGGAGAGTGCAAAGAATAAGGAGGAGGGTTAGTTATAAGGAATGGTTAGAAGTAGAGATTTATATATATATCTATATTTATATATACATATATATATATATATATATATATATATATATATATATATGCATATATACATATATCTATATATACATATATGTACATATATACATTTTTATATATATATATATATATATATATGTGTGTGTACATAAGAAGGGATGTACACATGGCCATATATAAGTAGAACTATACAGATGTGTATACAGAAATATCTATGAATATACATGTGTATTTACATGTAGACATATAAAGACCTATTATATGTACATAACTATATTCCTGTCATGTGTAAACCTCACGGCTGTGTATACCCTCCCAGATGTATCTCACCGTATGTATCTGCTATGTGTACATTATGATAAAACAACATATGTGATGCAACAGTCATATTAATAACAATGACTACACAATTTAGGAAGTAAAGGCAATTGTTCAATATTACTCAATATGTGTATTGACAGCTATATTGGTAAAACAACAGCTCTCTTCACAGTGGTAATGACGTAGTGTCTAAGTGTTTTGACTGTAGTGTACAGGGTCCTGGGCTCAAGACCTGAAAGGGCTGCTCATTTTGTTGATGGGCAGAACAAGGGCTATCGGATACAGAGTGCTTAAGGCAGCTTTAGTGGGTTTGCTTGGCTTTGCATGAAGCTAAACAGTCCTAAGCTATGGGTAAACGTATGGGCGCTTACACAGTGTAGGCTTCGCTTACCAGTGCGCAAATCAGCTTAGGTGTTATATTGAACCAATGTTGAGACTTGCTAAGCATGGCTTAGCCCTGGTAACCAGGTCACACCACCCAGTCTGATGACATAGCAGAGTAATGACATCTGTAATAAGTGTATGTAATGCCATGTACAATACATGCGTCTATGTGCTGTCATTACAGTAGAAAGAGGTGTGAGTGTCATGTGTGGCACACAGATGTAAATGAGGCCTGTACAGCACTGTTATGCATGCAAATGTGTTACATACAGGGGTAGTAGCCCAGGGTACATGTTGTCACACTGGCATGTAGTGTATCAATGCAGTACTACTGTTGAAAGTGCTTACCAAGGCAAGAGCAGAGTGCTAAATATAGAACTAACAACAGGCACCCCTGCAGGCATAGCTGGACTCTAAGGCCTCCCTGTTTTATCCGTGGTGTGTGACCTGTGTCACAGTATATACCCCTTACTGTGTAATGGTCCGTCATGTGGAATGTAACTGTAGACTACCGTCTGTACAGCATGTTACTGAGGGGATTTGTCATGTAGTTATGGCATACATATTGTTGTCAGACGTCTATCTGTCAACACACTCATGATACTGCATAGCTACTTGCCAAGCTGATGACTGTCAGTCCGTGTACAGATGTGTAGATGGCAAGTATCCAGCTGGGATATGTACAGGCAACCTAAGCTTGGTTGACACTGACATGTCTGCCCAGCGGTGTAAGAAGTGGCACATATAGGAGATGTCACCCTGTATGCACCACATGCCACAGGAACTCCACTATACTACCACAGTCAACTGAACATGCTTGTGTACAGGTCATCATCACAGCCAACAACCATGTGTTGTAATGCATGTTGCATACATGTCAACTTGATCACCTCAGTGACCATGTGCAGGAGGCACCTGGAGGATTGGCTGATGCATGTTATTCACACCCTGAGGGTCACGACAGTAGTTTACTTTGATAGATGCCCGCTGCCACCTGGCAGGTGGTAGGATAACACTGTACAAACATCCCCTACACAACCCATCTCCTCTTGGACAATAGCTAGGTACACAGCTATGACCACCTGCAGGGATGCACCCCTGTACTGACACATGTGTATGTGTGCATGACTGAGTATAGCAGTGTCTGTGTGTTAGCACACCTGTACTTGGGAATTCCATAAGGGCTTTCACAACCAATGCAACACCCATTGCCATAGTCAGTTGTGGCTGCTGTTGTATGGGACATTACATGCACCCTGTTAAGCTCCCCTCCATACTGGCTACATGAGCCTTGCAGTACCAGCACAACAGTCTTTTACAAATGGGGTGATAGGCATGGGATACCCTTTATGTTCTGGCATTTGTGTGTAGGTGTGCATGTTCGTATATCTGTAGGGTTCATGACTTCATTGGTTCATAGGTTGGTACTAGGCTATTGGCCCTAGGGCCTATACAAGCCTAGCCATAACAATTCCCTGGATATTTCTTCCCACAATATTTACTTCCCTGGACAGACAGTGTTGTTAATGCCCATAGGTGATGCATGACAATGCAACACCCTACTACACGTGTGGCATGTGCATGAGATGCATATTCCTGTAGTACCACTATTGGGGTATACTATGGGTTGTATCGCAGTTGAGGCCAATGTGTGATGGTGGGTGTGACAGAGTGTCATCATGGGTTTCAAGGAGTACAATATCCACTGGGAGGTGTGGGTGCTGTGTACACTGTCATTACACCAAGGTACACCTGGTATATGTTCTATATACCACGTTATGGTTACCACTGTCACCATCAACCATACAGGTAACTGTTACCACAATCCAAGTCAGTTATGCATGTGATGTGTGCAGCCTACCTTGGACAAAAGGTCAGGTTAGTTAGCAACGATAGGCCCTGGTATCTCGGATGTGTGTCTGGCTATTATGTGTCTGTATGAATGTGTATATGATGGTATGTCACACTATGTATTGTCCAAATACACCCATCACATTCCCCATTAGCATACTGTACATGTCTGGGAATGTTCTGCATGTAACATGTAACCTGGGACTCACCTCACCCTAAATGCTGTGTGGTGTGTGCAGGGTAAGCCTCACAATTCACTACATAGCTAAGTAGGGGTCTACACCCAGTGTTGCCAAGTAACAGTGTGCGTGTATGTGGATGGGTCTACATCAGGTTGCAGGGTACAAACACCTCAGCGGGCCACCCATCCATGTGGCACAGGCAATAACCAGTTTAGTAACCTGTGACGTGTTCAACTGTACCACAGATATGTCACAGCCATGGTGTCACCACAGTGACATACCTCGTTGTGGAATATGACTGCATACCATCCTTGTGCTGACACATTTACACCTACAATACAAATGGATAACATTATAGAGACCACATCCAACCAGTGTTACTAACAGCTATAAGGCATCATTGCTGGATGGCTACACTATCTGCCATATATGCATTACACTCTACTCCCTACAACATGTTACACTTCAGTACTGTGGTACACTGTAATAGTCACCATGTGCATTAGAACCATATCAGCCTGTGCCTGCATTGATGGTATGGATGACAGGGATGGGGCACATGTGTCATCATATGCACAGGGTGTGATGTTGGTTTGACAGAGGCCGAGGGTGGGCCATACATTTAACACCATGTGTGTAGGTGAGGGGCGTACTGTGGAGAACTGGGAGAGGTGATGTGGTGTGTGTAGATATGGGGTTGCCCTAGGTGTGATTGCATAGTGTGTGGGTATGCATGCACACAGTTCTGCTATGTGGCTGCCCTACACAGGTGTTTATGGACAGCTGCAGACCATACCCGACAGTGTGTGCAGTTCACTGCCTCCGGCCATGGACACGTGGACTGTGTCTGCCAGAGGTTCCGTGGCCATATCCAGGTACAGGCCTCAATGTGCTACTCTCACCTGCTGATGACAATTGTCCGCTGGTACCAGGTCCCGCCTGGGATTGGCCAGGACCATGCGCATGTGGCCTGCTGTGGCATGGTGTGGACAGGAGCCCCTTGGTGTCCTAGCATGTCCATGTTGACTGCCAGCTGTTGGTGTTGCTGGCCCACATCCACACGGGCGTCACCGCATCCCCACCACATGTTGAAGCATGGATACACCACAGCCGATGAGGGCCATCATCTCATCATGCCGTCTATCCGTGTGCTCAGTATAAGCACAGATGGCACCCAATAGTTCACAGAGGTTGCTTACAGATGCAAGAGTAGCCCTCTGCAGCCTTAGGCCCTGTCTGGTGTAATGTTCCGTACATGTCTGCTCCACCATTACAGCCTGAAACATGCACCTGCTGGTACCAGCTATGTCGCCTATGCTAGGGGCATGACATCCAGCGGCCCTACCACGAGCACCCTGGGACATCCGCCTATGTGGTGCCCTACCAACCATCCGGCTCTGCCTGCTGCAACCAGACCCAGTAGGCATGGTTACCACACTTCCTTGTGCACTGCCACCAGACGCCAGCTGTTCCTTCGCTATGGCCACTGTTGATGGGGTATGTGTAGGCACTGAAACTGTGTGCGGGGTTGGGGTGGCTAAAAGGGGGATGTCAAATGTTGGCACAGTGTTGGTCCCTGACAACCCCACCTGTGCCTCAACAGTACTATCATCATCTCTGGTGTCTGTATGGACACCAACATTAGATTGCATGCAGGAGGGACTCTGACCCACTTTGCCACCTGTGGGGGAAAACAATAAATGCTCTTTAAAACCTGTACAGCATTACCTAACAGTACACACACACACACACACACACACACACACACACACACACACACACACACACACACACACACACACACACACACACACATGCACACAAACACACCTCTGTAATACCTACCTGCACATAGCTTTACAGACAGTCCCATGTATATGTCCATGTGTTACCCCATCCTGCATCACAGTTGTTAACATACACACATTGATACCACTCATTAACATCTCAGTCCTCTAAATGCCCACACAAGCAGCCACAACACAAAGCCTGTTGCTACTTTACCTGCCTGACCGGTGTGCAGTGGTTTTACATGGCCTCACTGCTGTCATTTGATATTCACCCTCTGTATGCCCAGAAATTATGTGCATGACCCCTATATGTGTGGGCTACTATGTTTTATCCATAATATCTTGCACTGGTGTGTCATGTGTATGTAATGCTCAGTACATGCCAGATATGCTGCCCCTTCAGCCTATCATATGACAACTGTAATATTTGGTTACACTCCTGGTGTTGACTAGTACATCCCCAATGCATCTGTAGAGCTGCATACATGAGTTGTAGGTGACCTCTCTGTTGACTGTGATATTAAGTGTGTACCTGGTGTCTACCTTCCCTCTGGATGCCTGCTCCATGCTACAGACCATATTATACGTGTTGCTGTCCTGTGATTACACACATGACAGGTATTCCTGGTGTGTAATGTGCAGTCTATGTCCATGTACTGCATGGTCCCACAGGGAGGTACAGCCGTATGAACACCCAACAAACACACATGTGCATACATGGCCACCCACACAAACTCAAACATGCACACATGCATCCTACTTGCATCTACCGCCCTCCACTTCACCAAAGTGACCCTGCAGACAAACTAACCACCAGGATGCACACACACACATACAGGAGAGGTTGCACAATGATAGTACACACAGTCCTCCTATTACCCATCTGCCAACATGCAGAACATATGGTACAGAACAGCATGCAGTTCAGCTATAGTCAATCCATGCTAACAACAGTATACATGTGTGTGATGCATGTGCTGTGTCACTAGGTGATGCCCCTTCTTCTGGATACCACTGCACCCATGTACACAGTATTGCTGTGCACCTGGTCAGCACCCTGCCATGTACTGTGCACCACAACTCACAGGTGTACAACCCATTGCGGAACGTCTAGTACTGTGTCAGTTATGCCAACTTTACTTCTCACAACCCCTATGTTTTTCAGCAACGCATACCTGGGATGATATGTGGACAGTTGTCATTGGTGAATGCCTGATGCCTGATTTACAGCTGTCAATATCAACAGACCATGTATGACCACTCCAATACTCTTACACTGAGAACCATCAGAGCATACCATGGCTATGGGGGGTGTACACACCTTTATTGATTTGATACACACCTCCTTGACCTACCATAGGACCACATCACCGCATATCTTAGCAGTACACAAGCCCAATATGTGACATATGTCCTGTACTTTCACATGCAGTGTCTACAGATTGTGTTAGGTGTGTGGCTGCTGACCACAATACATACACACCGTGTGGGCATATGTGTGCACACCCTTATCATGACGGTTTATCGCACCTCTTGTTGTGTGTACTATGGCAGTCACTGCTCCTGGCAGGGGGATACCAGCATGGGCATCTGCATTTGTCAGTGTATGTTCAGTCTGCCCTACACATGCCCTCCTAGTCTGCATGATTGCAAGGTCTACTCTTGTGCATATCCCATGGTGTTTCCAAACTGCCATCACTATTGCTGTGTGGGTAGGGTTACGACTGCCACAGACCCTGAAACTGACTATGTGCAGATAGAGCCATTCCTAGCATCCTTATGATCCCTGCTGCAATGCACTGGTGTGTCATGCTGAACCCCTCTCCTTCAGCCTTTATGCAGATGCATGACAAGTAAGCCCTACATATGTATGTCACTTTGCAGTGTCCCATACACTGAAAACCACATGTTGCAGCCTAGACCCAGCTGATAATGTGGACTACTGTAATGCCTTATGTCATAGTGTATCTCTGCAGCAGTTGCCATTGTCCTACATGTATATACACTGGTCCTGCACTGTATATGAGTGTTGTTCCAAACATGTCCCTACTGTAGGCCATGTCTACCACCAGTATGTTATTCCCTGTGGACACATTCTGCAATGACAGGATGTTAGTTATCATGCAGGTGTCTGACATACACCAGGTACACCCTTAATATCGTAGTCAACAGAGAGGTCACCTACAACTCATGTACTAGTCAACACCAGGGAGTGTAACCAAATATGGTCGCCCCTGTCAGACCGTGCATTTCACAGCAACAATACATGCACATGTACAGCATGGATTCAGGGTAGGTGTGTTAGATGTGTGTATGAAATATACTATCACCATTACATGCCCGGTGTGTTGGCAAGCATCTACATAAAACATACTCACCAGCTACAGGCTGCTGCCTTGGTGGTATCCCAGAGGGACCTACATAAGAGGGTGAGAGATGCAATGTCAGTGGCCACACCTGTGGGAATGCTATGAGGTGGGTGCAGTATTACAATACATCAACGGTACATTCTCATGATACTACATCTGGACATCTGCTTATCACTACAATGCAGCAACACAATATATCTATGACATGTCAGATATGCATGATCTACCTGTACCAATGTGGATGTATACACAACAGTGGTCTACTGATGTGCCCTGTGTCCTTACCTGCATGCAACTTGGCTGGTGTGTGGGTGACACCCACCTCCACGAAGGAGTCCATTGGTTGACAGCTGTCCAGATGGGCAGGTGCCACAAGGCTGGCCAGGAGCTCCTCCACACATGTCAGGGGAGGATGGATGGCATGGCCCCCCCATGTGGTGAGGTGATCCCCCCGGACTGCAGCAGCACACCGATGGGCATTGCGAAGCAGGCCAGTACAATGATGCTGAACCTGCTCATAACTGCGGTTGTGCAGTCCAACATCATTGACCCTGTGGACTAGATTGCTCCACAGAGCAGTCTACTCCTGCTGCTCATGTGTGGCCCTGCCAAACAGCACTGGATAGTGC
Organism: Protopterus annectens; assembly: GCF_019279795.1. Classification (NCBI taxonomy): domain Eukaryota; kingdom Metazoa; phylum Chordata; order Ceratodontiformes; family Protopteridae; genus Protopterus; species Protopterus annectens. The sequence continues at coordinate 8,277,860 of NC_056734.1, forward strand.
TGGATCAAGTGTGATATCACCACATCATTCTCTGCTTGGGAATAGGTGGGCAACCATGCATGTGCCATCTTGGCTGAAAGACATAAAGATGGAAACAGGTCTGAGCAACTCATACAGCAAGGTTACCATAGTTTGTAATACACATCTCTGTCACCCCCCTCCCACCATATCAGCTTCAACAAATTGTACACACAGCTCATTAGGTATGGCTACAGATTACCTACCAGTGGGACAGATATTGTACTGTACCACACTTTCTACTATGTGATTGTAGCCATGTCCCCTGTGTGGACACTATCATTGCTGGCCTGTTACAGACTATTCACCTGCATGCCATTGTCAGGGCCATTATGGTTCCATGTATGCCAGTGGTATGGCTGCTCTGGGATTGCTGCACATCTGACATTCTGTGTTATTTGGGATATCTATGCATGCTGTTGGGCATGTACCGGTATTGTGTAGACTATTACTACCAACATATGTTCTATAACAGTGACACAATAACATGTATATGTTCTATTGGCCAGCAGATCCACCTCTCCAAACCCATCTGCCCATGATACTTGGCCACATCACATGTGTGTCCCAACCTGTGGCCTCCTCATGTACTGGTCCAGCAATACCATCAGGTCGAACCACCCTGGGGATGTTGCCCCCCCCGGGCACACACAGACATGTTCCTGTCCCCTGAGGTCAAGTCTAGGATCTGTTCCATACCAGGCTCCACAGACACATGTGGGATGTGATACATCAGTCTGAGGCACCCAGTGCACATTCACAGGGCCAACATGCTTCTCCTGCTCAGCCTCCAGACCAGGCACCTTCAGGACATGGAATTGCTGTTCTGAATAGCAGTGGGTGGGAGGCTTGTTTCCATTGTGCCCATATTGGGGCCCATGGGGTGTCCACATCACAGACCACACACATCATCCAGGGTGTTTACCCACCACAAGTGTCACATACCACCCCTGTAGACTGTCCTCTATATCTACCAATCCTGACCACCTCCACAAGTGTACCTGCCATACTTCCCCATATTCCCATTGCATACTTCACAGACGGGGTAATGTGGTCCCAACAAGGGACTAACATGTGACATACCCATCAATGTTGCACACACTGCCAGCTGTAGATATCTATGTGTATCGCTATGTGCGCTGGTGCCATGCACATAGCACGCATCACTGTGGTAATAATATAGAGGAGATGTCTTTACATACATATATTCTTCTGTGTGTGTTTGTATATATGTAGACATGTGCATATAGGTATATATCTATATATGTGTAGATATATGTGATGTATATATGTGCACATATATATGTCTACACAAGGGTATTTGTATATTTGTGGACATACATGCTGATATACATATATATCTTTATATATATGATATATGTGATATATGTACACATATGCATACCTATATGTGGGGTACATTCAGACATCAGGTCCACAATCTCACAACACCTTCCTGCACAGCTGCACTGTTTTACCTTGCTACAATACAGACAGGTGCCACATATGGACACAGCCTGACATTAGGGGGGTATATGTAGGACCTGATTGCAGGTAACCCTATTACACACCTATAGCATTATGGCATGCTACATTACAGATTAACCTGAGTATCCTGCCAGTGGTGGGCCGTGGGTCTCATGTGTCCATCATAATGGCATTACTTCCACCACCAGCTATTGGCTACGCAATATACATACTTTCCGTTACACAACACACACTACGATGGCTTACATCTTGTCAGTCAGTGCTGACCTGCACAGTTGACGGCTATGGCCCACTACCCACAGGGACAAACACTATTGTCCATAGCAGTTGTTCAGTTGAACATCATCACAACAACACCTGATGGCACATATAAATCATTCAACATCATCTATCCCATATATATGTATATCTGTATCTGTATATATGTGTCTGTGTATATGTATCCTGGTAATGTTGATAGCTTCCACATTGTACATTTCCTATGGGAGCCAGACTGTACTGCATGATATGTTACCAATACCAGCCTGACATGGGATGTAGTACTGTTAACATATTGTGCCCATGTCGTGTCAGGTCCTGGTTATGCAATCTGCAACACTTGGTAGTGTATTGCAGGGTGGACGTGTTTGGCTGTGGGGGGGTATACCTATTCATACAAGATGTATATTGTTTGGGGCCCGTCAAACCCATTAACGGTGCATGTGGACATATATGTTTTAGTTATTTTTCCCATTATCTACAGATGTATGTCCATATATACCAATATAGATATATATATCTGCTTACATATATATAATTATGTCCATAAATACCTACATAGCTATATATCTGCTTACATATATGTAACTTGCTGTGCATATTTAGACATATAGGTGTAGACATATATATCTATAGATGTAGTCATTTGCATGTATATATGTTCATATATATTTATATATATTTGTTTATATATATATATATATATATATATATATATATATATATATATATATATATATATATATATATATATATACCTACATATATAGATATGTTGTATCTGTTTAGATATTGATATATTTACACACACACATACATCTAAATGTTGGAATGCATTCTCTGTACTGTTGAATGACTGGGCTGGATGATATGTTTTTGAAAACATCAGGATTATGTATATCTGGCATGGCTTAGTGGTAAATCGCTATGGTGTGCAGAGTCCAGGGTTTGAGCCTTGCAGAAGGTGTTTTATTTTGTTGCTGGGCAGAACACGGGCCATTGGACGCATAGTGATTAAGGCACTTTAAAGCAGTTGTAAGTGGGTCTGCACAGAGGTAAGCACTGCTAACTTTTGGTTACAGTTTCTTATACTCAGCTTCTAAATTGTTTAACCTGTGCAGGCATTGCTTACCCCCATGCAAACAGGCTTAAACTCACTTATTGCTGCTTAAAAGTGCTTACTCCTGCTTACCCTCACGCTAATTTCTTTAAAAGAAAGGAAAAAGGGGTTGATAGGAAAGTGGTGAAAAAAGGGGCACAAAGAGGGAAAGACAGCAGGGAAAATAGCCAGGATTGTGCAGGAAGGATGTAGGGAATGTCCGTAGCTGCCCATTTCTTCTACAGCAACAGCTGTGCATATACACTGAATTTGGAGGTAGATGTGGATACTCAAACCCCTGGGAGGGGGTGAGGACAACAAAAATAAGTTGTGATGCCAATTAGACCAGATTACATGTGTCCAGTGGACATGTGTGCGAAATGGACAGCTATGTATGGGGCGAGATTTTTTTTTTGTGGGAACAGATTACCTTTTTTTTTTCAAAACAGAACAGAGAAATAAGATGCATACAGGGGCGGTATATGAAACATGTGGGAGGATAAACACCTTGATGGAGAGGGGTGTTGGGAAATTGGAAGCCCATGAGCCCCCTAGTGGAAACAGTGGGACTGAAGTCCCCACCCATGGGCAGTCACCACTGCACCTTCACAGCCCCGAAGGTGGCTGTGCTGGGGGCTGAGTTGCAGAGCCAGGCTGACTCTCTAATCACGACATGCGGCCCTCAAGCTGGCATAGATCACCTAACTGCTGGTTGATCTCTCTATGCACCACGACCCCAACTTGGTGACGGGTGACAGGTATCTGTTCTCGCCCACTCCCGGGGAGGGCAAGCCCCATCCCCTGAGGCAGTTCCACCCAAAGGTGGTGCAGGACCAATGGACAGGGCAGTCCCAGTTGGGCCCTAGACATGCTGGTGCCTGGTTCCACAGCCAGCTGAGGTGGGACAGGTGGGTCTGCTGGGACCGGCTTTCCCAAGCGTGCTGTAGTGTTTAGATTTCATCATCATATGTGGGTTAGTAATAGTCAACACATTCCAGGGTTAGGTATAACAGCATGCATAGATATTCCCATTAACCCAGACACCAGACATGGAACAGTTGCATAGCAAACAGAACACATGCATATATGGGACCACAGTGGTAATAAGAACAGCATGCAGGTACATTGATGGCACCATGCCACCAATGTTGGAATAATTCAATATAGCACAAGCATGGGAGCCATTAATATATTTATCAAACAATTAGACAGTATCAGAACATAGGTGACATTATATACCAGTTGGGGTGGGTATGCTGATTATTGTTGGAGATATGGTGGGAGGGAGATAAAGATGTCAGTTAACAACTAGTATATTCTTGCAGTCCACATTACTTTCCTAGTCAGTGCTGTTATCTGTACCTTACAAGTTTTACTACACTACCCTATAGCCTTAGTTTGGACAGTGATATGGCTGTCGTCATCATTACACATGATCTGGTTTTACTTGCAGTATACACCTCTTACCTGGTATACTTGTGGAGGGAATGTTTATTAACACCAACTCACTGTTTCTACACATACTCCCAGATTCCAGGTTGATGTTGTGCACATAGCTATCCAACTCTTTCTGCACAGACTCTGGCCATGTGTTGACCACTTGCTGGTGAACCGGGACATATCTAGAATATTGCCCTCCTCCACCTTTAGTGACCTGACACACACACATACATGCTTTCCTACACAGTTATATTCTGTAGCACAGTGTGGGTGACAGTGATCTGTGATACTTTATTATTCAGAGAATCTGCAACACTCACAATTCCCTACAATACCAGAGTGAACAGTACCAGTACAGGTTATAATGGTCTGTATTTCTCAGCACAGTGTTCATATCCAATGTACATTTGGGAGCAATGTTTGTTAGCACTACCTGACTGTTGCCACGCAAACTTCCAGATTACACATTGGTATTATACACATCAATCTCACTCTGTTACTGTACACATTCTGGTCACAGCTTGACAACATGGGAGTGCAGATAGGACATACTTGAAATATTACTCTCCTAACAGTTTCAGAGGTTGCTGCAGTGACATGTTTGTTCTCATAGGGGTCTGACAATCACTTGCATTCCCTGCTTGTTGGATTAACATCTGGGATCATCCCACAGACTTACCAGGGGGACAGGGGGTCAGGCAGCAGATATGGGCCCATATACTGGACATTCTGGCCTCATCTGTACAGTTGTGGGGTATGATTCTGTATGCAGCCTACATCCACTCCCAGAATTCAGACCATGGCTGTGTCTGCTACAACTTAAACACTGTCCATCACAGTTGTGTCTGCTATATAGATATTGCTGTATATCTCCTATCTGCTTTCTGTCTTATTAATCCCCTGTGTGTTTGCATTTTGATCTTGTATTACAACACTCATACAGATTTCCTAGACAGTTATATGTTGTAGGACAGTGTGTGCAACAGTGATGTGTAATATCTCATTATTCAGAGCAACTGCATTAGTCACACTGCCATACAATACCAATGTAAACAGTACCAGTACTGGGTATCATTCTTGTATTTCTGGGCACAGTGTTGGTATCTGACAGACCTTTGGGAAAAATGTTTATTAGCAGTACCTGAATGTCCCCACACACGGTACCAGATTCCACATTACTATTATGCACATACATCTCACTCTTTTACTGTACACACACTGACCACAGCTTGACAAGTTGGGGTGTAAATGGGACATATGTGGCTTCTTAGTTTCATAAGGTATTGTGGAATTGCTAGTGTGCCATCTTTGTTCTCACAGATGTGTGTCAATCAGTTGTATTTCCTTTTTGATGCCTATACGTCTAGGATCATCCCACTGATTTTCCAGGGGGACAGGTTGATAGGCAACAGATATGGGCCACTTTACTGGACATTCTGGACATTTCTGTACAGTTGTGGGGTAGAATTTATGTATGCAGAGTACTACCACTGGCAAGATTTGAACCATGGCTGTGTGTGCTAAAATATAACAGTTCACATCTCAGTTGCATGTGCTATTCGGGTTTTGTTGTCTGCATTTTCCCTGTTTTCTGTCTATGTGTCTCTCAGTTGAACTAAATGGCCTCTGGGGATTACACCTGTCATATATAGGCAGTTCTACACATTCAATTTATGGGGCACAGTGTGCATAACAGTGCTTAATACTACGGTACTAGTACATAACTGCTAATTTACATTACCATATGATACCAGAGTATACACATGCAGTCCAGCAGTTAGACCTTTATTGCCAGGCTATTACACTTTTATTGACATACAAACAATATGAAACTCTTCCTGCCATAATCTCTAGTGTATGCAGTACTTACCTTGAACTGTACAGGTTTTATACAGGCATTTAATTTACTACTACTTTTAGTTTTATTTCCTATGACAGTAATTGCATGAGTATTACTGACCTGCCTCACATCACAACTTCTCCAGGCAACTGATGTGGGCCTCCTGGTTCACGGCCCACTCCATTGCAGCTGTGGGGGACGTAAGAGGAATATTTAGCCATACCTATCCATGATATACCTGAGCTGGCAATTATTACACACATAGTGGGGTGATACACATGACTGGAACATCCCCTGATGATCTAGCCTCTTGGAGCCATGCCTCCAAGAGATCTCCTTTACACTGCTTCAGGTTGCATAGTGATGCCTAACCTGCTCATCAGTTCTGGGTATGCCAGTGGCGCTGGTGAGATCATGGGCGAGGCAGTCCCAGGCCTCCACCTTATATTGGGAGCCCTGGTACTGGCCTTGCAGCAGTCACTGATCATGGTCTTTGACAAGGAGTCCTGCATGACCTTGGACTCCTGGATGCACCAGCACTGTACCCAAAAGCACACACCTTATGTCCTTACTGCCATTGTGCCTGCAAGGGGAAGCTACAACCAGTTATGAGATGTATTCCCGCCTCTTGGGTTTAAGTAGGGCCGATTTCCCACACTTTTCTGTGATTGCCCGGTTTTGAAAAGGCTAAGCTATGGGCAAATCTGCTTACCTAGGGTTGGCATTATTTAAAGAGATATAACACTGGGCACATTGGGTTAGCTTGCCTACACACTGCTTACACCTCCTAAGCTGGCCTGTGCAGTACTTAGCGTTGCTTAGATTAGACTTTGCATTATAATTCCTTTTTCACATTGAGTTATTATTCATTACACCTTATATGTATGCCTGGTATCCATGATTCATATGCACATACACTGTATGGGGTCCTTGGGTTTTATTGGGGACTTCAACACTCTATTACAATTACACCTGACTTCTGGCCTTACTGCTGTTCTCTGGTTCACATATTTATGTTGTGTAGTGTGTTAAGGCACATATGTCTGTGTACTAATTCCTTTCACAGGTTCAGTTTGGTTTAACTATGGTGAAGACTTGTTTGCTGATACCTCATTCTTCTGTACTTCTGTGATGGCTTGGTGGTTAACTACTGTGACTATGGTGTAGAGGGTTATGGGTTTGAGACTTGCATGGCTGTTTATTTTGTTGATGGGCAGAACAAGGGCCATTGGTTAGAGAGTGATTAAGGCACTTTTGAGCATTTGTAAGCATGTTTGCGTGGGTTTGTGCCACGGTAAGCACTGCTAACCTGCCGTTACATATGCTTACAGAGAGCTTCAGAATTGCTTAACGAGTGTAGGCATTGCTTACCACCATGCAAACGGGGTTAAACTCACTTACTACTGCTTAAATATGCTTACTACTGCTTATTGGTGCTTAAACCGGCTTACTAGTGATTTATTCATTATGACACTGACACTTCACATGTGCATTAACTGCAGTACTCTAGTTCATAAAAATATGTTATTTAGTGAGTTTTGCAACATAAATATTGATCATAAGTTGCTTTCCCATGGAAAATGTAATGTGCTGCAGCGGGACACGAAGTGGGAATGCCTGCTCATAAGGCAAATGCTCTGCCCACTACACTATTGCAATGCTGCTTCATTTGCATATATCTTCCTTGTTACCCTTTTCAGCCATTTAAGCTCTATTAACTGTAGCTAAGCAATAGGCACACCCATGTACCTATGGTTAGCTTTAATCGGATTTTTATAAAAAAAAAAAAATAAAGGGTTTGTTCATTTAATTTATGTATACTGTTGTTGTTGTACACAAGGGGGGACTGTCGGTGGGGATATGCAGACACCTATGAGCGGTCTCGCTCATTTCTGACCCCTTTCTGCTGTTCTTCATTGCAGGGGCATGTATATTCTGAGAGCTCTACTCTCAGACATGCCCCCTGCACTCTTACACACTCTGTGTAAGACTAGGAGCTCAGACAGGGTACCTCATTACTATGCATGGCACGGTCATCCTGCTCCTAAATGGCCACCTCTGTGCAGGAATATGCTAGTCCTGCACGGAGGAATAGTAAATCCAGGGGAATATTATAATGTTGACATGAAATTCATCATGAAAGATGGAATATATGCATATGATCTCATTTAAACTACAGTGAGACACTTCTAATGAAGTGCCCTGGTAATGGACTTTATCATCTAATCTTCAGTTTGATTCCATTAGTCTTCATTTGTATAATGTAAGTCACTTAACCAGACCAGAGCACTTTAACTCATTCACTCCAATGGAGCTCAGGAAATTTGCACTGTAACTTCCAATGGGCAGATCCTAAGCCTTTTGACAGAATCATATTATGTCCTCACATTTCAAACAGATGTTCATATTTCTGGTACTATAGGGGTTATGAAAGAAGCATAAATGGCGAATTCTTCATCACAAAATATTTTATAGTGGTAGTATTCTTTAGGTTCTAGGTCTTAAACCAAATTTCATAAATCACAGTAAACACAGTAACCATTACATTTGTAATATTTTGTAAACAACTTACAATATCTCAGCAACCACTCAATTTACACACATACTGTTAGCAGTATTTTATACATGTAGCCGAGAGCTTTCATATGAGGCTAAGAAGTTCTGTCTGTGTTACTTGATTGTTGAGATATTTAGAAAAATGTGAAACTTATATCTATATAAATTTATATTATAAAAACAATAGTTGATATCTATTAACCTGCACTAGACAGAGTTCAAATATTAATGCAATCAAGTTTGCCATTGTGTCAGCTTTAAGATGAAATCTTTTAAAACCTTATACATAGCATGGTTTTGGAATTATTGATGCAAATATGAATAAGCAATATTTGATGCCTGGAGGAGTCAGTAGGAGTTAACTGCAGATGTATCTGGAGGTGTCACCTGGATGTAATGAGTTAAAGATATTTGCCCTGGTAAGTCTTGCAATCTTATTGCAGTTCATTAATGGTGCATCATTTCCCTGCAGGAAACAGCCTTACCTATCAATGTTTCAAACTAAAGTAATAAGAAGCTTGCCGTCTGAGTCTGCAAGTCACGAGCAAATATGCAGTATATATACTTTTTTCTTCAGTTTAATTTTTCTGAGTGTTTGGGGTTTCTAATACCATAATGGGAATGGACCTTATTCCTAAGTCTAGGTACAATTAAAGTTCACAAAATTTGTATTGCTTCAATCTTTGATGTTAGCCAAGAATGTTCTTCTCAGAACTCAGAATTGCTTCCTTCTGCAGTTCATATGAGGTTATATGTACTTGTACCAGTTTCACTATATATTGCCGAAATGCTGAAATCTCGAATTTCAGCATTTCGACAGTATAAAGCCAAAAGTTTAAAATGTGGAATGTGCATAATCGTGAATTCAAATATCTCAAATTTGTGGTTATGGCTTTACGTTATGTGACATGCGGTGTTTACTTAGGATGTTGTTGGATGTGGTGTATGGGTTTCCATATAGTGTAAGGTAAGTGACTGTTTTTAAGGGTTTTGGGTGGGAGTTTGAGTGTGTGTCACTTTGTTTTTAAGTTGTGTGTGTGAGTTAGGGTAGCTAAGTTAACGTATGAGTGTGTGATTGTTGGATGTGTTGCTGTTTGTGTATGTGTGATGTGTGTGTGTGTGTGCGAGGGACTGTGGAATTTCTGGGTGTGAGTGTTCTGTCTGTTACTGTTTGTGCAATCTTGGAGTTAGTATATATATATAAGTAGGGGGGTGTGGTGGGTGCAGGGGGGCTTGCCCCCCACATTTCTATAGTGTAGGTGTTTGTGTATTTGGTCTTTTGTTGGTTTGTGTTTGTTTTGTGTTGTGGATGTTGTGGTTTGTGTGTGGAGTAGTGTATGCTGTGTGTTTGGTTTTCTGGTTTCAGGTTTTTGATGTTTTGGTGTTGTAATGGTTTCGGCTTTATAGTCTTGAAATGCTGAAATTCGAGATTTCATCATTTCGAGAATATGAAGTGAAACCATTGGTACCACATTTAAATATGATTGCATTTATATTAGTCTTGCATATATGGGGTAAGAGGATAATTATGATGTACCATACAGATATCCTTAAGGTAGACTGTGGTGTTAAGTTCAGCATAAATCGTAATCATTGTTTCATGATTAAAAATACCCTATTTTAATCATATTCACATCAGCATAAGCATTAAACCCAAAGCCAATGTTCTGTGGGTGTGAAGGTGCAATCATTCAAAGATCCACTGTGATCTAACAACCTCGATGCTCTAAAATTAACATCAGATCTAGAACCAGAGGATTGAACCCTAGCCCATCACCACTATTCATCATTCTTGGCAAATGTAATTCTGTCTTTTCAATGAGAACAGTTAGAGTAGCTGTTGAGTAACCTAACCTTTGAGGCTTAACTATAGTTGTCTCCTCACCAGTTCTGGAGTACTAAGACTGGATTAATAGATTTATACTAAGCTAATGACCACTGGAACCTTCATAAGACTAGTCATACATCATAATTTTTAAGTCTTTGCCATTATTTTACGAGGCATATGTAAGCAAGGGTATGATTTACAGAGTGCCTCTGTCCATTAATGACATAGGTACCAGACACGGGGTGAATTTCCAGTTTCCTATCCACTGATACAGATTAGACTTGAGTGGGGTTAGGGAAGAACTCTGCTTTATATAGATGGGAAAACTGTTCCAGAAGAGAGGAATTCTCTGAGATATATACATGTCCCTCCAACATATTCTACTTATGTTGCAAGCAAGGTTCAAGTCCCTAGATCAAATAGTTCTGATGCTACCGATTTTGTGAATGTGCAAAAAGTCAATTGAAGTGAGATCCAAGGAGACATTGTATGTCAGGCATAGATCACCTCTCAAGCATCTGCAGAAAGTAATGTGTAGAGATAGGGCTTTGAGGTGATCTGCATAGGACATGTTATTTATACCCTGTATTCTTTTGATGTGGAACCTCTGTAGACCTTTCACTTATGGCATGTGCTTGGCCAAGTATATACTGAAGGAGGCTTTGTGCTCAGTGATGGGTCAGAAGAGAGCCAGATACAGAGGAACAATAACCTACTTGGACTTAGTTGCCAAGCTCTTGCTTATAAGATTAGCAACATTAAATGATTTTCTTACTACTTTAGACACTTGCTGATTGAAAGTCAGATTGCTATCCACATATGTCTCCAAATTCCTAATTACCGGGCCCACTCTTACATGTAAGTTATCAATGAGCTCGTTTCCTAGAAAGGTTGACTTCCCAAAGGGTGCTATTATGTAAGTTTCAGCATTACATTTTAAGCTGTGGCTTTGGCACCAGTCATTTGTCTGTGTTAGGCCTTCTTATAAGATGTTAGTGTCTTAGGGGATTCTATGACTGCTCCTAGTTTGCAATCATCTTCAAACTTGGTCAGCCAGAGGCCTTCGATACTGGCTTTGACTTTTGAGAAGTAAATGAAAAATGAGGAGATGGACTAGCACAGAGTGTAAGGGACTCTGCTAGTAACCAGTCTCTTTGACAAGGTGGTCTCCCCATCATAACTTTCTGGGTCCTATCTGAGAAACAGATGGCTACCTGGCATGTAACATAGGGGTTAATGCCTAATTTTGTGAGTTTGTTTACAATGTCTGATTGGGTTATTGTATGAAATGCCTTAACAGGTCAAGATAGGCAGTATGCACCATTTTTCCCTCATCCACTGCATTGGAGACATTTTCAAAGAATTCCACAAAGATGGGTAGACTTTATATGCCTTTGAGAAAGCCAAACTGGTTTGGATTCAATGTCTGAATGTTTCCTATTTCATTATAAATCATATCTATGATACTTATTTGTATGGATTTGCATATAAGACTAATCAGACTTATGGGTCTATAGTTCCCAGGGTTTGTTGATGAACCACCCTTATGTAAATGGAGGACTGTGCAGTCCTCTATTCATGTGGCACAAAGCCTTTTGGGAGGTTGTGGTTAAATAGTGACTCCAGAGGTCTAGATGGGTCAAGCTTCAGGCTCTTTAGGAGGTATCTTGGGATATTATCATGAGGTCTATATCATTTTCTCAAAGACCTACTTTGTTGAATGTTTATTCATTGAAGTTTATCCATAGAACACCATTTCAGCGAATGGTTATATCATCAAAACTTTTTCTTAATGAAAAAAGCTAGTTGGTCACCAGAGCAATCGTAACAAAAACAGAATTATTTTAAAGTCAGCAAGGTTGGGAGGTTCATCTCCCTACACCACCCAACATGGGAGGCTGTAGCCCCACCCCATAATTAGGTATGATAAGTCTGAGATTGCATTACATTGAGAAAAGGGGAACATTCTGTAATAACTAACTCACTTCCTTGGGAAAAAGTTTCTATGATATAACTATTCGCTGAAATAGTGTTCAATGGTTAAAATTTGATGACTAAACGTTCGAGAAAGTTAAGTCTTTGAAAAAATGATATAGACCCATTATTGGAGTCCATCGATGCAGTGATCTTAGCCTTAGCTAGCACGTTTAGGACATGATCCCTACTGGTAGTGGGGGAAGGGTTTATGTTTGATGGTATTACTTTTGGCTCCATGTAAGTGACTCCATTTACAATCAGTTCTGTGTACTATGTACCACCATTGAGGTAGCCATAGCCCTCCATCCACTGACAACATCACTCAAGCTCAAGCAGTCTGCTCTCTCACCATTTGTGGCTAGTCTGATTGACTGCAGTAGGTGTTCAGAGGTAGTGTATCATCTGTGTTATGCTTGCCAGTTTCCACAACTTCTACCAAAGGATAATAAAGCATGCAACAAATGTAAATATTTAAGAAATATGGAGGTAGACCTCTTGTGTCAGTCCACTATTGGTAAGCATCACACCTCCACAACCCTGCATCAGTGACTACCCACCATTAGCCCATAACTTATTCTGACACTGTAAAGAAAAAATGCATCTTCCTAGCACAATCTGTAAATGATCTCAGGTTCCAGTATACAAGTCAAGACCTACTCCTTATCTGCTCACTTATATTATAAATCAACACCACTCATTCAAGTTTCACGAGGAAGCATCTGCCCATAAGAGCCACAGTGTCTGCTTCCAAACAAGGAGTGTTTAATTATAGGTGACTCTAGAGTTAGGACAATAGACTTTGAACTCACCAAACTGGACAGGACAAGCTGGGCGGTGAATGACTGGAAATGAGCAGCCATGGGTCTCCCAACCTCGGGGGGGGGGGTAGTGTTTACCAGCTGGGCCCTGCTACTCCAGTCCTCTAAGGGTGCCAGTTTTGGGAGGGATATGAGCTACATCCACCAAGCTGGTGATGATAGCTCTTGCTTTCACATGCTAAGGAACATACTTACACAGGATAGAGGGGCACAGATAGTCTTTTGAGCAAAACAGGTATGCACATGACCACCAGGGAAGGGGTTATGGTTTAATAGCTACATCCTCAGTCATCAGATTGTCTTCAGTGGCACTAGTAATCCTCATGGCTACCTGAATGGATGTAGCACTCATGGCACTGTTTTATTCTGCACTTTTTTTTTTTTGTTTTGTTTATTCATCTGCCTTTAATACATAGGCTAGATCCAGGCTTGCTGAATCTAGACTGTTTGATATCACTGTATCACTGGAGCACTAAAACCAGCTATCTTACGTTAAAAGATTCCTTTGCCCCCTTGTGGCGGAAGTGTGTGGCGCAGGACCCATCTGAGTTGGAAATTGCTAGAATAAAGGCTCTGTGGGTTTTTTCCGATTGGTAGACTGTGTTAGAGCTGTTTAAATCCACTTATATTTAGGCACTGCATTTGAGCATAGCTGTGTAGTGCACAATAGGTTTTAGCACTGCCATGTATAGATGCAGATGTTTAAAAAGACACATTTTCCCTAGATAACTGCTAGGGAACCCTCCTAAGCTTCCCTGCTTTTCATTGCAGAATGCAGATGCACACTGCTGCCCAGAGAGCAACCCAGCTAAGCATTTTGAGGCATTGATGCAGGTTTCTACTCCTAAACATCCCCACTGATTGGCTGATTTTACTAGTCCTGCAACAGATGCTAGTCCGTCTAGCTCACTCCCCATTACTTATTACAGAATACACTTGTCATAATGGACAGACAGTTTCCCACCATTTCTCCAGCCAGCCTAATTGATATGGACATCCTGAGGCAATGTAGCAATTTCCTTATGTATACGGGCAATCTATTACTCCTAAAACATGCAAACAAAATATGTGAGAGTTGTATCTATACTATGAATCTGGAATCAATGTTCCCTCTCTCATGTAACAGCAAACCAGATATCAAACAGGTTGTTAGCACACACTTCACCTCTTCCACAAACCAAGCACATGACACATAAACTCACATATGTGGAGGTACTCACTAGAAGTTTATCAAAAGAGAAGAGACCTTGCAAGTGCAAATGTGCTGCACACAATACAGTCCCAACAGAATCCACTGCACATAAAAATGCATGTATCAGTGTCTCACTCAATAAACCCCTAAGGCAAAACATCTCAAAACCAAATATCTTGGTCATAGGTGACTCCATTGTGAGAAATACAGATGTCCCCCTCACCAGGATGGACAAGGAGAAAGTCATGGTCAGCTGCCTGTCAGATGCCAGGATCTGCCAAATCATGCATGCACTTGAGTCACTCAACAAGCAGTTATGACTCTGTCATAATCCGTGCTGGGGTGAATGACTTGAGATGCACCTCACTGTACTATATAAAGAGAAACATGATTGAGCTTTCATATTAGGTGTCCCAGACAGGTATGACCCTAGCCCTAAGCAGCATTCTACCATCACCCATGATGATGCCTCAATACAAACAAAAAATGATCGACTTCAACAATTGGCTTAGCTTCTGGTGTCAATCCAGGGGGATCTAGTATCTGTCAGCCTGGGGTGATATGGTAAACAGACCATGCTGCTTTGCCAGAGATGGTCTTCACCTGTCATCATTTGGCTTTCAGTTACTGGCAAAGGTACTTGCCTTCCCCATAGTGCCTTTTTTACGCAATGTCATAAGACTAAAATTCCCAATGTAAAAATATCCTCTAGAGACAAACTCAAGGTTATGCTGCTTAATGCTAGAAGCCTAAATCAGAAACTGCACTCACTGGAAGCATTCCTTACTCTGGAAGATGCCGATGTCTGTGTACTGACAGAGACATGGTTTAAGGCCACAGAGAGTACTCCAGCCATGAAAGGCTACAATGTCTTCCACACATTCAGACCACAAAATGAACATGAAAGAACCAAAGGAGGATGTGTATCCAGCTTCATTAAAGACAAATACACCTCAAGACTGGTTAAACAGTATGACTCCCTAGAGTTACTCTAAGTCCAACTAACCATAGTCAAGACCCCCCTCCACCTCATTGTTAGCTATATGTCCCCCACCATGAACAATGAAGACCGCACCACTTATCTAGAGCTACTCAAGTCACTCACAATACAGTCAAACACCCTTGTCAAGGGTGACTTTAACTATCCTTCCATCAACTGGGAAGCATATATGAGCACACACACGCTCGCCCTAAGATTCCTGGACCCTCTCTGGTAAAGTCCTATCATAAATCAGTCTCATTCAAAGTAACAAGCATGCCTGAAACCCTTGAAGAGCAAAAAGGTTGAAACATTTCCCAAAAGCAAACTATAGCCTCCTAAGCGATGGCATAAATAGTTTCAAACACTCTGCTACCACTGACAGCAATGACTCCTATATGGTGGTGTACAAAAATGCCCTGTATAAACGCCTATACAAATGTATAGACTCAGCCATACAAGAACAGATCAAAAGAAGGTCCTCACAAAAAACAAGCTACCCTGATGGACATCTAGCAAAAAAAGGTTATACAACAAAAAACTGCTGTTAAAGAACAAGAGGGAATGGTCTCAGCAGAAGAGGATCACCCTCCACAGCTTGAACAAACAAATTAGACATCTTGTAAAGTCTTCTAAAGCTAATTACAAAATAAAATTAGCATCCCTAGCCAAGGATAATCACAAGGCATTCTTTAGCTATGTCAAAAATCTAAAAGGGAAGGTCCAGCTTTGTGCCAAATTAGTAGTGGACAGTACCACTCATACTGAACCTAAAGATATCGCAAACCTGCTAGCAGACAGGTTTCATGAATACTTCATCCCTCCCATCCCCACCAATTATACCCCAAAGCATGCCTGTCACCAGTCCTCTATCTAGTATCTCTAAAAAGCAGGTCATAACCACGCTCTCCAAGGCCAAAAACACAGCCTCTGTGGGACCGGATAAAATCACAGGCTGCTTACTAAATGGTCTAAAACAGGTGTTAGCAGAAAAAAATAGGCACTCTCTTCAACCACAGTCTAAGCACTGACTTTGTTCCAGCAGAGTGGAAAACAGCAACTGTAATCCCCTTGCAAAAAAGGGGGTCCTTCAACCAACCCTGGGAACTATAGACCCATAAGTCTAACCTGCCTCATATGCCTCACTAAAGTGTGATAGCCTTTTCTGATTGTTTGTAGCAGTTTAAAGCTGTTTTAAGTGTATTTATTTACTGTTTTTGCCTTATCTTTTCAAAAAAAAAACAAAAAAATATCTTGTTTCCCACCTTTCTAAGCTAGTATAGTCCAGTTTTCAGGCTAGTGCTGAATTCTGGGCTGTGATACTAGTTTCTGAGTTGCTCATACCTTACTTGGATAGAAGGAAGTTTCTCTGTTCACCTGTGAGAGAGGGGAGCTTTGAGCAACCTATCTGTCCCTGGTGGAGTGGTTCCAGCCCAGAAGTTAGTAGTTTATTGGCCATTTTGGGCTCATTTCTATCTCTTTCATTTCTCTACTATAAAAACCATGTTTGCACGGTTTTGCGTGCCAGGTAGCACCGGTTAGCTATGGTTAAATTATTCCTGCTCCACTAAGTCTCCTCTTCAGTTTTTCCCTTGAAACTAGTCTAACTCTCAACCTAAGCACTCAAAAAGCATTCTACAGCCCAGCACTTGCTCAGACCTAATAGCAGGCACTAATATACCCTGACACTTGATTGCCCAGCAGGGCAAGGCTCTTTATTCACCCCTCACCAACCAAGTGACTAAGCAGCTTACCCTACTATTCAGGCATGACCAAAGGGCAATTTCAGGTGTACTTTTCAGTCCAGCTAGTGAATCTGGGTATCCTGAGGCAATGTTATAACTGCCTCATGTACACAGACAACCCTCTCCTCCTACCACAAAACACTAACATATGTGAGAGATGCAATTATACAGCCAAACTGGAGGCTAAGCTGTCTTCACGCAAGACTGGAACAGACAGTCAAGAGGAGAGGGTTAACACTTGCACCACACCTCCAGCCACACATAGACCTACTAAAACAGCACTGGCAAAAAATACACATAAATACACAAAATCATACTCGGAGGCTCTAAATAAAAACCTGCAAAAGCATCAGAGACCTCCAAAGCAGACACCCAAATAACCTGCACCTCCCATCACAAACCAGACAACACATAAAACACAAAATCAGTGTGCTGCACAATCACAGCCCTTAAGGCGAAATAACATATCTAACACACTAGTAATAGGTGACTCTATAGGCAGGTACACTGACGTCCCACTCACTAGGCTGGACAAGCAGAAAGTTACTGTTAGTTGCCTGTTGGGAGCCAGAATCCACCACATAACACAAAAGGAGGGGGTGTATCCATATTCATCAGGGATACCTACGCATCCAGGTTATTGGTGCAGCATGATACCTCTGAGATCATCCATGTGCAACTAACATCGGGCAAATCTGCAATGCAAATTGTGGCCTGCTACAGATCACCCTCCATGACCCAGGACCACCACTCCACCTTTCTGGAGACAATGGAAACATGAAGGTCCTACCGAACACCCTAATATTGGGCGATTTCAATTACCCTACCATTGACTGGGAAAACTACTTGAGTACAAACTCCCAGCAGTTCCTGGAATTCATCAACGCAAATGCCCTGGATCAGCTGGTGAACTCCCCTACCTGAAGTGAAAACATATTGGACCTGGTCATCACCAACATGGGCGACAGGTGTTCCACACCTGAGATCAACCCGTCACTGGATAGATCAGACCATAAACTAATCACTCTGGATGTCCACACCCCACCACCACCCACAACTAAGGAAACCACAGTAAAAAACTTTTCTAAAGCAAACTTCACCTTACTTAAGACAGAGGTGGTAAGTTTCACAGCCTCCATGCTAAAGGATAATGCTGCCCAAGATGCAGAAACCTTTACAAATGCACTATATGAGCACCTACAAGGATGCATGGATTGTGCCATCCCTAGCAAAACCAAGACTCACTTCTCTAAGAGAAGGAAACCAGTTTGGTGGACCCCTGCCATAAACAGGCTATACAATAGAAGGAGGAAACTAGTTCAGAAAAAAAGCAAATCCCAAAAAGGAAAGACATCCCTGATCAGTATCAGTAAGAAACTAAGGTCCCTCATAAAATCATCCAAGGCTAACTTCGAAAGAAAAATAGCTAAGGATTCAAAAGATAACCACAAAGCCTTCTTTAGCTATGTTAAGAATCTAAGTGGCAACTCGCAGATATGCACTGAACTAGTGCAAAATAGCACAAAATATACTGAACCTACTGATATTGCCAACATCCTGGCAGATAGATTCAGTGCAAGCTTCACCCCCAAAAGGGCCCACAACAATATCAGAAAAGTGTAGCGTCCCAGAAATCACAGATGCACAGGTGAAAACAGCCCTTTCAAAAGCCAAAAATACAGTGTCAATGGGGCCAGATGTTGTCCCAGGTTGTGTCTTGCACGAACTACAGAACGAACTAACCCCCCACCTAAACACGCTGTTCAACCTCAGCCTCTCCACAGGCTTTGTGCCCATAGAATGGCACACAGCAATGGTTATTCCTCTCCCCAAAGGAAGGCCACAACTGACCCTGGTAACTATCACCCCATAAGCCTGACTAGTCTGGTCTGCAAGGCTATGGAGCGCATCATCATGGAACTCATTAACAAAGACATTGGAAACCTCCAAACACTTGACCCAACCCAGTTTGGCTTTGTTAAGGGCAGTTCATGCCTACTAAACCTGGTTGACTTCTTCAAGACAGTCACTAAGGCCATAGACAAGGGAAAGGTGGTTCACACAGCCTACCTTGACCTCGCCAAGACGTTCAACACCATTCCCCACTTGAATATTACAGAAAAACTCACCAGCCTGAACATAAACCCCTACGTCATGAAATGGGTTGCCAACTGGCTTACAGACAGAACTCACACGGTAAGAATAGTGGGCTCCAGGTCCGACTCTAAACCAGTCACAAGTGGTGTCCCACAAGGCTCGGTCTTGGGACCCCTGCTGTTCTGCATATACTTCTCAGAAGTACAGGCAAACACAGGAGGATGATGGCTAACCAAGTTCGCTGATGACTGCAAACTGGGAGCCATAATTGACTCTCCAGCTGACATGGACATCCTCCAAAACGGCCTTACTGAGAAGGACATCTGGTGTCAAAGTCATGGCCTTAAGCTCAATGCCAAAAAATGCATAGTCATCCCGTTTGGGAAAAACAAAACACCCACAAATTACCACATAGGTATCAGCCCCCTTAATACAGAAGAGGTAATAAGAGATCTGGGGACCCAAGTAGATAGTAATCTCTCCTTTGACAATCATATTGCCAAAGTAGTTAGGAAATCCTTCTATGTGGCCCATATAATTACTAAAGAGTTCGCATCTAGAAATAAAGAGGTTATAGTGCCTCTCTACTCGTCACTCATCAGACCCATCATAGAGTACAATGCCCCATTTGGGATGTACCTCACAAAACACTTCCAAATGCTGAAAAGACCACAAAAGTACCTCACCAAGAGGATTACTGGCCTCAAACATATGTCCTGTGCAGCCCGACTGAAAAAACTCCGGCTGTACTCAGTGGCATATCGCTTACTCAGAGGTGATCTCTGCCTGACTTACAAAGCCATGTCCAACTCAGAATACAGAAAATTTACCACAGGGATCACTGCAGTGGCTCTGCTGGACAGAGGCGCAGGGAACTAATCTAAGGGGGTGGTGAAAGCCAACAGACTCTGGCTAGGCTTATAAATGCCCTTGGGCAGATAGCTTAGTACTTACCTATGAACCTATGATGGGCATGCTCCACCCCAAAAAATCCAAGTCAGTTCAAGCCACGCGCTCTAGTGAGCTAAACCTCACCACAACAATAAATAGAACATGCTGGAGGGATAGATTCCTGTCACAGAGACTCCCCATGCTTTGGAACAAAATTCCAAACTACATTAGGCAGAGCCCGTCACTAACACTCTTCAAGAGAAACTTTGACGAGTGGATGGGTAACAGAAAATACACCCCTGGGATCACTTCATTGGCTCTGCTTGACAGAGGATCAGTTAATTAATCAATGTGGTGGCAAAAACCGATACACTCTGGTGAGGCTTATAAATGCCCTTGGGCAGATAGCCTAGTACCTACCTATGAACTTATGAACCTATGTAAGGCTATTGAGAGAATCATCATTAAACTTATCAAAATGGATATAGGAGACCTTCAAACTCTTGACATGACCCAGTCTGGCTTCATTAAGGGCAGATCATGCCTGTTAAACCTGGTGTACTTCTTCAAGAATGTCACCAAAGCCCTGGATGAAGGCAAAACAGTACATGCTGCCTAGCTTGACATTGCCAAGGTCTTTGAGTCACAATCCCCCACTCAGACATCATTGAGAAACTCACCCAGCTGGGGATTAACCCATATATCATTAGATGGGTAGCCAACTGGATCACTGACAGAATGCATGCAGTCAAAGTTGGGGATTCCACCTATAGCAGCAGACCTGTTACCAGTGGTACTCCCCAAGGATCTGTGCTGGACCCCCTACTGTTTGGAATCTATTTATCAGAAATCCAGGTGAAAATATTTGGCCCGTGGCTTACCAAGTTTGCTGATGACTGCAAACTAGGTGCAATCACTGAAACATGAGCCATGTCAACATACTACAAAATGGGCTAACACTAATACATGATTGGTGCCAAAGCCGCAGACTTAAATTTAACACAAAAAAAATTATCATCCCCTTCAGCAAAGGAGAAGCCCCTGAAAATTAAAACATTAATAATACCCCCAAAGTTCAAACCCAGTGGTGAGAGATCTAGGAACACAGGTTGATAGCAACCTTAGCTTTGATCATCATATGTCCACAGTGATAAGGAAGGCCTTCTATATTGCACACCTCATAAGTAAGGGCATAGCATCCAGAGCTAAAGAGTTTATAACCCGCTGTACTTGTCCCTCATCAGACCAGTAATAGAGTACAGTGCTCCCTTCTGTATTTACCTCAACAGGCACCTGCAGCAGCTGGAAAGACCTCAGAGTTTTCTCACCAACAAAGTTCAGGGCCCTCAACACATGACCTACATGGACAGACTGAAGGCCCTATCACTTTACTCTGTATGGTATAGACTGCATAGAGGAGACTTGTGCCTGGCCTACAGAGCAGTCTCAGACCCAGCCTTAATGGATATGCTACACATCTGCAAATCAAATGGGACAAGATTCACTTGCTCTAAGAACCTTAACCTAGCCTGCAACTTTAACAGGATATGCTGGAGGGGCAGATATGTCTTGCAGAGGTTGCCAGTTTTCTGGAACAAGCTCCCAATTTACATTAGACAGAGCTCCTCAATGAACTTATTTAAGCATAACTTGGACAATTGGATGGGAAACAGTAAATTTACCCTGGGAGTTTCTCCTTTGTCCCTCTTGGACAGGGGCAGCTGGAGCTAATGTTAGATTCGCATACAAATAGAGACTATATATCTTGATCTATAAGGGAACAAGGGTATATCATGGCTAGGCTTGTAAAGGCCCTAGGGCCAATAGTCTGGTAACATCCTGTGATCCTATGATTCTATGAGGAAAGGAATGGATTTAGCCTGATAAAATAAGTTGAGATAGTCAGAAGATATTATGGCAAAATGGATTAAAAATATGTAGAAATACCAGTAGAGGGGGCACTGAAACAACAATCTTCACATATGAAGCTAAAAACTCTTGGGTATTAATCAGTTAATATTAGAATGAGAATATGCCCTCTCTGTTGTTGTATTCCATTTTTTATACAATACTAGTCGTTCACAACCTATATGCAATACAATTTGCAGATGGTTATGACTTTCATATCTTCTGAACATTACCAAATCCACTTGTCTCTGCAAAAAGCCAACTTGCTTCATATAACAAATGGCCATAGAACTAAGTCTGACCACTTCTCTCACTTTTAAACTTATCCATTAGGAATAATGTTCTCTGCCCAGTGGCACATACGTTAAACATTGTCATCTTCAATTACCCCTAAGGTCAAAATATCAAGTTACTCTAATGAAAAAAAATACTTCCTTCTGGGATGAAGCCACTTTCTATGCTGGTGTTAGGAGAAAAGACCTTTTAATAAAGTCTGTACTTAATTGTGGAATCAGATCTCCATTTAGTATCACAATGTTTTTGCCTCCTGTAACATCACATCCATGTGTAACATGCTCCTAAGAAAATACATGAAGTTGACCTTCTATCTTTTACGGTTTGTACATGGAACCTTTTCTTCATGAACTGATATCATATTGGCTGTCACAAAAGGAGATACTGCCAGCCTAGCTATCTGGAATTTTGTAAATAATTATATGTCATTTGTGAATATTAACATGATTTACATAGAAGTGTAACAAAAGGAAGATACTCCCAGAACAGCTGACTGGAAGTTTGTAGGTGTTGTGTGTCATTTGTAAATGTGAACATGCTTCATCTAAGATGCTTGTGTTGCAGATGTATTAGAACTGTATGTCATATTGTACAGACGTGTGCTGAAGAGATATTTGGAAAGTACTACGCAGAAATGTATATACACTATTGTAACTGTTTAGATGTATATATATTTTAACAATGGAAACTGCAACACAAGAAGTTAACTTCAGAAGAATAGTTGAGATTGAATTATTTTACGGCTAGGCCATAAAAAGAAATGTTATCTTTCAGTTCCAGTGCAACAGGAGATATAATGTCTAAAACTATACGTTTTTTGTAATGTCGTTAAATGTGGAGGAATGTAAATGATTTTATGACTTCTACCATTTGCCAAAAGATCTGAGGTCTATGTATTTTCTCAGGTAGATGCTGACTGCTACCAGCTGCATCCGTGGGGAGTTTCACCTGTGATAGAGTCAGATGACAAGAAGTGATGTTATTCTACAAGTATCCCAGCAGTAATATTTAAAATATTAATTTAAGAACTCTCAGAGTGAGAGACTGAGCATTTTGTATTTTGTCTTTGATCTGACAAGAACATCCACTCACCATATCTGCCTTGCTCTATAAGTAAGTTAACTAGGGTACAATAATTTCTCTTAGATACAGTTAGGAATATAGTGAAGTATAGTTTGGATCTTTTCTTCATTTATTTGAGACTGTCCTGCAATGTTGTTTTAAATATTTCCTGTGATTTTGAACTCTGATGTAACTGTGATTATATACTGAGTATGTTCTTATTCTTTTATTATTTATAATTAAATATATTTAAACCTTTCATTGTGGTTGACATTTGTGAGACATATTTAAGTTCTGAAAGTACTTGCATATTTATTTGGTAACACTGTTGGCCATTCCTAATAGCCTTGCTCTTGGTCAAACTACCCTTTGTATTGATAGTAACATTACACATTAAGATTGGACATCCTTTGTTAAGGGTCTTAAAGTAGCTAATAAGGACATGGCTGGTTGCAGTGATAACTATTTTATAGTCTGGGCAGAAGAGGGCATATCCTGTAAATTTGTGCCAGCCTTTCCTGTGTGTGTGTGTGTGTGTGTGTGTGTGTGTGTGTGTGTGTGTGTGTGTGTGTGTGTGTGTGTGTCTGTGTGCATAAATCAAACATCAAAGTGTGTGGGCGCGTGTGTGTGTGTTTGTGTGTGTGTGTGTGTGTGTGTGTGTGTGTGTGTGTGTGTGTGTGTGTGTGTGTGTGTCAGCTACTTGGGCAGGGACATGAAGCACTAGTTGGAAAGAGAGGGTGCTGGAGATCTTGGCTTGGCCCCTCAGCTGAGATCTCAACTCTATAGCTGTGCCAATGGGTAGTCTTTATTGGGGATCTGGAGAAAGAGGGAGAAACCAGCCAAAGATTGACTGTGGTCTCTGTGCGCTGTTATGGGAAATTGCACTTGATGCAGAGAGCTGCATCGTGAAATACTGTGTGTGTACTTGTCATCCTCCCAATGTATGTCCCCCACTGTTGCCAGTGGTGAGGATTGAGGCTCCACAATTACTGTTGCCAGTGGTGGGACCTCACATGTATTGGTTGGCAGTGGTGGCATATCCGTATATTAGGATTCAGTGGTGTGGATATTGAATTCCTGTAGCCTGTAAACCATGGTCACTAAGGAAGGTGTTTGTACTCTCAATCAGCCACACAGTGAACATTCAGAGCTTCACATCACAATAGTTGTATTTAGTTAGTCGGGGAGAGCAGGCAAGGATGTCAGCAGAGGAGTACGGCAAGCTGACAAGGAGCCAGTAGGCTGAGATGTGCCAAGCCAAAGCACTGAGGCATGCCATCTTAATTAAAGCAGAAATGATTGCAGCTTTAGTCACAGCTGCATCACAGACCAGCAGACAGGAGGACAATCAGACTGGCCTTAGGGAGGTATGACTCTCAGAAATTGAACAGTTCAACCTTCCACAGAGGACTTAAAAATATGTCTGAAGTTAAAGAGACTTGAACTGGAGGCCAAACATTTGGAAATAGAATCGGCAGAGAGACTGAGACATCTGGAAGCTGAAGAGAATGAGAGGCAGCGGCAACATGAAAAGGAGATGCTGACTCTTTGCCAGGGTCATAGATGGGGTAGGGAATAACCGAACCCCAGAAACAACAAAGGTCAGTAAATTTCTTTCACAATTTACAGAAGGTGATAATTTTGACAGTTTTATTCATATGTTGGAAAGGGTATATGTAAACAGCATAATGTTTACCAAGAGCTCTGTGCATGGTTCCTGACCCCCCTTACTCCATGGTAAAGCTGTAACTGCTGTTTATAAATTGTCTGATGCTGATTGCTTAAATTATAATACTGTTAAAAATTGTTTATTAGAGTGTTTTAAGTTAACATGTGAAAGATAGAAAAAAGTTTAATGAGCACAGATGCAAGGCAGATGAAAGTATATGTGAATATGTTGCTGAACTAAGCACTTATTTTCATGGGTGGGTGAGTGGGTATCAGATTACCATTTTAAAAGGGTTGGCAGACCTTTTGGTGAGGGAACAAGCCCTTAGCACTTTGCTTGAGGACATGAGAATCTGGTTAGCTGATAGGCAATGCAATACCGCAGATGAGTTGAAGAAAAAGGGAGACCTGTATCTAGCAAGCAGGGCATCACTGCACAGGAAAGGGATACCCAGTGCTGCTCATAGGTCTAAGGGAACCCATGGTGGGTGGCCTAAACTGTCCCAACAGAGTCCACCAATAGCAGGGGAAGCCATTAGTTCAGGTACATGGCCAGGACTAAAGGTTAAATGTTTTAAATGCAACCAGTGAGGGCCATGTATCATATGTCTATGGAGACAAGATGGGGAGCAAAAGGTGGGAAAGCCAGTAAGTGAGAATGATAGAATTCCAGCAGTGAGTTGTCTGGAGGCAACAAGTGTACCAAACTACCACAAGAGGTTATATCATATCTTAGTAGATGGGAAAGAGGCCACTGCTAAGAGAGAAACAGCCTCTGACCTAACCATTGTGAAGCCTGCAATGGTTAAAGAGGAGCACTACTTGCTTGGGCAGTCTACTCCAGTCAGATCTTTAGGAGGGACCCCATTCCAAATGCCTTTGGCTAGGGATCACCCTGACTGGGAATGTGGAAAGGGAGCAAGCAAGTAGGTGTGTTTGAGGATATCCCTGCAGATGCCCTGATAGGGAAAGATTTTGATAATGCAGTACCTTGTGTGCATGCAATGATATGCAGTCAGGCTTGGAGACAAGCATGTGGATCTAGTAACCTGGTGATGAACCCAGACAGACTGCAGACTTAAAGCCAGGACTGGTGTGGTGGTTATTTCAGGGAGGGAGCTACCTTGTAGCAGTGAGACTGAAGGTGAGCCACAGCTGCTTGCGGGTACTGGTGTTCCCTTGGACAGATTGACTGCAAGGGTAAAGGTGAGTAGTAGTACCCATGCTGACAGTGAGGCACCTCTGCCAGAGAATACCAGACTTCTTGTGGAAGGGGAGCTGAGAAGGGTTGCAAAGAGAGAGCTGAGACAGGCTTAGCTCTCAAACCCTATATTACAAGGCCTGAGGGAGGTAGCTAATGTGGCATCTGATTCTCAAGGGAATGGAGAATCTGTGTACTAGGACAAAGGGTTACTGTATAGAGAGTGGACCCCTGAGGTTGGGCTAGAGGGTGAGAGAATACAGCAGTTGGTAGTGCCCAGAGAGTATCATCTGGCACTTCTAGCCATAGCCCATGACATTCACTTTGCAGGTCATATGGGCATAAAGCGTACCAAGAGACATATTATGCAGACCTTTTATTGGCCTGGGATTTCCAGAGATGTAACAGGATACTGCAGGACTGGTGAGCAGTGCCAAAAGGTAGGCAAGGCAGGAGACGAGCTCAAGGCAGGAGACGAGCTCAAGCTGAATGCCAAGAAATGTATAGTTATCCCCTTTGGGAAAAAACATGTACGCATGAATTACCATATAGGTGGCAGTACACTAAACACCGAAAGCGTGATAAGAGACTTAGGGACACAGGTGGACAGTGGTCTCACCTTCGATAACCACATCGCCACAACAGTCAGGAAATCCTTCTATGTGGCACACCTCATCACTAAGGGCTTTTCATCAAGAAAAAAGGAAGTCATTGTCCCACTGTACTCATCTCTCATTAGACCCATTATAGAATACAATGCCCCGTTTGCTATGTACCTCTCGATACATCTGCAACAACTGGAAAGGCCGCAGAAATACCTCACTAAAAGAATCACAGGCCTAAAGCAGATGCCCTATGCTGACCACCTTAAAAAACTCCAGCTATACTCTGTCACATATCGTCTACTCAGAGGTGACCTCTGCTTAACATACAAGGCCATGTCAAACCCAGAGCTGTTGGACATGCTACACTTAAAGAAATCCCAATCCCTCAGAGCCACACGCTCCAGGGATCTAAACCTTGTCATCACAATAAACAAAACATGCTGGAAGGATAGATTCCTGACCCAGAGACTCCCCAGACTCTGGAATAGATTGCCCATACATGTCAAGCAGAGTGCCTCTTTGGCCCTCTTCAAAAGGAACCTTGACGATTGGATGGGAGAAAGGAAATTCACCCCGGGGATCACGTCAGTTGCCCTGTTAGACAAAGGCCCAGGGAAGTAAATAGTGTAGGAAGAAATAGCCAGGGAATTGTTATGGCTAGGCTTGTATAGGCCCTAGGGCTGATAGCCTAGTACCAACCTATGAACCTATGAACCTATGAAAGCTCCTTTGATGCCTTTGCATGTGATTGAGGAGCCATTTCAGAGGGTAGCTATGGATATTTTGGGGTCGCTGAGTACTCCAAGTTCCACAGGGAAAAATATATATCCTAGTGGTAGTAGATTATGCTACCAGATACCCTGAAGTGGTGGCCCTATCCAAAATTGAGGCAGAAAAAGTGGCAAATGCTTTGTTAGAGATTTTCAGCAGGGTAGGTTTCCCAAAAGAAATACTGACTGAGGAACCAATTTCATGTCAGACCTGATAGCTTGCTTTTGGAAGCACTGTGGGGTGAAGCACTTAAAGACCATCCCCTGCCATCCCAATAGTAATGGTCTTGTTGAGAGGTTAAACTCTACACTCAAGATCATGCTACAAGCATTTGCAGACCAGTTTGAAAGGGAGTGGGACAAATATTTGCCCCATCTGTTGTTTGCTTACAGAGAGGTGCCCCAGGAATCCAGAGATTTTTCACCCTTTGAGTTACTGTATGGGTATAGGACAAGGGGACCTCTAGATGTGACTTGTTATGAATGGGAGGGTGATTGTGAATCCTACAAGGAATCTGTTGTGGCATATTTCCTAAACCTCAGGACAAGACTCAGGAAACTCATGGGCTTGGCCCAGGAAACACTGGCAGAAGCCCAACAGCTGAACAAGTCTGGTATGACAGGAATGATCAAGCTAGAGAGTATGTGGGGCAGCAGGTAATGGTTCTCATTTCTGTCAAACACGACAAGCTGCAAGCAGCTTGGGAGGGACCCTCAAAGTGGTAAGGAATGTCAATGATGTTAACTACATGGTATAACGTCTTGGCAGTTGGCAGGGGCACAAACTGTACCATATGAGTCCTCTCTCTTCCTCCCTTTCCTACCACTATAGCTCACTTAACTGCTGTGTATTGTACAATTACCCTCTGAAGATAACCCACTGTGTCATGTAAATTCATTTAGATGTTTTATTGTATATTTCCTTGCTATATTTTTTCTTCAGTGTTATAATGCCTCTTACTATATTGCACTGTGGCGCTTTTTCTACATCTGCTTAACTGTTTAATTGTAAAATGTTCACTGTATTCATCTTCAAATTTGTAAATTTTCTTGCTTACTTGTACTGTGGAGCTTTTCTCCCTGGGCCTCCATTGAAAAGTACTTTTGCTCAGATGGGCTATCCCGGATAACAAATGTCAAATAAATAAATAAATAAATGAAAAATAAATGATGAAACCTTACCATGATAGGGAGGCCATTATATTAAGTATTGACAGTAGGAGGCAGGAGGAGTCTGAGGAGGATCTATGGCTACAGGGAAACAAACAGCAAAGTTCCAAATTACTATGGTGGAGCCTGGGATTGCAGGCATATGATAGGACAGTGCAGCACTGTACTGGGGTCAAAAATGCCATGGCAGCTGGAATCACAAGATAGGCTATGGGATAGTGTATTCCCAGATAGGATCACCCCTCTCAAGCAACGTTTCTCAAGGGTCACTTGAAAAACAAGCTTGAGTCTTTGGGGGAGGGGGTGCCAGAAAAGGAGATACTGCCAGCCCAGCTATCTGGAATTTTGTACATAATTATATATCATTTGTGAATATTAGCATGATTTATATAGAAGTGTAACAAAAGGGAGATACTGCCAGCACAGATGTCTGGAATTTTGTAAATGGTTATATGTCATTTGTGAATGTGAACATACTTCATCTAAGATGCTTGTGTTACAGATGTATTAGAACTGTATGTCATATTGTACAGACTTGCTGAAGAATATTTTGTAGAGTACTGAGCAAAAATGTATAT
Source organism: Protopterus annectens (assembly GCF_019279795.1). Taxonomy (NCBI): domain Eukaryota; kingdom Metazoa; phylum Chordata; order Ceratodontiformes; family Protopteridae; genus Protopterus; species Protopterus annectens. Next base: position 8,307,342 of record NC_056734.1, read on the forward strand.
ATACTATTATAACTGGTTAGATGTATATATCTTAACAATGGAAACTGCAACACAAGAAGTTAACTTCAGAAGGATAGTTGAGATTGAATTACCTTATGGCTGGGGGGGGGGGGGCATAAAAAGAGATACTATCTTTCAGTTTCATGCAACACGAGACATAATTTCTAGAAATAGAAGTTTTTTGTATTGTCTTTAAATTTGGAGGAATGTAAATTATTTTACGATTTCCACCATTTGCCAAAAGATCTGAGTTCTATGTATTTTCACAGGTAGATGGTAAAAGCTACCAGCTGCATCAGTGGGTGTTTTCGCCTGTGACAGAGGTAGATGACAAGAAGTGATGTCATTCTGCAAGTATCCCAGCAGTAATATTTTAAATATTAATTTAAGAATGCTCAGACAGAGAAAGAGAGGGAGAGAGACTGAGCATTTTGTATTTTGTCTTTGATCTGACAAGAACACCCACTCACCACATCTGCCTTGTTGCTCTGTAAGTTAACTACGGTGCAGTAATTTCTCTTAGATACAGTCAGGAATATAGTGAAGTATAGTTTAGATCTTTTCTTTATTTATTTGAGACTGCCCTGCAATGTTGTTTTAAATATTTTCTGTGATTTTGAACTCTGATGTAACTGTGATTATATACTGAGTATTTTCTTGTTCTTTTATTATTTATAATTAAATATATTTAAACCTTTCATTGTGGTTGATATTTGTGAGACATATTTAAGTTCTGAAAGTACTTGCATATTTATTTGGTGGCACTTTGGGCCACTCCTAATAGCCTTGCTCTTGGTTAAACTACCCTTTGTATTGATAGTAACATTACACAGTAAGATTGGACACCCTTTGTTAAGGGTCTTAAAGTAGCTAATAAGGACATGGCTGGTGGCAATGATAACTACCTTATAGTCTGGGCAGAAGAGGGCATGTCCTGTAAACTTGTGCCAGCCTTTCCCAGGTGTGTGTGTGTGTGTGTGTGTGTGTGTGTGTGTGTGTGTGTGTGTGTGTGTGTGTATGTTTATAAATCAAACCTCAAAGTATGTGTGTGTCAGCTACTTGGGCAGGGACACAAAGCACTGGTTGGACAGAGAGGGTGCTGGAGGTCTTGGCTTGGCCACTCAGCTGAGATCTCAACTCTATAACTGTGTCAGTTGGGGAGTCTTACTGGGGATCTGGAGGAAAGAAGGAGAAACCAGCTCCAGACTGATTGTGGTCTCTGTGTGCTCTTAAGGGAAATTGCATTTGATGCAGAGAGCTGCATCAGGAAATACTGTGTATGTCCTTGTGATCCTTCCAATGTATGTCCCCCACTGTTGCCAGTGGTGAGAATTGAGGCTCATTGATTACTGCTGCTAGTGGTGGGGTTCCACACTGGCAGTATGATGTAATACTTTGGTAAGATTCTGCAAAAGAACATCTGCCAACTTGGTAACATTATTTTTTTTTGTAAGACCTGAAATAGAATGTAATGCCCTCCTGCATGTATACTATAACAGACTTATGGAAACTTAAGTGGGATTCTTTATAAAAGATGCTCATTGACCTTAGGAACTTTGAATGTTCAGATCACCTCAGAAATGTGTTCTCTGTTAGTTATAAACTACTGACAGGTAATATAGTAATTGTAAACAGAACTAATGAGGTGTCTAGTGTTGCCATTAATCTTTACATTCAGCATTGTGGTTTGACACATTAAAATACATTTCCACTAAATGTGACTATCTCAATTTATTTATTGACATTTGTCTGACTGGGTAGAAGCCCATTTTCAGTGAAGGCACAGTAAGCAAAGCTCCAAATTATTACAAAACATTATAAGAACAATAATTTTACAATCTTCAAACATAAAACAAAAATATTTGCAGGTTAAATGATAATGAATCAGACATAATATAAAAACATTGGTTAAGAATCGAGAGAAGTTATATGACAATCACTTAATATTTAGAGAAATGTTATACAGTTTGTAGAGAAATGAAAGATAAGTTGGTCTAATACAAATGGGGATTGCAATATAAAGTGGGGAAAAAACAAGTTTATTGTATATTTAGAGAGAAAGTCAGGGAAGAGAATGTGATAGAAGTAAGGAAGTAAATGAAGAAGGGAGAATAAGGAGTTATAAGGAATGAAAAGGTACTTGTTCACATTTAGGGATATAGTTTATCCTGGTTTATAGACATATAACATAGACAGATTTTTAGATAGGAAATCTTTCTGAGTGGTTTTGAAAGATGGGAGGGAGGATATTGATCAGATGGATACAGGTAAGGAGTTCCAGGCCTTAAACAAATAATGAGAAAACATCTCTGTGTAGAAGATCTAAGATTCCCTAGAGTTCAGGCACTTAATAAAAACCATACTGTGAATATCCCTCTTAATAACAGGTGGTAGAAATACTTTCTTTAAAAACTTTCCAGAGTATAACTACATTAATGAAAGTAGGGAAGCACAAGGTAGTTCAAGTCAAATCTTCTTTTTTAAAATCACACAAACAAGCGATTCAAATAGTAGTTGAAAAAAAAACAGAAAAAAGTGTAGAAATTTACCATTCCATTTATATACCTTTTTAAAAGTATGTTTAAAAGCATGGGAGTGGTTTACTAGGGTAGCTGTGTTGTAAAAGACAATTAGCACATTTACTTGCTAAATATCTCTTCCCCTTAGACCAGTGTGATATTCGACACAGTGCTGCCCTACTTCAAGCTCTGTGATTCCAGGATATGTTAGCCTAAACTAAACTAAACTAAACTAAACTAAACTAAACTAAACTAAACTAAACGTTAAACTAAAAATTATACGTTAATAATTGCTAAAACTTCCTGAAATAGCATTTCATTATAGTATCAAAAGAGAAAAAGTTACCATGAGTCTTGACCCATTATATTGATGTACTAGGTTTGTGAGACTTTGGGGGACACCACAAAGACTGTTTGTTTGAAGTTCCAGGCCTTAGCAATCTTGTATGAGTGCAGACAATGCCCAGCAGATTTGATAGGTTTGTAGATTGACAGGAATATAGTGGTCACTGGATCGCAATGACTGACTGGGAACATAGTTGTGTAGAATGTTTTTTAGTGCTGTTCAGGCAGATGGATGCTGGATAATTTTATAGGTGGTAAGAAGCTGTGTATATGTTAGTTGATGAGGCAGTTCTAACCAATTTAGGCTTTTTAGTGCTATAAATTGGTGGATTCTGAAAGGGGTACTTGCTACAAATTTAGGAACTTTGTTATAGCATCATTCAGGTTTTAATTTTTTTGAAGTCTGGAGGTTAGCAAGGGTTGGAGCACCATAAAGAAGTGTTAGGAGGAGATAAGTAGTGGCAAGTGTAGTTTTCAGTACATCGCTGAGAATGTTTTTGGCTTTGTAAAGCATCCCTAGTTTTTGAAGAGTTTTTCTTATGCAATTCTGTATATGCAGGTCAAATGTAAGAATATAATCCACTATCATCCCTAATAATTTGCCACGAGAAGTGACTTTCATGGTTGTATTATCAAGAGATAAGACTTTAAATTTTGTTTTTTCATGAAACTGAGATTTGTGGAAAAAAAAGTAGTAGTTTGGTCTTTTTTGGGTTGAGCTTGAGTTGTGAGTTACGAAGCCATATTTCAGTGGCTGTTAAAGCTTCGTGAGTAATTTTTTTGAGGTATGCCATGTTGTCAGATGTGCATATGAGAGTGGTATTGCATTAAGTTGACCTGCTGTGTGGATGTATAGAGGGTGTTGGTAAAAATGGTAAAGAGGATGGGACCAAGGATACAGCTTTGTGGTATACTGGTAGTAACCGGAAGTTAAGGAGAGAGTGTGGAGTGCCATTTTACTGACTGATGACCTAGTGGACAGGTAGCTTTTGAACCACAGAAGGGTGGGTTGAGAGAGAGAACTAGTGAGGACATTTGAAGTAGAAGTTTGCTGTGACAAACTGTGTCAAAGACTTTAAACAAGTCTAGAAATAAGGAAGAGACTACTTTGTCATTATATCTAGCTTTATTGACAGTATCTATATAGGTTAGAAGGGCAGTGCTAGTAAAATGGAAAGGATGGGGGCCATGCTGTTTAGGGGTAGGAGTTCTTCCTGCAGGAGATAGTCTAGCAATTATTTTTAAATATATTTTTCAAGTACTTTGGCAAGAAGAGCTAAGATTGCTATAGGTGTAAGTTATTAATGTCTCTTGAATTTCCTCCTTTGTGCAGATGGACAATGTGTGACTTTTTCCAGAGCGAGGGAACATGAGATTCCTGGCTTGACCTATTTATGAGGATTGAGACAGGATAGACAATATTATTGGCTGCTATTTTTAGGTACTGGCTTGGAAGGTCATCAACTGAAAAAGAGCAGGGTTTAAGTTTGTTTAAGAGTAGTTTTATATGGGATGTGGGCACATGTTTGAAGGTGAAACATACTTTAAAAATCAAATCATACTTTAAAAGGTAGGGCATGCATCATGAGAATAGCCAGTTTATAGAACAGAGTACCTATCAATACTAAATCTGAAGAAATGCTGGCAGCTTTTAAAAGCTCATTAGATGATTTCTATGACAACAAGAAATTTGAATTTCTTACAAGTTGATTATCGACCCTTTGATGGACAGTTCTTGTACCATGAGTCTACTAATGAACTATGAAATACAAACACTTTGTCCACTTATGTTCCATATATAGCTACATGCAAATTCCCTGGATGCTTGCAGGACACATGGTGAAGATGCATTCATATGAATTATGGTATGTAACAAGGAGGTGTCTATGATGGATCAGGCATACTGTGCAGATTGTGCAGGGTCTTCGGGAATCATGTCTGACCACAAAAACTCTATTAACTTTATAGCATCCAGATAGCTCTTGACTTGTCAGATTGACAATCATCTGTCTATTGGAATTATGTTGGCTTCAGAATAGCAGGACTGCAAGTGTGATACCTGCAGATGTCATACTCTTCCTGCATACCCCCTCAACTTTAAATATGATGTGGACTTCACCATACATTTTTGATCTGCTGCCAATGCAAAGATGGCTGCAAAATTTTGATTTCCCATTCCCTGCCTTTAGCTGAATTATACAGTACAGTATTTTATGCTGTTCACAAATTGTGATTAGTTTCAAGACAATTTCATTTGCATCATATTACTCCCTACTAAAATTCATCCTTATTAGTTAACGTTTACAGTGCAGTCATAGATCATGTTGCCCTTTACTGACATTTTCTTCCTTGAGTATCACACCTGTGCTGTATAATGATTATATTGCTGTGTTCTATGTTATGCAATACTTTTTTGTGTATGGATTCAGATGGTGTTTTCATGTGTAAACAGCCACATGTGTTCTCTGTGATTTATAGGTTACATTTTCCACATTATTAATATTTCCATCTGTGATTTCTTAAAAGCTATAAATTATCAATAAACAATTCTGCATCTTTAGCTACTTTATCACTATCATATACCTTTGCTGTCAGAAATGTGACCAAAACTATGGAAGGAAAAGTTTGCCTACTATCAGAGAAAGCTGCAAGGAGCAGTATCTGCTCAGCTGCTTATTATTATGTCTGTGAATTGAGCAGTGCACAGTTAGACCTAACTCTGCTAGTGCTCCCTCAGTGCAGAGGGACAGGTATCTTCTGGCACACACACGTGCACACACACACACACACACACACACACACACACACACACACACACACACACACTCACGCACACACGCATACGTACACACTCGCACACATGCACACAGAGCACTTTTTATAGTTCAAAATATTGTTGTGAAATAGGATGATTATAGGCTGCAGATCAGTATGTGTAAAGTCTTGAACTGTTAAATGCTAGTACAGCAGATTTTGGAAGACTGTTGTTCGTGTTTTCTGGGAATAGGCAGTATTACTGAAAAGTCTTCTTCTTTTGGCTTTTTCCCAGTTAGGGGTTGCCACAGCAGATCACCTGTCTGCTCATGATTGGCAGTGGAGTTTTATGGTGTCGAGTTGCCAGCCCAACACCCAACCTTCTGCAGAAGGCACACACATACACACACACACATGCACTCATGCCTAGGGCCGATGTAGAGTGTCCAATCCACCTACAGCATGTCTGTGGGATGTGGGAGGAAACTGGAGCACCTGGAGGAAACCCATGTGACAACAGGGAAGACATGCAAACTCAGCACAGAAGGCACCCCAGCTGAGGATTGAACCAGAGAACCTCTTGCTGTGAGGCAGCAATGCTAACCGCTGCACCACTGTGGCCGGCCGCTGGCAGTATTACTGAAAAGTACTTGTTTATATCACCACTGGCAATTTTAAGACACATAGGAACCAGCATTTCATCTGCTGCCATTTCCAGTCAGGCATTAAAACATTTGAAAATTATCATTGGTCCCAATATTGCTACAACCATCTTTCACACAGAAAGCAAATAAAAAAAGTAAGTTATAAGGAAACCAATGTTAGACTTTTGTATACAATCTAATGCATTGACAGAGGGGATCAGAAAAGCTTCCATCAGGTTAGGCAGTTATAATCATGCTCTGGGTAGTCCCGCATACTCAGCCATTTTGGGTATTAGTAATTGTCTTTCTACTCTTCTCTTACCAGAGTTTGTCAGAACAAGACTGCTATAAAGTGCAAGTCAAAGAGTTTTCACTTTTCAGCACTTTTGTGCAATTATGGAATAAAGCAACACAAGATGGGTTACATTTCCTGCATCATAGTGCAAAAATGCCTTTTTGATATTTTTCTATTGTATTAAAGTAATATTTTTTTTCAATTTTGAAAAATAATCAGAAAAGCATCTGAGGTAGCATTGTCAAAGCATGGTGTGTATTAATCTTAAAACATTTTTGATTATCTCAGAATATATTCAAGTAAAGCAGTCTGCAACTGTGCCCTTTTTTAACATTTATACATTTTCTTTTACTGGGCCATAAAAGGTAATAGTATTTTGCATGTAAAGGCACATTTTACTTTATATTTTTTATTGGGTTTTTATATGAATCACCAACTTCCACAAGCCAATATTGAAAAATACTAAAAAATAATGCCTGCTATAGAGAAGGGTGAAAAGTTTAAGTTTAAGCCCTCCACACTCCACAGACTTGTGCATACCAACTTCATGGTCATACCAACGCAAAAAAGAGAGCAATCTTCCAAAAGCAGTATTACCGTTGGTGCTGGCACACACTTAGAAATTACACCCATAATAATTTCATATGTTGTATAGTGTTCGACATTCTGTCTTGGGCAAAGGAAGCTCAAAGAATTTTACCTCAACCAACAATAAAGGAGCCTTTTTATTGCTGCTATAGCCTTTCTTTTGAATTATACGGATCCACTGTACTGCCTAGATAATACTTTCTATGTTACTTACTTATGCTTGGTTAATGGTTATCCCAGTTTTGTAGCACTAAGAATAAAATATTGCAGCCTTGCAGGTAACTGTTTGATATTCCGAGATTTGTGAGTGTAAGTCCCTGAACAGGGAGAATGAATGACCAAAAATACAGATGTACATATACCAATCTAGGATTGCTATTTCTCAGAATATTCACCCCTGGGTTCAATAATGCCTGCACTAAGTGTACACTAAGTGTACACAGTTCTGAGTGAACACACAATACAATGCATACCTTCTTACTCCTAATTTTAGTTTTCCTGCTGATATTCTTGCAGCTTTAAATACTGACATTCATAAGGTTTATCACAAAGTGTAAATTACGTGCACACTTTGTGTTGTCTTTCTGAGTGACTAGAAAGCACAAAAGATGTGATAAGAATTTTATTGAATATTTATCGTGTACACTTAGTATAGGCTTTATTGAATCTGGCAGTCCATTTTTATCCAAGGTATGGTTGTCTCTGAATTGGTATATATTTATATATATATATATATATATATATATATATACATATATATATATATATATATATATATATATATATATATACATATATATATATATATATATATATATATATATATATACTTATATAAAGTTTTGGGGTATGGGGGCTTGTTCTCACATCAGGAGTGTATGTGGCTTGTACCTTTGCAAAAAAAACAATGTTAATTGAGAATAGCAATTTTCTCTGTTCTCCAGTAGGCAGACACCATTTCACTGTTTGATAAAAGCAGTCTGGTGGAAAAAGTGGAGCTTAAAAAAATTGCAAGTTTTGACTTGTGAATTGGAAATGACTATTAGATGACACAGTAAGTGTGTCATGTTGATGCATAACCTTTTCTGTAATTTACTTTTGATCTGCTGTGATAACAATAATAATGACTACTTAGTCGATCAGTATGCATTTTGCTGGGTTATCCTACTGGTGGATGAAGCCTGATCTCTCAAGCTTAGACTACCAGATCCTCAACTTGCCGACAAATAGACTTCCTTCATAGTAAATCATGGTTGCTGAGGTGTGCAAGACATGATTCCCTTTTTGGGGGAATTTTTCTCTTCTTGGGTGGCACAGTGTTGTAGTGGTTAGTGTTGTCACCTCACAACAAGAGGTTCTCTGGTTTGATTCTCAGCTGGGGTGCCTTTTGTGTGGAGTCTGCATTTCCTTCCTGTGTTTGCATGGGTTTCCTGTGGGTGCTCTGGTTTCTCCCACATTTCAAAGACATGTTTGGCGTGTTTCTCTCTGGGCCTCTGCTGAAAATGGGCTCTCTCCCAGTTGGACTTTCCTGGTAAACAAATGTTAATAAAGTGTGACTTGAAGTTGGTACATATAAGTTTGGGGGTGAGCCCCCACATCTGGCAGTGCATCAAGGCATGTTCTCCCTGCAAAAACTCTTAAAAAAGTGTTTTAGGCAAGATGTTATTGGTGAATTCAGACACAGGATTGCAATCCTTGGTGCATTTGCTTTCACCCACTCATAGTAGAAGAATCTTGCTGTTGGTACAGGCTGTGGCTGTAAAGTTTTCAGTTAGAACTGTTTGGTAGGCATTGCATTTGAGCTATTCTCTCTTAGCAAAGTGTAACTACTCACGGACTGTAATCCTCAGTTCTGTAACACTTTTTCCATTTCAGTTGAAGTCACAGTTGTATTTGCTAGAACAGAGATGTCAATTTGCCTTAACAATGACTTGTAACGATGTCATATAGTAAGACGGTAGAGATCTTAAGTACTCTACTAATGTAGCTGATTTGTTTTGGTAGGAATCATTCAAAGTATTTTCATAGCACAAACTGACGTAAGATCTCTTCAGTGTTTTGTGCTATTAAAAAGTTCTGGTACTGGAGCAGTACATTTTTTGCATGTTACATGGTCAGTGTTACTGCAGAGAGTTTTGAAGCTGAACCTGTCACACAGAAACACAGGACTAGCCTTCAGATGATTATTAGTACAGGGGTTATAGTAGTCAGCTGTGACAGAAATAGGAGATAATGGCTGATGTTGCATAACCATCCACTGAGGTGGGTTTATCAGAGTCCAATTGCAAGAACTCAATCTGAGAAAAAACTGGTTCTGTGGATCATTTCCAGACAAGTTAGGACTCAGGATAGAAGCTCTCCAAGCAGTGTTTATGCACTCTAGCTACAGACTGCAGATGTACAGAAGCATGCAAATACACAGAGCCCAAGAGTGGACACATGACACTATGGCAGTAAACTTTGGCTTTTATCCCCACACATCCTAGTACCCAAGGATGGGAGCAGTGACTGCACTAGTACGGAATATAGAGTTGATGGTTCCAACAGGATGGAGTTCAAAAAATGATAAAAAACGATTATGTTATGCTATGCTATACTTAAATGACACCATATTCTGGAATAAGAAGCATCTGGTTCTGGGGTCTCTCCATGATACTGTAGTGGTGTCAAAGGCTATATGACGATAGTGCCTTAGAATTCCTGCATGGCATCACATACATCTCTCTAATGCTGGATAGGATTGCAGGGAGAGGGACTCTGTTCATCCATGCACCTTCTGCAGTGCCTGACTTCCCTTCATGCTGCTGGAATAGGCAGCATACTTGTCATACCACTGAGGTCCCTCAGGCTATACAAGATAAATGCCACCACAGAAACCTGGTGACATGCCAAGTGGCTGCATAGCATGGCCTTTTTAAAAGGCAGCATCGGAAGTATCAAATAATGCTTAGCATAATTCTACATTTCAACTCTATAGCTCTTTTTAAGTCAAAGTGGCGTAGAGGCTTGCACTACTCCTTACTTTTATATCATGCGAGATATGTTTTCTATTTTTATTATTAATTACTAAGGCTCTGCAAATTTTACACACCAGTAGTATAATATGTATTCTCTGAACAGCTCCTTGAAAATGTCAGTCTTTTTCAAGAAGGATGGCTACACATAAAAATAATGTAGGTTATTTATAATAGCAGATGGAGGGATATAAAATCAAGACATTCATTTTGTTATGATAGCTATTCATTGTTAGGCATTGCACTTGATATGTTTATTTGGGGTGTCTTGTTAGAATTCTAGTATATTTTTATTCTTGGCATCTAAAGATGAATAATTTTCACTTGTCTCTCTTTTGAAATGTTCTTTAAAATGCACCAAGTCCTTTTAGGTTTCATTTTGCAGTGTACACTATATAATCATTTAATTTCCAATTAAAATGCACCATTCCTATCTTCCACTCACCAAAGGGAAAAAAAAGATATAACTAAAACACTATTATTTTAATGATATTTGGATTACAAGTAACGCATTGGATGCACAGATCTTGTTTCCTTCATTGGTGGTGAACACAGACAGATACATTTGTTCATTTTGGTTTCTTTCTTAGCTTGGTTTTATGAAAATCATTTACTTAGCTGCAGCTATGATTAATTCTTTCTCCAAACATGAATTACTGCACTAAATAATAGCCATAAAATGCTTTATTAGATGTCTGCCTGCTCTGAGTATTCATCAGAATAAGGCATGCTTATCTGTGCTCTCCAGGTCATTTAGGGTTGCAAATGAATCCTTCTGAAAGTATATGAAGGTCAGTGTTTTCAATGCATGTCTAAACTAAACAGATTTATTTTAATGTACACAAGTCAAGCTGTACTTTTTTACTGTCCGATTTCTCATCAATAAGAATGTGTAACATTTCAGATTGATTTCTGTTCTTCTGAGTGAATCATACTTGCTCAGCAGCTCAAACTTTAAAGAGTGGAATAGCTACTGCTTTTCAAAGGCAAAATATCTGATGCAGCTTTGAATTCCAAGTTCAGATAGTTTCTCTTACTTTATGATGCTGTCTCTTCACCACTGCCATGCTTGCTAGAAAGCATTTTAATGTCGGAACACTAACAATATCACATCTTTATCTTGTTCTCAGTAGAAAACACTGGAAGGAAGGAATATTATATGAATATTTTAAGAAAAGAAATACTGAAAATCAGCTGTGAATGAAATACATTTGGTGTCATCTGGCTCTTAGTGACTTGCATATAAATCAAAATGTTCAGGGAATGATGCAAAAAATGCATGGCTTGATCATGGAGCTGCTTGCCTAGCATTACTGCACGTTATCATACACATGATTTTGAATGAAAAGATGACTTTAGTAAAGTAAAGGTGCAACACAACTGGAATAATTGATCCATCTAGAGTGATGTAACCCAATATAAGTTGGAGAGTTGCATTAACTCCCACAATTAGGAATAACACATTTATATGTTTATAGACAAATATCGTTAAAGACTGTAGATAGATATATAACACAATAATCACTGTATCTCTATAATGAACAGATCATTGTCCTGAACCTTGAAATACTTCTTATCTTCAGACTTTATCAGAATATCATATAAAATTCTTTACATTTTAACCATGAGAAATAGGGTCTATATTAGAAGACTGAAGACGCATTCTTTCGAATGCGTCTTGGTCGAACATAAAAGGCTGAAAATGGAAAATATCAAAGCGGTTGTTAAGCAAATTTTTTCCCTGGGCACTGTAGTGCAGTCTCTGAGTTAGTATATTTAAGTGAAGCCCCCCACTTAATGTAATGTTTGAAATTGATTTTTATTATTTTTTTTTTGTTGGAACAGCAATTTTTTTCCTTGGAAAAAATCGCTGTTCTGACACTTCGATATTGTAAGCTTTCGCTTACATAAGGTCGATCAATCACTGATTAAGCGTTCGGTGATTTAATATAGACCCGAGATTTATGCATGTGTGTGATACACACACAGACACATACACACACACACACACACACACACACACACACACACACACACACACACACACACACACACACACACACACACACATGGTTTGATCATAGAGCTGCTTGCCTAGCATTACACACACACACACACACACACACACACACACACACACACATGCAACTTCAATACTTTTTAGGAGGAATATGGGGCAAAAATCTGGACATTTTGCAAAAACCTGGACAGCTGAGGAATATGCTATCTCCTTATATAGTCATACACACACACACACACACACACACACACACACACACGTGTGTGTGTGTGTGTGTGTGTGTGTGTGTGTGTGTGTATGTGTTTGTTGATCTACTATTAATAGTCGATCTATGGGTATGTCATTGACACATTTACATTGCCAAAAACATGTTGACACACTACAGGGCATGCTTTGAGGCTAATCCTCGAAACATGCGAGAAAAAGTAAAGTATATATCCCTCTACACTCCCACACCCCCTGCTAATTATATGTACACTAACTCCAGGATTGCACAGTTCCCAGTGGAAATGACATATCCCCCTATGCCAGAGGCCAGAGACTGTTGATCTCATGCAGTTGTTGATCATCTGCATATGTTAACCAATGTAGGCTGACAATAGGTCAACCACATTAAATTTCATTTATGCCGGGACACCCATACATATAGATAGGTAGACATTGATTTAGCTATAAATATATGGGCACATATGTGCTTGGAATTTTAAACAAGATCATTAACTCTGTAACAGTGGCATATTTTTTTTTTGTTTGCTGTTGTTAAGTGATTGTGCTTTTTTTCCAGAACATGCATTACCTTTTCTAATTTATAATCAGAAGAATTATTATAGGATTTATACAATAACTACAGATTCACTCAGTTGCCTTCTGTTTATTGTAGTGAGGTATGTGTAGTGAATGTAACAGTGAATAGCTGGATTTGCAGGGAATTTAGACAATGAACTTTATTTATTTATTGGCATTTGTTTACATGGAAGGTTTGACTGTGTCATCAGCACCCATTTTCAATGGAAAGCTCAGGGAGAAAAGCTCCAAGTACAGGAATACAATTTCCATGAGAAATACTGTTGCTATAAGGGGACCAAATTTGCAATAATGATGTGTCATTGGTAGAAATCAACCAATAATGTACAAACCCAAAAAGAACAGTGAGAAAACAGACTTTGTAGATACATATATATTTAACAGGATGGTACAGTACATATTTGAAGGAAGTCAGGATGATATATAGAGATACTTATAATTATATAACCTGCAGGGATTCACAGGTAGACTTATGAACTATTAAAAAGCTGCTTTTTGTGGTCCAAGGTTTGTTTCCCTTAGCCTTCATTTGTACTAAATGTAAGACTCTGAGCAAGTCACTTAACCAGGCAGTACCGCCATGCAGAGTCTAGTAAGGATCTCTGTGGATGTGCTCTACTTCAGTTTACAAATACAGATCAATGAATGAATAAATAAATAAATAACATTCCAGGTACAACAGGCAGTGTTCTCCATCCATAGATTCCTATACATCCTGTGGGATATTCACAAAATGCTAGAATTATGATCTCTCTCTCTGTCTAGGCCTACCTGGGTATGTTTCTGTAGGCTGTTCTCAGGAAAATCTGAAAGAAGCCACTAATGGGCATCCTTCCAAGATGCCAAAACCTTTCAGTCAAAGCAAACAGCACATCTAACATGAGGCATTCTTGGATCACTAAGCTTTGAGTCCTATCAAGAATGTTACTAATAAAGATAGCTGATAAGAAAAAATACAGACTGATAAGTCAGCTGTTAGCTTTGTTTAACAATTCAGCACTTTTGTTTCACCACCTTTCAAGTTAAAACTAACAAGGATGCAACCACATCTTCAATATCTTCGCTTTCTTTGTATAACTCCTTTACTTAGGGAAGTTACCCCTTTACCTGAAAAAAACAACCCATTTTTCTGGGAATGTGGAATGAGCTCAGATTTCAATATGTCAACATTCAGTTGATAAAGCAAGCACATGTATATAAGGAGATCACAGTGAGATGAAGCAACAAAAACAAAATCAAGTATAAGCAATGGATATGCCACCTCTAGTTTAACAAACCACTTGGCAAAACAGTGCTGAATCCTAGTTGAAACGTACTTTTTCAGCATTGTGATCTTCCAATCTTGCATTTGATCAGGGCTTATATGTATATATATATATATATATATATATATATATATATATATATATATATATATATATATATACAAACTGGGAGCCATTATTGAATCCCCAAATGATGTGGATATTCTACAAAAGGGCCTTACAGAAACAGATGACTGGTGCCAGAGCCATGGGCTCAAGCTTAATGACAAGAAATGTATAGTTATCCCCTTTGGAAAAAAAACATGTACCCATGAATTACCACATAGGTGGCAGGACACTAAACATCGAAAGTGTGATGAGAGACTTAGGGACACAGGTGGACAGTGGTCTCACTTTCGATAACCACATTGCCACAACAGTCAGGAAATCCTTCTATGTGGCACACTTCATCACTAAGGGCGTTTCATCCAGAAAAAAGGAGGTCATTGTCCCACTGTACTCATCCCTCATTAGACCCATTATAGAGTATAATGCCCCGTTTGGTATGTACCTCACAAGACATCTGCAACAGCTGGAAAGGCCACAGAAATACCTCACTAAAAGAATCACAGGCCTAAAGCAGATGCCATACACTGACCGTCTAAATAAACTTCAGCTATACTCTGCGGCATATCGTCTACTCAGAGGCGATCTCTGCTTAACATACAAGGCCATGTCAAACCCTGAGCTGTTGGACATGCTCCACTTAAAGAAATCCCAATCCCTCAGAGTCACACGCTCCAGGGATCTAAACCTTGTCATCACAATGAACAAAATATGCTGGAGGGATAGGTTCCTGACCCAGAGACTCCCCATACTCTGGAATAGACTGCCCATACATATCAAGCAGAGCGCCTCATTGGCCCTCTTCAAAAGGAACCTTGATGATTGGATGGGAGATAGGAAATTCACCTCGGGGATCATGTCAGTCGCCCTGCTAGACAGGGGCATGGAGAAGTAAATATTGTTTGAAGAAATATCCAGGGAATTGTTATGGCTAGGCTTGCATAGGCCCTAGGGCCGATAGCCTAGTACCAACCTATGAATCTATGAAACTATATATATATATATATATATATATATATATATATATATATATATCTATATATGGGAACACTACTAAATCTCGAACTTTTGAAATCTCGAATTTCAAAAGCTCGAGACCATGTAGCCGAAACCCCACATTATCAAAAGACCAGAAGCGCGAAATTCAAAATCCCGATGTTAAGGGATTTTGAGTTAGCACTTCTTGTGTTGCGGTTCAGGTAAGTATGTGTGTGTGTGTGTGTTTGTGAGGGGCTTTAGTGTGTGTAAGGGTGTGTTGTGACTGTGGTGTGTGTGTGTGTGTGTGTGTGTGTGTGTGTGTGTGTGTGTGTGGGGCTGTAATGTGTGGGTGTGAGTTTACCTTGTGTGTATGTTTGTGCGATCTCGGAGTTAGAATATTAAAGTAGGATGGGCGTGGGGGGC
Organism: Protopterus annectens; assembly: GCF_019279795.1. Lineage (NCBI taxonomy): Eukaryota > Metazoa > Chordata > Ceratodontiformes > Protopteridae > Protopterus > Protopterus annectens. The sequence goes on from NC_056734.1 coordinate 8,323,096, forward strand.
ACTTATCTTTAGTGTAGGGTGGTTTGTTTGGTTATAGGGGAGGTTGTGTGTATGTTTGTGTGTGTGTTGCATGTATGTAGTACCTTCGCGATTTTGAATTTCGCGGTTTTAACATTTTGGTAATGTGGGGTTTCGGGCTTATAGTCTCGGTATTTTGGGCTTCGGGATTGTGTAATTTCGGGATTCAGTAGTGAATCTATAGATATATATAGATATAAATAGATATATATATATATATATATATATATATATATATGTATATATATGTATGTATGTATATGTGTGCGTATGTCTATATATATATATATATATATATATATATATATATATATATATATATATATGGATATCTGTCAGAATGTAGAAATGTCACAAAGCTGACATTCACAGTACTGACTACAAAATACTGACAGATGAAAAAATATTCTTCTTCCTTCCCAGCCTGTATATTTTTTGTGATTTCAGAGCAAATAATTCTTGCCTTGTCTACTCCTCTCTAACACATACAAACAGCCCCAAATGTCCAGCAGTGTTCCACCTTTCTGAGAACATCAGGTAGTATGTGTACTCCCAACACATCCAACAGTCATGTAGAGTATATCAGTACTACATCATTCACCTGAATCATCCATTGCTTCATTATCCACTGCACTGGAATAAACTTAATTTCCATTAAATGTCCCTGAAATCTGCCACTGTGATTTCATCTAAGGTTTGCATTATGAATTTGGCATTCTTAAAGCATATTGGGCCATCTGTGCATTGAATGTCGGCTATTGCAGTTGTTGTTTTTTTCATTTGTCTGAATTTTGCAGTTGGTATTGTGAATGTTAACTCAGTCACGTGTGCTTTCATTCTGACATATATTCAGATATGTGTGTGTGTTTGTGTGTGTGTGTGTGTGTATCTCTATCTATATATCTATATCTATACACACACACATATATATATATATATATATATATATATATATATATATATATATATATATATATATATATATATGTATATCTATCCATATACATGTATATAGAGTCCCAGAAATCACAGACACTCAGGCTAAAACAGCCCTCTCCAAAGCCAAAAACACAGCATCAATGGGATTGAATGGTAGTGTGGCTCTCCGGGATTTGTTTTTTTTTTAGGTGGAGCATGTCCATCAATTCTGGGTTGGACATGGCTTTATATGTCAGGCAGAGATCACCTTTGAGTAAGTGGTATGCAACCGAGTGCAGCTGGAGTTTCTTGAGTCGGGCTGCATAGGGCATCTGTTTGAGGCCAGTAATCCTCTTGGTGAGGTACTTTTGTGGTCTTTCCAGCTGTTGCAGGTGTCTTGTAAGGTGCAACCCAAATGGGGCATTGTATTCTATGATGGGTCTAATGAGTGATGAGTAGAGAGGCACAATAACCTCTTTTGTTCTAGATGTGAACCCTTTTGTGATTAGGTGGGCCACATAGAAGGATTTTCTAACCACCTTGGCAATATGATTATCAAAAGAGAGATTACTATCTACTTGGGTCCCCAGATCCCTTATTCCATTTTCTGCATTTAGGGGACTACCATCTATGTGGTAGTTTGTGGGTACTTTATTTTTTCCAAAGGGGATGACTATGCACTCTTTGGTATTTAGCTTGATGCCATGATTTTGACACCAGGTATCCTTCTCAGTGAGACCCTTCTGGAGGGTGTCTGTATCAGCCGGGGAATCAGTTATGGCCCCTAGTTTGCAGTTGGCTGTAAACATGGTCAGCCATAGTCCTCCTATGCTTGCCTGTACCTCTAAGAAGTATATAACGAACAGGAGGGGTCCTAGGACTGAGCCCTGGGTGATGCCACTTGTAACCAGTTTAGAGTCTGACATAGAGCCTGCAACTCTCACCATGTGGGTTCTATCCATGAGCCAGTTGGCAACCCATCTCGTGACGTAGGGGTTTATGTTCAAGCTGGTGAGCTTGTCTATAATACTAGAATGGGGAATGATGTCAAAAGACTTTGTCAGGTCTAGGTAGGCCGTGTGGAACTCCTTTCATAGGTTCATAGGTTCATAGGTTCATACTAGGCTATCTGCCCAAGGGCATTTATAAGCCTAGCCCATAGTTATTTGGCTTTCGCCACCCCTTTAGTTTGAATAAAACTATGCCTATTATTTTGCTGTGCCTCTGTCAAGCAGTGACACTGAAGTAATCCCTGGGGTATATCTGCGATCCCCCATCCATTGGTCAAGATTCCTCTTGAACAAGGCCAGCGAGGTGCTCTGCCTCACATGTACCGGGATTTTGTTCCACAGCATAGGGAGTCTCTGGGTGATGAATCTGTCCCTCCAGCATGTTCTATTAATAACCGTGTCAAGGTTTAAGTCTCCCCCCTTGTGGTTCTGAGGGATCTAGATTTTTGAGGTGAAGCATATTCATCAAATCAGGGTTTGACATGGCCTTATATGTCAGGCACAGGTCACCTCTGAGCAAGCGGTATGAGACTGAATAGAGCTGGAGTTCTTTCAGTCGGGCAGCATAAGACATATTTTGAGACCCTTTATCCTTTTGGTGAGGAACTTTTGGGGCCTTTCCAGCTGCTGCAGGTGTCGGGTCAGATACATTCGAATGGGGCATTGTACTCAATCATAGGTCTAATGAGTGATGAGTACAGGGGACGATGACCTCCCTTGATCTAGATGTGAATCCCTTCATGATCAGGTGGGCAATGTAGAAGGTTTTCCTAACTACTTTAGCAACATGAGTGTCAAACGAAAGGCTACTGTCAACCTGGGTCCCCAGATCCCTGATGACTTCTTCTGTGCTCAGTGGATTGCCACCTATATGGTAGCTAGGGGTAACCTTGTTTTTCCCGAAGGGTATGACTATGCATTTCTTGGCATTTAACTTTAGGCCATGGCTCTGGCACCAGTTATCTGTTTCTGTGAGGCCCTTCTGAAGGATATCTGTGTCAGATGCGTTTTCGACTATGGCGCCCAGTTTGCAGTCATCTGCAAACTTTGTCAGCCATAGCCCTCCTGTGTTTGCTTGTACTTCAGAAAAGTAGATGCCGAACAAGAGTGGACCCAGGACTGAGCCCTGTGGGACACCACTTGTGACAGGCTTTGAGTCTGACATGGCTCCAGCAACTCTGACCCTGTGGGTTCTGTCACTTAGCCAGTTTGCAACCCATCTTGTGATGTATGGGTTTACATTCAAGCTGATGAGTTTTTCGATGATATCTGAGTGGGGTATTGTGTCGAAGGCCTTTGCCAGGTCAAAGTAGGCTGTATGGACTGCCTTTCCCTCATCAATGGCCTTGGTGACTGTCTTGAAAAAGTCAACCAAGTTTAAAAGGCATGATCTGCCTTTGACAAAGCCAAACTGGGTTGGATCCAAAGTCTGCAAGTTCCCTATGTCTTTATTTATGAGTTCCATTATGATCCTCTCCATGGCTTTGCAGATAAGGCTTGTCAAGCTAATGGGACGGTAATTTCCAGGGTCGGTGGAGGCACCGCCCTTGTGAAGTGGGACCATAGTCGCCGTGCGCCACTCCTTGGGTATGTATCCTGAGGTGAGGCTAAGATTAAACAGCTGTCCTAACTGCGGGTTTAATTCCTCATTGAGTTCATGGAGCACACAGCCGGGGACACCATCCGGTCCCATGGATGCTGTGTTTTTTGCTTTGGAGAGAGCAGTTCTCACCTGGGCGTTGGAGATGTTTGGGGGGCTACAATCCTCTGGTATAGATATCTCTCCTTTTGGGGGGGGGAGAAGTTTGCACTGAACCTGTCAGCCAGTATGTTGGCAATGTGTGTAGGTTCAGTAATCTTCACATCATTTTGAACTAATTCTGAGCATATCTGGGAGTTTCCTCCTAGGTTTCTAACATAGCTAAAGAAGGCCTTATGATTGTCTTTTGAGTCCTTGGCGATTTTTCTCTCAAAATTTGCCTTGGATGATTTTATGAGAGCTCTTAGTTTTTTACTTATAATAATCAAAGGTGTCTTACCTTTCAGGGATTTTGCTCTATCTTGTAGTAGCTTCCTCCTTTTGTTGTAGAGCTTGTTTATGGCTGGGGTCCACCAGACTGGACGCTTGCCTTTGGTACAAAGAGTCTTAGTTTTGTTTGGGATTGCCTGATCCATGCAGTCCTGTAGGTGCTGGTAGAAGGCATTTGTAAGTGATTCAGCGGTTTGAGTAATGTTTACCACTGGCTCAGGGGCCTTAAAGGAGACCACACTAGTTTTTAGAAGTGTGAAGTCGACTTTTGAGAAGTTTTTCACTGTGGTCTTTTTTATTTCAGGTGGGGGCGGGATGAGGACCTCCAGCGAGATTAGTTTATGATCTGATCTCACCAGTGAGGGGTATACTTCCGGTGTTGAACATTGTGATCCCATGTTCGTGATGATGAGATCAAGTATGTTTTCTCCTCTTGTGGGGATGGTGACTAGTTGTTCCATGGCATTTGAGTTTATGAACTCCAGGAACCTTTGGGCTAGAGTGTTTGGGCTTGAGTAGTGTTCCCAGTCTATATTAAGGTAGTTGAAGTCACCTAGTATGATGGTGTTTGGTGATACATTTATCCCCTCCATTGTTTTCAGGAAGGCCATGTGAGGTTCCTGAGTTTGAGAGGGTGGCCTGTAACATGCTACAAATTGCAGAGCAGTCTTGCCTATGGTTAATTGCACCTGGATGGTCTCCGATGCATCGTGCATTGCCACCAACCTTGAGGTGTGGGTGTCCTTTATGAATATGGACACCCCTCCTTTCTTGGTGTTGTCCGGATTTTGGGGCCGGAACGCATGATATGAGGTGAAACCTGCTAGTGCTGGGGTGCTCTCAGGAGCCTTGAACCAGGTTTCTGTCACAGCACAGACATCGATGTTCTCCATACTGAGAAGGGCCTCGAGTGCGTTCATCTTGAGATTGAGACTTCTGGCATTGAGCAGCATTACCCTTAGTTTTATTCCTTTTTGTGTTCTAGGGTGGTAGGTTTAGAATTTGAGCCTTGCCTAAAAAGGCACTATGGGGTGGCAAGAGCCTTTGCCAATATCCGAAGCCTAGGGGTGACAGGTGCAAGCCGTCCCTTGCGAAGCAGCGTGGCTTGTCCAGCATGTCATCCCAGGCAGACAGACATTGGATCCCCTTTGAATGACACCAGAATTTAAGCCAATTATTAAAGCTGATCATCTTATCACTGTATTGTGGCATCATTCTAGGTGAAGGTAGGATACTGCTCAAGGTCAGGGTCATACCTGCCTGAGCTACATAATCAGAGAGCTCCTCAATGTCTCTTTTCATGTAGTCCAAGGAGGTACGTCTCAGGTCATTGACACCAGCGTGGACAATGACTGAGTTGTACTTGTACCTGCTGTTGAGAGACCTGAGTGCTTGTGTTATGTGGCGGATTCTAGCGCCCGACAGGCAGCTTACTGTGACCTTCTCCTTACTCAGTCTGGTGAGCGGGACGTCAGTGTGTCTGACTATGGAGTCACCTATGACAAGTATGTTTGGTGTTGTATTTGGCCTTAAGGGCAGTGACTGCTTTGCACACTGATTTTGTTGTTTATGTGTTGTTTGTGTGGTGTATTGAGTTTGCAGTTGCTTGGGTGTCTGCTTTGGAGGCCTCTGCTGTTTAGGTAAATTTTTACTCAGAGCCTCCGAGTATGTCTTAGTGTGTTTATGTGTTTGATTCAGTGGTGTGGTTGAGTTATGTGAGACTGGTATTGTGGTGTGTGTAGTTGCCTTCTCCTGCCTGGTCTTGCCAGTCCTGCGTTGAGAGAGCTCAGCCTCCAGTCTGGCTAAATAGCTGCATCTCTCACAAGTGTTAGTGTTACGTGGGAGGAGGAGAGGGTTGTCCGTGTACATGAGGCAATTGTAACATTGTCTCAGAATTCCCAGATTCACCAAATGGGCAGGAGAGGACGCCAGCATCTGACCCTTCGACATGCTAGAAAGAATTATGAGTTGGTATGAGACAGAAAAGTAGTGGGCTTAGCAGGGAAGTGGGCACTCCTGGGGGGTTTTGCTAGTGAGAGATTTGTATAATATAGGAGTGCTTGACCTGCAAAGAGAATGCTTATAAGACAAGGGATATGCTTATAAGACAAGTGCTGAGCTTTTTGAGAAGAAAAAGCTATTTGGAACAAGTGCTGCACTTTTTAGTGTAGGTGTAAACTGTTTAGGTTCCTAACAGAGCAGTTCTAAGGGAAAAATTGAAGAACAGACTTTCTGGAGCCAGAAAGAGTTTAACCTTGTTTAACCGGCGCTGCCCGATGCTGCTCTAGTGGCAACTCCGCGCTAAAGCACGTTAAAGCGTGCTTAATAGCAGGGGCTGGAAAGAAGCAGGAATAGACCCAAAAGGGAAAATAAAACTACAGTTTCAAGTCAGTAACCACCTGTGTGTTGGTGATTGACAGGGTGCTACATTCTTCTGGTATGGTTATGGGCCCTTTAGGGGGTGAGAGGGTGGTGAAGTTTGCACTAAATCTGTTTCCCTCGTCTAATGCCTTGGTAACTGTCTCAAAGAAGTTTACCAGGTTTAGGAGGCATGATATGCCCTTAACAAAGCCAAACTGGGTAGGGTCCAAGGTTTGGAGGTTCCTAGTGTCTCTGTTAATGAGTTCCATGATGATGTGCTCCATAGCCTTGCAGACCATGCTAGTCAGGCTTATAGGGTGATAGTTCCCGGGGTCCGTTGTGGCTCCACCTTTGTGGAGTGGGATAACTGTTGCTATGTACCACTCTGTGGGTATGTAGCCTGTAGAGAGGCTGAGTTTGAACAGTGTGTTTAGGTGAGGGGTTAGTTCATTTTGGAGCTGTTGTAAGACACAGCCTGGGACACCGTCCAGTCCCATTGAAGCTGTGTTTTTGGCTTTGGATAGGGCTGTTTTAACCTGTGTGTTGGTGATTGACAGGGCGCTACATTCTTCTGATGTGGTTATGGGCCCTTTAGGGGGTGAGAGGGTGGTGAAGTTTGCACTAAATCTGTCTGCCAGAATGTTGGCAATATCAGTCAGTTCAGTGTATTTTGTGACATTCTGCACTAACTCAGAGCAGATCTGAAAGTTTCCACTTAAGTTCTTGACATAGCTAAAGAATGCTTTGTGGTTATCTTTGGAGTCATTGGCAATTTTTCTTTCGAAACTAGCCTTGGATGATTTAATGAGGGATTGTAGTTTCTTGCTGATACTGATCAGGGATGTCTTTCCTTCTTGAGATTTTACTCTTTTCTGTACTAGTTTCCTCCTTCTGTTGTATAGCTTGTTTATGGCAGGGGTCTCCCAGACTGGTTTCCTTTTCTTGGAAGAGTGAGTCTTGGTTTTACTTTAGATAGCACGATCCATGTATTCCTGCAGATGCTCATAGAGTGCCTTTGTAAAGGTTTCAGCAGCTTGGACAGCATTGTCCTTTAGCATGGGGGCTGTGAACCTTTCCACCTCGGTCTTAAGTAACGTGAAGTTTGCTTTTGAAAAGTTTTTCACGGTGGTTTCCTTGATTGAGGGTGGGGGCGGAATGTGGATATCCAGAGTGATTAGTCTATGGTCTGATTTAACCAGTGAGGGATTGACCGCCGGTGTGGAACACCGGTCGCCCATGTTGGTGATGACCAGGTCCAATATGTTGTTCCCTCTGGTAGGGGTGCTGATCAGTTGATCCAGGGCATTCGAGTTTATAAATTCTAGGAAGCGTTGGGCAAGGGAGTTAGTACTTGATCAGGTCTCCCAGTTTATGTTTGGGTAATTGAAATCACCCAGTATTAGGGTGTTTGGTAGGACCTTCATATTTCCCAGTGCCTCCAAAAATGTGGAATGGGGGTCCTGGGTCATGGTGGGTGATCTGTAGCAAGCTATAATTTGGATTGCAGTTTTGCCCATTGTTAGTTGCACATGGATGATCTCTGATGCATTGTGCTGCGCCACTAACCTGGAGGTGTGGGTATCCTTGATGAATATGGATACACCCCCGCCTTTTGTGTTTTGGACCTGGTTCTGTGGCCGAAAGGTATGGTATGAGTTATAGCCTAGTAGTGCTGGGGTGCTCTCATGAGCTTTAAACCAGTTTCTGTTACTGCACAGATGTCGATGTTCTCCATACTGAGGAGTGCCTTGAGTGCGTGCATTTTGAGGTTTAGACTTCTGGCATTGAGTAGCATTACTCTTAGTTTTTGGTTACTTGTGCTATTTATGGTGGTGGGTTTTTCTTTTGAGCCTTGCCTAAAAAAGGCACTATGGGGGTGGCAAGAGCCTTGGCCAGTATTTGAAAGCCTAAGGGTGACAGGTGCAAGCCATCTCTTGCGAAGCAATGTGGCTTGTTGAGCATGTCATCCCAGGTGGACAGATACTGTATTCCCTTTGAATGACACCAAAAACTTAGCCAATTGTTGAAATTGATCATTTTTTCTTTATACTGTGGCATCATTCTTGGTAAGGGCAGGATGCTACTCAGCGTCCGGGTCATACCGGCCTGGGCTGCATGATCAAAGAGCTTTTCCATGTCTCTTTTCATGTAGTCCAGGGAAGTACATCTGAGGTCATTCACACCAACATGGACAATGACAGAGTCGCATTTGTACTTGTTCTTGAGTGACCTGAGTGCTTGTGTTATGTGGCGGATCTTGGTGCCCGACAGGCAGCTAACCGTAACCTTCTCCTTGTCCAACCTAGTTGGTGGGACATCGGTGTGCCTGACTATAGAGTCACCTATTACTAGTGTGTTGGGTATGTTATTTTGCCTTAAGGGCTGTGATACGTGGCACACTGATTATGTGAAGTATGTGTTTCATGGTTGGTGATGGGATGTGGAGGGTTGCTTGGATGTCTGCTTTGGAGGTCTCTGTTGCTTTTGCAGATTTTTATTTAGAGCCTTCGAGTATGTTTTCATGTATTCATGTGTGTTATTTGCCGGTGTTGGTTTATTAGGTCTGTGTGAGACTGGCGGTGTGTTGCAAATATTACCCTTCTCCTCTTGACTGTCATTTCCAGTCTTGGGTTGAGAGAGCTTTGCCTCCAGTTTGGCTGTATAATTGCATCTCTTGCATATATTAGTGTTTGGTGGTAGGAGGAGAGGGTTGTCTGTGTACATGAGGCAGCTGTAACATTACCTCAGAATGCCCAGATTCACCAGTTGGACTGGAGAGTACACCGGAAACTGCCATTTGGACATGCCTGAATAGGTAGAGTAAGCTGTTTTTCTGATTGGCTGGTGGGGACGAATAGAGAGCCTTGTCCTTCTGGACAGTATAGGGGGGGTCTAGTGCTAGGGTTAATTAGTGCTTGCTATGAGTTTTAAGCAAGTGCTTGACTATGAAATGAATGGTTTGAGTGCTAAAGTTGAAGGTTTGTCTAGTTCCAAGGGAAAAATTGAAGAGTAGACTTTGTGGAGCCAAGAATAGTTTAACTCTAGCTAACCAGCACTGCCCGGTGCGTAAAACCGCACAAATGCGGTTTTTATAGCAGGGAAGTGAAAGAGATAGAAATTATCCCAAAATATGCGATAAACTACTAACTTCTGGGCTGAAACCACTCCTCCAGGAACAGAAAGGCTGCTCAAAGCTCCCCTCTCTCACAGATGAACAGAGAAACTTCCTTTTATCCAAGTAAGGTATGGGCAACACAGAAACTTGTAACACAGTCCCTGGATTTAGCAATAACCTGAAAACTGGACTATACTAGTTCAGAAAGGCGGGAAACAAATATATATATATTTTTTTTCAGAAAATAGAGCAGATGCAATCAAAACAACACTTTAAATGCACAGAAAAGGCTATCGCACTTCAGTGTGTAGCCTACAACAGTTAAACAGATTATTTAAACATAAAAATAACTTAATTCAAGTGCAGGCAGCAAATAAGTACAATATGTAGCAATAACAAACTTTTTAAATCACAGATTTGCTAAAAAAAACTGGCATTTTAGGCGGAATTAGTTAAGACAGCAAGAAAAGCAGAAAAATTATACTTAATCACTACAAAGTCTCTCTTTTGTCTCTCTGCTGCTGTAGACACTGCAGAACACCTGGAAGGCACTTGCTGAGTGGAATACAAGTACAAAAACTGTGCAAATACAGTTTTTATAGCAGGGAAGTGAAAGAGATAGAAATTAGCCCAAAATGGCCAATAAACTACTAACTTCTGGGCTGAAACCACTCCTCCAGGGACAGGTAGGCTGCTCAAAGCTCCCCTCTCTCACAGGTGAACAGAGAAACATTCTTCTATCCAAGTAAGGTATGGGCAACACCGAAGCTTGTAACACAGCCATGGATTCAGCAATAACCTGAAAAGTGGACTATACTAGCTCAGAAAGGCAGGAAACAAGTATATATTTTTGTTTTTTCTTTGTTTTTTTTTTTTCAGAAAATAGAACAGATACAATCAAAATTAGCCCAAACTGGCCAGTAAACTATTAACTTCTGGGCTGAAACCACTCCTCCAAGGACAGATAGGCTGCTCAAAGCTCTCCTCTCTCACAGGTGAACAGAGAAACTTCCTTCTATCCAAGTAAGGTGTGGGCAGCACAGAAACTTGTAACACAGCCCTGGATTCAGCAATAACCTGAAAACTGGACTATACTAGTTCAGAAAGGTGGGAAACAAGTATATATTTTTTGTTTTTTTTTCAGAAAATAGAGCAGATACAATCAAAACAGCACTTTAAATGCACAGAAAAGGCTATCACACTTTAGTGTGTAGCCTACAACAATTAAGCAGATTATTTAAACACAAAAATGACTTAATTTAAGTGTAGACAGCAAATAAGTACAATATGTAGCAATAACAAACTTTTTAAATCACAGAAACGCTAAAAAAAACTGGCATTTTAGGCGGAATTAGTTAAGACAGCAAGAAAAGCAGAAAAATGATACGTAATCTCTCCAAAGTCACTCTTTTGTCTGCTGCTGTAGACTCTGCAGAGCACTTGGAAGGCACTTGCGCGGAATACAAGCGCATAAACTGCACAAGAGCGTTTTTTATAGCAGGGAAGTGAAAGAGATAGAAATTAGCCCAAAATGGTCAATAAACTACTAACGTCTGGGATGAAACCACTCCTCCAGGGACAGATAGGCTGCTCAAAGCTCCCTTCTCTCACAGGTGAACAATGAAACTTCCTTCTGTCCAAGTATGGTATGGGCAACACAGAAACTTGGAACACAGCCCTGAATTCAGCAGTGACCTGAAAATTGGACTATACTAGTTCAGAAAGGTGGGAAACAAGTGTATATATATATATATATATATATATATTTTCAGAAAATAGAGCAGATACAATCAAATCAACAGTTTACCCAATTAACGAGTTAAAAAACTAAAAACTGAGCCCTGTTCCAGCAGTCTTCAATCAGGCAAGTTCTAACTGTAGACTCCTGCCACTAGGGTACAGAGAAACTTTCTCAAAAAAAGACGGCCTGGATCAGTGCACAAGTTATACAAACAAAGCTAGATCCAGTAGGCCTGAATCTAGTCTATGCTACAGCAAACAAGGCATACAGATTTCATAAAGAAGCAGTTCAAGTAAACATGCACGATAAGCCTTTAACCAGAAAGTCCCAGCTCAGAAGGGTAGACTCTAGTATCTCCTCCCACAAGAGTGCAGACTACAAACCTTCTTAATGTAAAATAACTGGCCTGAAGCCCAAGTGCTTAACCCAGAACTAATACACTTTTAGAATAACAGACACTGAGCCTTCAATCAGCATTTCCCAACTTAGAAGGATGTACGCTACCTGTCTTGCTACAGCAGTGCCGATCACAAACCTTCTTAATGTAAAACAACTGTTTGAAGCCCAAGTGCTTAAACCAAAGGCCTTAGAATAACAGTTACAATTTAATCAGGCTACTAACAAGCAGTAATAAAGGCAGCAGAATAAATTCAATTGAGTACTTTTAAAAAGAGGCAAAAGCAAAATAAGGTAATAAAGTAGGAAGAAACACAAATACAGTAAAGCAGATGAAGTGGAATTTTTTTTTTTTTTTTTTTTTTTGGAGATGGAGGAAACAGAGCAGATTACGATACTATAGGAGAATGTCCTTCCCAAGTGCTCTCTCTGTACACAGCAGAGATGGGACTGGTCGGAGTATCTGAAATCATAATATGATCTCACTGTACTCAGTTGAGTGAGCAAATGAGATGGGTCCAGGAGGAGTGTGCAAAAACAGATTTACAGCAGGGGTGGGCAATTCCAAAACCACCAAGATTAACACCACAACAGGAAACAGGGAGGGGTGATGGGGAAATAACTGCAGATAGACAGAGACACACAATATTTACTGAATCAAAGACACACAATATTTACTAAATCAAATCTTAAATAAGTGCAGAGAAAAGTATACTTAAATCAGCCTGTGTCCAGTTGATATATGCAGACAAGTCTCAGTAGCCTGCAACGCTGATTAAAATGATTTTTTGAATCAGGAACTTGCACTTGCTGTAATTTAAAACAATAAATTAAGATTTATCCATTATAAATTCTTGTTTTTAATTAATAAAATTAACTTTCATGTTGGCAGGTTTCCTGTTGTTCTGCGTAGGGACTTGAAAAAAGAACATATCAGTGCACTTCAGACAAGATGCATGAGTAAATCCTTATATACTGAGAGCATTTAGTATGAGAATGCATGATGCAGGTTTCTGGGGTATTATACAGATATGGACAAATAAAAAAATAGGATTATTTCAAACAGGCAGAGTACATTTTATTACAGGAAAATATTTACAAAATAACAACGATGTTTCAGAAAACTGTATTGCAAAGAGTGAGTCTGCTTGATATGAGTTTCCAGTTCAGAGACCAGTGTATTGCCACTGCAGTAAGAATGCCCTGGTTCATACCTTTCAGCTGTCTAGAATTTCACAGAATATCCAAATTTTTGCCTCATATTTTTGTGTGTTCCTTATACAATTTGTGGTCTTCTATCAAATCAGTAAGGATTGAAGTTACTAAATAACACATACATACATACAAATATGTCTTGAATTGGCATTAATACCTCTCTAGCCTGTCAATATACCAAAACAGTTGTTCCCATAATAAGTGTCAAGGGTTTCCATAATAAGTGTCCAGGGTGTTGTCAAAAATATCTAAACTAGTGCTTGCTTTAATGTAATTTGGTAGTCTGATCCATGCATCAGCTGCTCTCTTGGAACCAGTCAGTACACTTCTCATTCCTATAGAATCTTCTACATAAGTTATCTGATGATTACTACTTTTTGATAACCCAAAACATTCTCAGAGTTAGCTGTCTCTAAATCCATAATAAGTGTCCAGGGTGTTGTCAAATATATCTAAACTAGTGCTTGCTTTAATGTAATTTGGTAGTCTGTTCCATGCATCAGCTGCTCTGTTGGAACCAGTCAGTACACTTCTCATTCATATAGAATCTCCTACATAAGTTATCTGATGATTACTACTTTTTGATAACCCCAAAAATTCTCAGAGGTAGCTGTCTCTAAATCACCTATACACCTGAATAAGGTCTCCTCTTAAATATCTATATGAGACACTGTACAACTTCAGATATTTTGGTCTTGCATAGTAACTTAAATGTTCACATCCATGGATGCTCTTGGTATATTTCCACTGTGCTATTTCCAGTTTACTCCTGCTTGTTTTCTTACAATAATTGTGTTCTGTATTAAATATTCACCTTTCAATTTATGTCTCCCATATCTCATATGCTTATTTTTTATGCATTTATCAGCATATTATTCTCCTGTGCCTAAATGGTCAATATAGTCAAGTTTTTTCACATATATGCCCTATCTCTAACACATGTAATCAGTTTACCCAATTTCAGTTCATCTGCATACAGACTGTAGAATCCTCATATGAAAAAGGTAGATCTAAAAGATGCAATCTAAACAAGTATGGGCCAAGGACAGAACCCTGTGAAACACCTTGACTGAAACCTTAAATTTCACCTGCCCAGTTGCTGTATGATTATGATACTTGTTATGTCCTATTTGTAAGCCATGCAGAAATCCATATTAACAAGAGCACATCAGTACCTAGTGGTTCTAATTTATTGATCAGTGTTCTGTGTATGACTCGGTCAAATGCTGAAGTTAGATCTATGCGAATTACATCAGATCATAGCTGTTGTTATATTGTTAAAGAACATCATGTTACAGGTGGTAATACATCTATTTTCAAAATATGCATGCTAATATATGGTTTCAAGTCCCAACATTTCCAATTCTGACAATAACTTACCCAATATTACCTTTTACACCTCATGAAAGTAAACTTAAGAGTTTGTATGACTCTGGGTTTGTCCTACTCCCCTTTCCCTTAAAGACAGGTTTAACAAGTACATGTCTCCAATCTTGAAAAATCTCCCCATATTTATACAACTTAGTAAATAATAGATATAATGATACTGTAAGCTCAAAGTATTCTCAGGTCATTATTGCTATGTAATTCCATCTCCTCTCTATGTCTTGGTTGGATCCAGTTTGCATAGTTCTTTTTCAATATAATCTAATTTGATTTCGGTATCTGTGGTTACCTGGACCTAAGTAGGACAATTTATCACCTCCTTTGTGAAGCCAAATTGCTTTCCATAAGATTTTGTAAATATATCTCTAATCTGATGGGTCTGAGAATAAATTTTAGAATCTACACACAGTTTATCAATTTGCCTTTACTCCTCCCACAACTTAAGTATCTATAAAATGGTTTCCTAAAATGCTCAATATATTTATATATCTTGTCTCACAGTATGTTTAATTTGCCTGTCTAGCTTGTTTATTTCAGTTTTCAGAGTTGCAGTTTGACCTCTATTAGATTTCTTATATTTTTTGTCTCTCACCTTAATCACATATCCTGTTCTTATGGAAATATATCCTCCTGACAGCATGATGCCAAACATTTTTTTTGCATTCAAACAATTCCTGTTTCAAAAATTCCCACACTCTTTCTCCATTTTTTTTTCCATTGAACACATCACTCCAATTAATTTTACACAGTGACTGTTTTGCTTCAATATAATCTCTTATTAATCTTCTGTGTATTGGTTTAGATTTCAGTGTGGCAGAATTATCTAACAACAAATTAACCTTTATAACCCCATGATCACTGTACATCAATGGTGGTAAAACTTAGCATGAAGTAACAGCAATTTCTTTAGGAAAGCAAAGAATGTCTAGTGCATAGCTCTCAACCTTCCATCTCCAAAATGAGGAACACTAGCCCTGATAATGTGGAACAAATGTGGATAAAATGGGCAATATGTGGAACACATACTAATGGATTGCTATCAACTTCAACTAGGAAGGACATAGGATGGTTATAAAAAAGATCATTTAATGAATTAATATGATTCAGTTCTATTTACCATGAATTTCACTTAAATAGCTCCTAACACTGAAGAAGCGATAGATCCTTTCAATGTGGAACTTCAAGGAACATGAACTTTTTAGGACCCAAATGAGGTACATTCCTCGTAATGAGGTACACATCAGAGGTTCATAGGTGTTTACTAGGCTAATGACCACAAGGGTCCTTCCAAGCCTAGCTATGCATCCTAAATCTCTGACAAGTTCTACTACCCTTGATAAGCACCTGGAGATGAACCATTTACAGGTTACCTGTGTCCATTAGAGATATAGGTGCCAAACCAGGGATTAATTTCCAGTTTCCCATCCAATTGTCCAAATTGCACTTGAATTGGGCCAGGGAGAAATTCTGCTTCACATCAATGGGATGCCTGTTCCATAGACGAGGTAGTCTGTGGGATACATATCTATCTCTCCAGTGGGTCCTATTTATATCACAGGCAAAGTTCAAGTCTTTAGAATGGGTAATTCTGGTGCTGTTTGTTTTGTGGATATGCAGGAGGTCCATCAGAGTGGGGTCTGACAATGCCCTGTATGCCAGGGATAGATCTCCCCTCACAAGACTGTAGGAGACAGAATACAGGGACAGGGCCTTGAGGTGGTCTGCATAGGACATATTACTTATGCCCTGTATTCTTTTAATGAGGAACCTCTGTGGACATTCCAGTTGTTGGATATGCCTGGTTAGGTACATACCAAAGGGGGCATTGTACTCAATGATAGGTCTGATGAATGCCGAATACAATGGAACAATGACTTCTTTGGACCTAAATGCCATAATGTGTTTATAAGTTGCGCAACACTGAATGATTTCCACACCACTGTAGTCACATGATGATCAAAGGCTAGATTACTATTTATGTGTGTCCCTAAGTCACTGACTACTGGGTCAACTCTAAGGGGTGTGTTGTCAATATGATAGTTACCAGGAATGGATGATTTCCCAAAGGATACTATTATGCATTTCTTGGCATTTAGTTTTAGTCCATGGCTCTGATACCAGTTGTTTGTCTGTGTCAGCCCCTCCTGTAGAACATTTTTGTCAGTGTGAGATTCAATGACAGCTCTTAATTTGCAATTATCTGCAAATTTAGTCAGCCAGAAACCACTGACATTGGCCTTAACTTCCGAGAAGTAAATGCCAAAAAGTAGTGGTCCAAGAACTGATCCCTGAGGGACTCCACTTGTGACTGGCCTCTTTGTAGAGGTGGACTCCCCACTTCTAACTTCCTTAGTCCTGTCTGTGAGCCATTTGGCTATCTACTGGGTGACATAAAGGTTTGTACTTAACCTCTTGAATTTGTCAACAATGCCTGAGTGGGGTATTATATCAAATGCTTTGACCAGGTCAAGGTAGACAGTATGAACAATTATGCCCTCATCCATTGCTTTGGTGACCTTCTCAAAGAAGTCCACCAGGTTAAGTAGGTATGCTCTGTCCTTCTGGAATCCAAACTGGGTTGGGTCCAGTGTCTAGAAGTTTACTATATCTCTATTGATCATCTCTATGATAATTCTTTCCATGGCTTTACATATAAGACCAGTGAGACTTATGGGTCTGTAGATGGCCTGCCATTGTGCAGAGGGATGACTGTTGCCTTTCTCCATTAATGAGGCATGAAGCCTGTTTGGAAGCTACAGTTAAATAGTAGTTCCAGAGGCCCTGATAGGTCATATTTCATGCTATTTAGAAGGCATCCTGGGATATTGTCTGGGCCCATTGATGCAGTGCTCTTCTTCTTAGAGAGAGCATGAAGGACCTGTTCCCTAGTGATAGTAGGGGAAGTTATATTTGATGATATTTCCTGAGAGAAGGTTGAGAAGGAGAGAGGAGAAAAGTTGGAGCTGAATTTATCAGCCACATTTTCTGTATCTTCTGTCTCAGTATAGGTGGCTCCATTTACAATGAGTTCTGCACGCAATTGTGTATTGCCTTTGAGGTTGCGGACATAGCTGAAGAATGCTTTGTGGTTGTTCTTGGCCTGGGAGGCCAAACTTACCTCAAATTTGGCTTTGCTAGACTGTCCTCTGAGTTGTTTTTTAGTTTGATGAGAGTGCTTTTATCCTGCTCGGTGCTGCACCTAGGTATGCTAGTATGTTCCATTCCTTGGTAGGCTTTGTTTTACAGTCTGAAGCAATTATTGTTCCCGAACATGCATTGTGAATAATTTCTTACTAATGTCGGATCAATATTATTCCAGTCTGTTTCTGTTAAATTTAAGTCTCCAGCCACTATTTTTTGACCGTTCTGTGTTTTATACAAGAAATGTATGAATTCCTCTAGGTCTTCAGCACTTGACTTTAGTGGTCTATACACTCCAGCATTTGTTATATGTTCCAAGGTTGTCTTTATTGTCACAGTTACGCAATCTATAGTATTGGTGCTATCACTGAACATGTAATAACGTATAATCACAGGTCTCATAACTATCTATTATCCCTATCATTATACTTTCACCTTATTTTTTGGTAGATGTCTGTTACAGTGAAAACATTTAAGATCTGTCAGAACTGGTTTCAGGTCATTGTTCTTTAACCATGTTTTACAGATAATAACAACATCAATTTTGTGGAAATAAAGCACATTTTCCAATAAAAAACATCATTATTAATGTTCCTAGCATCGACAACCATCAGAGATGCATCAAATGTTACTTTCTGTGAACTGTTAAATTTTCGATATGGCAAAAATCCTGCCTTATGCTAGTCAGATATTGCAAAATATCTGCTGTAAAAATTCTCTTCCTTGATGTTGACAAGTACATGCCATCCTATCTGAACACATGCGTGCCCAAAATGAGGCTCAAATGTTCTACACATTTCCAATTTTAAACAGAACATTTTTTCATGTAGGTATTTATCCAAAAAATATTTCTTTCCTAGTGATCTGGCTCTCTTTTCTATATGTCCTAACACCTGAATAAGTTTTGCTATCTAAGAGGGCTATGCATTCCTTATTAAGAGCTAGAGAGTCCTTGAGGATGAGATAATTTTCGTTGAAATGAATAAAAACAGATCCATACTTCCTTACATTAAGGCCTTGTAATGCCTGTCTCACATCCTCTAATTTTGCTCCTGGCAAGCATAACTCTATTCAGTATTCATTATCTTCTCTGCAAATATAAGTATCAGCTCTTCTAGTAATTGTATTTCCAATTACAATAATATCTTTTCTGACCAGATCAGAAGAATCTTCAACTTCTAATTCATTACTATCCGCTGTATCAATTGTTACAAAGGAATTATCATCATCACTATTAGTCTTACTAAGCCCACTGTTTTTATTGCTAACTGCATTTGCAAACATACAATTCTCATCCATCTGGCTTTGCACATCCACAGCTTGTGCCATGTTGTTAACATCTGCTTCTCTTCTTTTTTCTTACAGTAATGATCTTCAATCCTACCAAGTTCAATTTTGATTTCTTCCTTGTCAGCTGCACCTTGTCTCCTTTTTCTACCTTCCCTTTTGGATACAGGATACCCTTTTCTGTAGACTGAAGGTTTTCTAATAGAAAAATGTTATCATTCCCTGTAATCTCTGTGTTACATGACAAATCAGCGTCCTTTTTAGCATGTATTCTCTTTGCTTTACAGACATTAATCAGTTTCTTTTTCTTCCTTATTTGTTGTGAATGTCCTCCATTCTTTCTTTTTTATTTTCTTTCACATGATCTGAATTCTCAGATTGCAGAATACTTGTATCCATAATTACAGACTTGTCAGTGGTATTGTCTTGTTCAATAAAGGTTGAGTGATCTTTACAGACAATAGACACCTCCTTTCCTAAATGTGTTCTATTTGCACCTTGCCTAACATTATTTATCTCAATGGCTCACAAAGCAAGACAGGATTGTTTAGATTAGCTCTGGATTTGTTCTGTCTGCACTTTGTGTGAAATAATTGCTGACAGGTCCCTTTGGCATGCATAGAGTTTACCTGTCTAAAACCTAGCTCTTTTCAACAACAAACACTGAAAATTAAAGGTAACAAACAAAATATAAATCAAAGTAAATCTTCTTGTTTACAAGCTATCCTTTTCATCTTACAACCAATGAAAAACACTGCTATAAAAATAAAATACAAATTCATATAAAACTTCTCTTACCAGGCAACTGCATAGTTAATCACAAACCAAGACAGGATTGTTTAAATAAGCTCTGGAGATAATGACAGACATTTGAATTTCAGATGTCATAAACTTCAGAATTTGCATGCTGATATGAAACCATTTATTCTAGCAAATTTTGAAGTTTATAAGTGAAATATTCAAAATCTGTCCCAGTTTGGAGACGCTGTCTTCCCATTACTTTTGGTTTAGTCCAGAATTCTTGCACGAAGAGTTTGAGAGGTATACTCCAGTTCATAGCATTACACTACTCCCACTGGTAAAATGCTGCATGCAGATCCGACAGTCCAGGTGTATCATGTGCGCTTCCCTGAATCTTTTCTCAGGGATTAGAATGGCATGATAGAATGTTTCGATGAATAGCTCTACCACACAATTTGGGAAGTGAAGTGACACAAGTACATGCCTTCCATTCAGTCATATGGCAGTAATGGGGCTGGTAACCACAATGATGCCTCCCATTCAGTCCTATGGCAGTAATGGGGCTGGTAACCACACTGATGCCTCCTATTCAGTCTTATGACAGTAGTGGGACTGGTAACCACACTGGAGGTTAAGTCCTGCCAAGCTGTGTTTGTTTGTGCATGTGTGTGTATCTGTGTGTATATATTTGTAGGTGCCTGTGAAACTACCTTTTTGTGGATTGGTAGATGGAACACTTGCGGGGTTTTCTGCATAGCCGACTTTAGGCACCAATGAATGCTGCAGCTGCTGGGGTCCCCAAATCACAGCAAGTTATCTTATTTTGATATTTTGTAACATGTCTGTCAAACCAAGTAGGTAATAACAACTCTTATTTATACCTCCTTTAAAATTTAATGATATTTTCGGTTATAATAACTGTGTTTTGTCAAGTAACAGGCTTCACAAGTCCATTAACTATTTTATCACTGTCACAGTACCACTGGCTTAGTTAAATCCTGTTGGTGGGTGTTCTCTCCACTAAAACTAACACCATAGTGATGTTTAGGCACCTGCAATACCCATGGTTGCAGGGGAGGCTTGTAATCATCCTTGGCTGTGTGGGGGCCCCATAAAAGCTTTGCCTTTTTGGGGAAATGAGGAGAAAAATTGTATTAATTTTCTGATTATGTTCTTTAACCTGAACAGGGCTGTGATATGACCCTGTTATGATAAAGTTTAAAATGAATACGAACGAGACAAGTACTAGAGAAATCACTAGCCCAAGAGAGACTGATCTCAGTGCTTACCTTGGTTTTTAAGAAGAGCTGATACTTCCAGTCTTCAGGGATGCTTTTCTCTTTCAGGTAGTTTTATAAATACTAGCAGAACACCAGATAATATAACTTTCAACTGCTTTGCTCAATAATTCCAGGCAAAGACAAAAATAATAGTGACTCAAAATCAGGAACATATTTTAAATATTACTCTAATTCATTAACAAAGTTAATAGAATAACACAATTTGCATCAACGTGCATTTTTTGGACAATAAGAAGTATGAAACTCCTATGCCTGGATTTATTGACTGTCTATAATCCTAAATGATTTACCAGCAAGTCAAACTTTTTACAAAGGACAGAGAAAAAGTATGAGGCAATGTCATGGACAGCCTGTGAAATCATCGATGGTGGCAAGTATGCATTACTCCTCAATGAGGTAAATAAAAGTGACTTACCCCTGCTAAGGTTTGATAACTCCTAGACAACTGTTACTGATCTGGTGTGGCAGTACCAGTATTGCACAATGTGTTACTATTTGCTGAAATAAGTGCAAAACTATTATTGCTATGGCTTATGCTTTTGTGTGTGTGTGTGTGTGTGTGTGTGTGTGTGTGTGTGTGTGTGTGTGTGTGTGTGTGTGTGTGTGTGCGTGTGTGTGTGTATGTGTGCGTGTGTCTGTAAAAATCACTGATTTTTATCTGTAAACACACCTAATAATGCTGGGACATATACATTACTCTTCTGGGTATCAATAAAAATGCAGTTAACAAGTAATTTTATTTCAAAATTAAGACATAAAATATATTATAGAGTATTCATCTTCTAGGAGTCTGGTGGCCTACACTCCCCAGACTGTATAAATGGATTTTGACTTGGACTTAGTGGTGGCTTTTGCTCTCATCCTCACCGATTCTAAAACCAGCCCTGCTCAGACATGTGTGCATAGAAGGTTGCTGTAGGATTATGTGGTCATTACTTTAATTTTTATCACAGTCAAACCTTAAAGGTGTGCATAGGAGGTCATTATAACTCATGTTTGGGCTTGGGACAGTATGGTCATTGCTTCATTTATTTTTCGGACAAGCCTCTGAGGTGTACAAAGAAGGTTAATATAGCTTGTGTAGGGGCAGTGTACTGTCTGTGAGCAACAAAGTGGAATACATTATTGTAATCATTATTTTTTTCACTTTCCTTCACATCAGGCATATATACAGCTAGCTGCCTTTGGGAGGGTTAGGGTTAAGAAGTGAAGAGACATGGTATGTATATGTATGACAGTGGGTCTATATTATATGCTCAGAGTTTTACGACTTTGACACTCATATAATCGACACTATATGAGCGAAGTTTTAAAACTTCGAATATAAAAAAAAATAATAATTAAAAACAAAAACAACCTACCTGAACGCTCTGAGCAGGGGGGCAAGCCCCCCCAATATACCAACTCCAAGATTGCACTACAGTGAAGTGAGATCACAGTAGGGAATAGTTCCCTTTACTTCACTGTAGTGCGATCTCAGAGTCAGTATATTTAAGTAGCGGTGGATGTGGGGGGTGCAGGAGGGCTTGCCCCCTGCTCAGAGTGTTCAGGTAGGTTGTTTTTGTTTTTATTTTTTTTTTTATATGTTCGAAGTTTTAAAACTTCGCTCATATAGTGTTGATTATATGAGCGTCGAAGTTTCGAAACTTCGAGCATATAATATAGACCCTGTGACAGCAGTTAATTGAAGTATATGACTGTGGCCAGCTGAACCTTTGCTTTCACCCCAGTTTAACACAAGAGGGATAGACAGGCAGTGACTGTCTTTTTGCGGGGTTAGGGAGGCAAGCAGTATTCTAAGACAGGATCTGTATATCTTCTCAACCATTAGCTTATTTATTGTGAGCTACTATTTTGTCAGCTTTGAACATTAAGCCTTGGGCACAAATTATGTCTTCATTAAAATAAAAAATAAGACTGAAACTTTTTTCTTACTCATTATTTTTCTTTAGGACACTGTTGTATTAAAAGTTGGGAAAATGTTCTAAAATGCATCCCAGAACATCTAACACTTGTCTTCTAGGGACCTCGGCTTAACTGAGTTTTCTGTGCTGTCTTGGTCAGGAAAAGTGAATTGAGAGGATGCAAGGAAAACTAAAGTTGAACAGCAACACTGAATTTATTTCCTTAATCATAACTTCTGTCTATGCCGTCACTGGATGTAAAGACTGTGTAAAAAGAAAATTAAAATTAAAATGCACTTCAGAGCATATAGAAAGTTATGGCTTCTTGAAAAAGCTAAAGAGTTAAGGCAAAATCTGAGAAAAAGAAGAAAAAGGTAATGTGCATGATATGGGGAGCCCAAGATGGGGGGCAGAGGAGAGTATTGGATGGTGGGTGTGCATGTTTGTGCATTGGGGGAGGGTGAAATAGTGGCCGATGCCTATGGTACCATTTCATCTAAGTTCACCCCTATACATAGAGTCACCGTGATGTATCACTGTTACAAGTAAATGCCAATAATCATGAATGTTCCCTTGTGAGATGGGCAAACACAGTGTTGTATGCATGCCTGTTGTAATGTAAAATTATTATAGTTACAGGTCAGTCTGTGCATACTACTCCTAAAAGTTTACAGCATCAGCTAAAAGGTTTTTAGGAGGGGTGGCAGAGACAGGGTGATACTTCGACTAGACGTGCCCAGGGTGGCCCTCAAAAATGCTAACACCAGCCCCGGTTTCTTGTAACAGTGCAACGTCCCATTCACGGACATGATATTGGGCTGATATTGCTTCATGTGGCTTTATTGTGTCTCTGAATAGCAGTATATCACTTGCACACTTTTGGGCACTGTAGCATTGTCCCTGTAGTAGTGATGATAAATTTTTTGAATCCTGGCAAATATCTTTTGCAAATGCATTCAGTGTACAGCTGAAATCTGACAATGTTTTTCCTTCAGAATTGTTTCAGATTTCCTAATTAGGACATAGAAGCATTAAGCGGCATAAGGGTGAAAAATATATACTTCATGTTTTGGGTAATTCATTACCCTTTATTTCTTCATTATCGGTTTGCCACTAAACAATGGCCAAGTCATGTTCATTTACTGAATCACTAAGGAATCTTCAGTGCATTTTAGGGCAGAGAAATGCACCAAAGCTGTTGCAAGTTTTTGCTGTGACATCTACTCTAAGTGACAGTTTGGAAATTGGATCTTGGGACTTTGAAGACCCAGTCATAAGTTTTGCTTGATGAAAGGATTTCCATGTAATTGATTTACATTAAACTTATTAACAGGCCTGTTGTCTTAGCTGAAATTCTTGGTCTATCAGACAACAGTAATGTAAGTTTTGCAATATTAAATGCATGACTGCATGAAACTGGTCTAGTTATCTTTTACCTGGTCAATGTCAGACTATGCAAAAAACAATTGTCTCAGTCCACTTCAATAACACACATCACACCAAATGACATTTGACGACCTTTATTAAATTTCCATAACATAGCTTTGATCACCAACTTTATTAATTACAACTATTCATGATATAATTGATTCTAAATACAGCATAACATCCTTGTAATGTTAATCAGGGCAGCGTACCTACTCACCCTGCCCCAGTAAACAGCATCCATACCTCAACTCACTTACTTTACTTATGAAGCAGTGTCCCATCTCACTTCATACACCATTCTTGTAATGTTAATCAGGGCAGTGTACCTACTCACCCTGCCCCACAAGCAGGATCCATACCTCTGCTCACTTACTTTACCTATGAAGCAGCGTCCTCCACTCACTTCATACACCATCCATTGAATTACCTTCCACCAAATAAGCACCATCCTTACCTCAGCTTCCTTATCTCTTCAGCAAGCTTCCTCCAACTACTCATTTCCTTTCCCCAGATCCTTGAAATGAACATCCAACCATCAGCGAGGGAATAGAAGAGGGCAAATCTATCCCTCTTCTCTGCCAACCAGCCTGCCCAGACTGTTCCCCCTCCCTTCTACCCAAAATTGTTCAATCCACTTCCCATAAAAGGAAGGGTCAAGCCAAACATCATTTGGTGTACCCATCATTTGTAAAGCACCTTAGAATCCCATTATAAGCCCCTTTGCCATGCCATCACTGAAACACATCCTAATGAAACAAAGTAAAATTACCATGACCCCGTTGTAACACCGGAACATCCACACCAAGAGAATACATACCCTTTCAGCCATCTACCTTCAAAGCTGAAATCGCAGCTCAACTTGAACGGATTGACAACCTATAACCACCACAAAACCACAAACCATAACCCCTTGAACTCGAATCAACACCTAGTCAAACAACTAGTAGCAAGTCTCACACCCAACCAGCACCCCTTGACCTGGTTTCTGAGATTCGCCTATGCCCAACAATGAAGTACTTTACCTGCCCAGCCTTAAACACCCCCCCTGATACAAATCCCTTTGAGGAATGCAATGCAGCTACCAAAATTAAAGGCAGAATCCGTTTACCTTCCAGAACTATGCAGTACTCCATTGTGCAGTACAAAAATGACTGGGACTTCCATAGCAGCAGCCTCCATCATCTTTCAATTACTTTCCTTCAGATTGCCACCAATGCCCCATCAACTTCTGGACCTCTGCCACTTCCGTCAGTAACTGTTATTCACTTGTGCTTTCCATGTGTAACCTCCTTGCTTGCCAGTGCTTCCATCATCTGTGAATTCACTGTATCGCCACCATTGGTACTCAGCACACCACCATCTACAAAGAAAAGGACAAAATTAAACCCTCTAATAGTAATGAGAAGGCTCCAACTTATACCCACCTATTCCAAATTACAATCGCAGTGTTCCAAGACCCCATCTGCAAGAAAGAAAAAGACATGTAAAACATCCAAAATACATAACACACATTCCAATTAACACCCATTCCAAGACCTCTTCACGGACAGCTGTGCTTCACATGGATGGGGTGCCTGTTCCACAGATGGGGTAGTCTCTGGGATATATACCTACCTCTCCAGCAGGTGCTATTTATATCACAGGCAAGCTCTAATTTATTAGCATGGGTAATTCTGGTGCTGTTTGTTTTACAGATATGTGGGAGGTCCCCAGAGTGGGGTCCAACAATGTCCCACATGCCCGGCATAGATCTCCCCAAAAAGCCTCTAGGAGACAGAATATAAGGACAGGGCCCTGAGGCAGTCTGCACAGGACACATTACTTATGCCCTGTCTTCTTTTATTGAGGAACCTCTGTGGATGTTCCAATTATTGGATACGCCTGCTTATGTACATATCAAAGTTGGCATTGTACTCAGTGTCAACAGACTTACAAACTTTGAAACCCTGAAGAAAGAATTTAGTATCTCTAACCAACCAAGGTACTCTTCAGAGACTGAGAATAACTTACCTAGGTTCATCCCTCTAGGTCCAGGTAATGAACATTAGTGTACCACCCTTCAAAAGCTAACTGGCTCACCCTGCCCCACGCTATTCTCTTAGATGCCAAGATACCTTATAACTTATTAGATCCTATCCCATCTCTCAGTAGAGGAAAGCACTTTCTTAAGTAGCTCCTGCTACCTGAATCTCATTCCAGGCAGCCTTAAAGAAAATTAACACGTTTATACAATTCAGAAAACAACTTAAATGGCACTAATAAAATAAACCCACTGCACATGTTTTGACAGTCAGCAATAAACCTGTCTTCCACCTAATATTTAAAGCTTATTATATCAAAGTCTCATTGTCCTATTATGCATTGCCAATTTGATTATTTTCTCTTGTTATTTGTACTTGACTGCAGTTGCACCAATCTTGTAATTACCTGGTTATTCAATATTACTTGCCTGTTCTATCTTATGTCATTTTACTGTAGTGTTGTACAAGCATATGATCATTCACATGTACTTGTCATTGCCATTAAGGCACGGGTCATGACAGTAAAGGGTCTCAGACCAAGTCAGCCACCTAGTTACCAACAGAAAGAAAGAACTAAGGAAGTTTATGCATCACCCTATTATCACTGTTACTTGAGACACTTTATAAATTTAACTTTCCCTTATTATTGTCATGTAGAAAGTCATCACTGCCAAGTCTCCAACCCAGGACCCAGAGCACCAGGATCAGAGCAATGGAACCCTATACCAAATCCTGTGGGACTTAGGAGATTGACAGCATAATTGGGTCTGCATGAGCACAACCTTCTGAGAGGTATGAAGCATCCCTCCTCCCCTTGAAACTTTAGTGTTTGCATGACCACAGCCTTCTGAGATATATGAAGCAAAAAAAAAAAAAAATGATATATATATATATATATATATATATATATATATATATATATATATATATATATTTATATATATATATTTTTTTGATAGCGTGTGCACTTCTCTCAACAAACCCCCCATGGGAAAGTGAACCCTCCGACAGGCAGACTAGAGCTACCGTACTTTTCTGCAGGATATGAGGTCTGAACCTCAAGTAGATGTCTTTATTAGCTAGAGCCTTTACTCCTTCCACCATCACGAATGTACTTTTCATCCCTAAGATGAAATGAGCCAGCTAGCCCACAGTACATACTAACACCACCAGGTGGAAGACAAGAAAGGCAACCAACCTGCTCCACTCCCCACGGGCCCTCCCCGAAGGTCCGACACACACCCACAAGCACCATCAAAGAGGTCACCCAACACCCTGAAACCCAACCAGGCCTCCACTCTGTGACCACGCCGGGGCAAAGCACCCTATCCAGCAATCAAGAAGACAACACCACCAGGCTTCCACATCGAGACCACGCTGGGGCAACCCACACATCAGTGAGCATCACTACCCATGTGAATCCCACAACTGACCACAGCAATGCCTCCACATAGCCACTCCACTAACCCACCACTCTCCCTGCAAGGCCCACCCTCCCCCACACAACACCACCGGACAGGTCGTCATGTGCGTACCTTGCCATAGCAAGTTCATGCCAAAATGTGATTGCTTAACCCACTACACTAGACTAAACCTCTTAAGCCCCTCCCCATCATTATATTATTTCCTCCCAACCATCCCTGTCTCCACTTAGCTCTTTCACCTCCCCAGTCCACTTAAATCCTCCTAATATTAATCTACCCCCCCACCATGAAGATGTCCCGGGACAACTTAGTTTGTTGCCAAACTTCATTTAGTCTGACTCTGGAACCAGGAATGCTAAATTGGAAAAAATAATGCAGCTTGGCTGAGGTTTAGTAATCTTGGAATTAAGCAAGCAATAATGCGCACCTATGTGTGTATTATTTTGGAAATAACACCCCTAGAAGGGCATTATTTCTACAATAACATATACCGTGGAGGTCATTATTGTGCTTAGAGAGTGGACTGTCTGCAAAATTGTTGAGATGTACTTATTTATTTTTATTACTATATTATTTTTTATACATTTTGATGTAAAAGAGTTTCTCCACCTAATGTTTTAGATTTGCTGTAGTATATGTTAATGGTGTTGGAGGAAGCATTTTACATTTAAAATATAACACTTTAAAAATATCTAGCTATTTACTTTATTTTTTGGTCCCTTACTCCTAAAAAGTTTGGTTTGTTGCCAGTCAGAAATTGAAGTTACTAAATAATGACATACAATTGAGTTTCAGATTTTTATTTCTTTCAGAAAATTCATGCTAACACAAATCCTTTTATTTGAGCAAGTTAGTAATTTTATAACAGCAATAATTATACTCAGTTTGTATTTTTGAGCCTTTGTTCTCCCATTATTTTAAGCTTTACAAAGATTTCTTCAGCTGGAAGGTCCAGAGGTATGCAAATCTGTTTACTCCTGCTGCCACTGGTCGATCTCACTCACTCTTTCTCTCTCTCTCACACACACACACACACACACACACACACACACACACACACACACACACACACACACACACTCTCTCTTTTGCTTTTATGCATGCGTTCACTCACACATGCAGACAGAAACATAAACAAATACACACACACACACACATGCACACACGCACACACGCACACATGCACGCACACACTTGCATACATGCACACACACACACACACACACACACACACACACACACACACACACACACACACACACACACACACACACTTTTTTCCTGTTTCATTTATTTTTCTACACTAGCTAAACAGCAAAAGTGCAGCTTAGTGAGTGTAAAATAATAGCTCAATGTCTCTCTCACTCTCATTCACACATACACTCTCACACACATCATAAACACATACACACATGCTTTTTTTAATTTAATTTTTTTTCTTTTTTTATTTTACACACAGTAAACAGCAAAAGTGCTGCTTAGTGGGTGAAAAATTATGGTGGCCATTAGTTTTTTTTTCAGTCCAGGCTCCATGGCAGCTTGATATGCTACTGTGAAGTGGTGGACTCGTTTTTCAGTGGGCATTACCTGTAGACTAACACCTTGCTGGAGAATTTCTGTTCACCAATTAGGGTATAATCTACAGGTTGCCCATTCTCTATTATATATTAGTTGAGAGAGCAGAGATAATAATTCACATAATAGATGGAGTGCTTCACTCCTACCTGCATGTTAAAAGAATGTTAATAAATTACTGAGGTATAGAATGGTAAGACAATCTACCTGGAGTGAGTAAATGTGTCCTTTAAGATTAAATGTGATACAGACTATACTTTTCTAGTTTTGGTTGATAAACACTAGTCATTTCTTGAAGCATTTCTGTAATATACAACACATCTGTGAAAGAAAAAGAGGTAGCACTTAATTTTCAGAAATCATGGTTACAAAAACGCATATTTAGGCTAAATAATATAGAGAAACTACTTACATTTCTTATGAAATCTTGCAGCTCTAACCCTGACTGAAACTCAGAACATTATGCATTAATTATTATTACAAAATAAATGGCAAATCATTAAAAAAGGTTTGGTAGATATCTACTGATCAAAATGTATTATTCTGTACTATTGTAGCTAAGTCTTTAATGATAGATTAATTTATTTATTGATTTCTGGACAGAGCCATACAATTGAAAAAGAAGAGTTAGCACTTAATTTTAAGATATGACTTTAGTCAAAAATATAAGTCTTGAACCTCCCATTGCAAGAGAAATAATGCCCTGACTTTGTTCCAGGCCACCCATGTTTGATTAGTGACACAAGTACTGGACGGACAAGAAGTAGAGGGTGAGAAGGAATGGTTATCGTCAGCTCATCCACCTTTGGGGGAGGGAAGCAGAGTTCTCTCACTGTATTAACATCTGCCGGAATTTACATATTTTGGCCATAGAATTGGACCTTGTGGTGCTCACATGGCAATCTGTTTGAGTCACATTCTAGGGGATGTCAGGGCAGTGGTGCACATGTGCCTTGTAGTGCAGCTATTAAAAAACTCACAATGTTCCTATAGGAAGCAGAGCTGTGTAGGTTGTCCACTTAACATACTGAGTTGTCCACTGCTTGTCACCTATCACCTCTAAGTGAGAGATTTGGCTGGTCATTGGGAGCAAGTAAGCTATAGTGTTATTGTTCCATTAGAGTTTTAGAACCAGCTTTCCCTTTAATATGGGTGGTGCTGGTGAAACCCTCAGACAGGGAAAGGATAGGTTGTAGAATTCTTATCTTGTTTAGATGTTGTGCCAGTGTCCCATTCCAGACTATGTGGTGAAGATTCCCCCAACACACACACACACACACACACACACACACACACACACACACACACACACACACACACACACACACACACACACATGCACACACACACGCACACACACACACGCACACACACACAGATCTGCTTTCCATCTGTCAATATGAGAAAAGAGAAAGTCGGGTAAGTGAAGGTCGAGGAACACTTGTCTGAGTCAAGAAGGTCTCAGGAAAAAACGGATTAATTAAAATACAGAAGCTACTTACTTTTCTTATCAAATCTTTCAGGTCTAACACTGGACTGAGGCATTGCGACAATGATATAAATTACAATTATAAAAGGTCAAATCATAAAAAAGGTACCATCATTAAACATCTAGGGTCAACAATAGACAACAACTTAAGTTTTAACCATCGCAGACCTAATAAAAACAAAGAACCATATTCTATTTAAATCTAAAGGGTACTTCTACTCACTTTAAGGAGAATGCCCCTATTTATACCTCACTGGCCTGACACATTAATGCATAAAATACTATGTTTTTATAGCTACAGTAACTTACTTGAGATTTAGCAAACAGACTATTGGATACAATACTATGTTTCTGTGGCCTAGGACAAGCTGTATGAAACAACATTCAAATATATGATTCATTACTGGAAAGGGGGCTGAAAAACTTGAACTCTTTAGAAAGGTTTCAGAAGTATGCATTATATTCTTTTTTCATGGATTAGTTAGAGATGACATCTGCCTGGTTTATAATAAGACAGTGTCAAATCTGGTGATATTTAAAAGTGTGACAAGTAGAACTATAAAGCAGGTTGCTCAAAGCCCATTGGTTAAATTGAGAAGACAGGACACGATGCTAACATAATTACCGCAGTAAAACACAATATTAAAGATGGTACACATCAAAATATGCACATTGCTGAGGTAGTAACAATTTCATATTTAATGAGAGTAAATGTAGCATCCCCATAAACAATGTTTGCTTTATTTAGTTCCATGAGTGTTTGAAAGCCTGTTTTTTCACTACAAGAGGTTTTCCTTGGAAGGTACTGTTGTTGTGAATTTAATACTCAAACTGGTTTAAGGCAGTGTGTTACTACAACATCAGTATTGTTCTTTCAACACTCAGCAGGCTGGTTTTTCACTACAGGAGGTTTTCCTTGGATGGTACTTTTGTGAATTTATTACTTACACTGGTTTAAAGACACACTGGTTTAAAGACAGCGTGCGTGTTTGGTTCCAACTACACTACACAAGCTTCTTTTGCATTTTCTGAGTTTTGCATTGAGTTGCACATACACATGCTCAGTTTTTCTTGTTTCTGAGTGTTTGAAATATGCTTTGTGAAATATATTCCCTTTGGTGAAGCCCCCAATCTTACACCACATTTCATCCATAAAAGAGAAAGAGAGAGTTTATTGTTTAACCATTTATTCAGCATACTAACATTTTCCATGCAGCCCTATCATTTTTTCATGACTATGCAACCCAGCTCTCACTCCTTTGTATTTCACTTCCCCTCTTGCATCACTGGAAGATCTAAGTCTTTAAACAATGTTTCTTCAAAAGTATAACTACATATTTTTGAGTGATATTTCAAAACAAACTCAGCCCCATATCTTTAAAATCCTTCCAAAGCACGGCAAGGTCAGCCTCTATGCTAGAAGGCAGAATCCTGTTTTCATGTGATATTACATTAATGCCCCTGAAAAAAAAAGCTTATGCTGATTAGACTCTGTGTTCAGATTTTCTGTTACTCTACAGGCTATTACTTCTGTAACTGCTAAGAAATGTAAATATTAGAGGGGACATCCATGCCTTATGACCTTTTGAACTAGTCTGCAGAGCTCTCCTGCTTGCTAAAATCCTTAAACAGGATGCTCCATATGTGGACACAAATGCTGTAATACTTCCCTCATCTAGACCTACATTCCATATGTGTGACAGTTAAAGCCACCGTTTAACTTTATAAAAGAATGTTGTATTCATGAACAATAAAATACCTGCAAATGTTATCTGCAGGTGCTATATAGTCAAGCAACTGCATCAAGTTGTCCTGTGTACATTTCCACTTAAATAAACCCACCTGAGATGCTGACAATAACAATAGAATGTCTGTTTCTAACCTTATATCCAGAATGATAATGAATATTCTTGTTTCTGTGTTTATTAGGGAACATGTATATAATCTACTGGGTCATTTAATGCATCTTTCCCTATGAGAAACAACATTATTAGATTTGCTTTAGATGATGGGGTGTAACACAACCATTACCACTGTATTATTAAATATATTCAATTTACCCCCTAAAAGTTGTGTCCCAGAAACTTTATAAAAATCAGCAGTGGATGCTTTTCATCTTTTCATTGTAAGTACTGCACTGGAAATATCAACTTGAATAATTCTCACATCTATCTCTCCCTGTATTACTTTGCTCCAGTCTAAGATCTTGTTGCACACTTTTCATCAATCCTTATAGTCTTCATCTCATCTCAAATACAATTTCCTATACAGTTTTGCAAAAACTTACAAAAGCATCCTTTGCTTTTTAACTACCTTCCCTATTATTTCTTGTACATTCTGTTCTTACGTTACTCCTCTGGACTTTGCTCTAACGTCCCAGTAATTTTGCAGCATATTCATGTATTTTCCAACAGATGGCTCCCTTCCTATACTGATTCTTTATCCTTCAGCAGTTTTTCTTACAAAAATCTTCCACTGAAGGACAGACCATTTCTATTTTTTTCATGCATAAAAAAAATCAGTATTCTGTTTAATTCATCACTATATCTTCTTTCTTTCTTCCACTTAGCTTTCACATTCTTTTCATTGATCATCCGCTCTTCAAACCAGTTTAATAGTATTGTCCCTTAACAGATGACAATGTATCCTGGACTGCATTTTCTTCTAAAATGTTCAATGCCATGGCTGGACCCCTCTGTCATTTCTGTGGACAACCAGTCTGATGTATAAAACCAGCATCTAGGATGCATTCTCTTTAAACAAATTTGTATACATAATATTGGTACATGGTCTGTTATTCTTCTCGTAAGGAATTTAACTTTTGCTATTTCTTCCAGCTGCTCTGATCCTGCCTATATATATGCCACAAGAAAGTAATACAGCTTTTGCTCCCTAATATCTACCTCAGTGTGTCTAGTAACTCAGTATTTCCTAACTCTTCTTTGGCATATGTAATGTGACTCCCTGAAATTAAACATTTTATCCTACCTATCTCCCAAAATTTCTTTCAGCTTTTTCTGGTTAGGGGTCGCCACAACGGAACTCCGGTCTGCTAATGATTGGCAGTGAATTTTTACGGTGTTGAGTTGCCGGCCCAGTGCCCAACTTTCAAAAAAGGCACACACACACACCCTCACACCTATCTACATGTCTTTCACTTCGGTCAACCGTGGGGAGGACATGCAGATTCCGCACAGAAGGCATTCCAGGCAAGAATCCTACCTCCCAAAATAATAGCCTTTATTAACCTTCTAGTGTCTTGACATAACTACTTTCAGAGGAACTTCCTTTGGAGGTAGTTATGGCAAGGCACTAGAAGGTTAATAAGCTTTTTTTATTTGAGGACAATATCACAGTAGTTTATATTATTTTTATGCTTGTATTTTTCTGAATTCTAACAGTAATATCTTCCCAGATAATCACTTTATTGATGCTGCTGCTTTCTATAATTTCTTCATAAATTCTATCATCACATCCTCTTTGCTAGTAGTTGGCCCATAGAAGCACCCTAAAACCACACATCTTCCTTTTAAGAGAGTTTCACAACTACATGCATATTATAATCACCCTTCTGTTCTTTTTTGAACCCATCCTTGGTTATTTATAACTACTATTGGTATACTGTTCCCTCCTTTGCAACAGTAACATTGTGCAAAGGACTTGTTCAGATAAAATCACTTTAGCTAGCAGATCTAGGAGACTCTGTCTCTGATACCTTCCCCGGTGGAAGAATACAGTGCGTTCACTAAAATTTCACATCATTATGCTCTGTGTTCAGTCCTATTGTCAAAATTTAAGAGATCTTTCTACATTCTCCATCCTATAAACAGTATTAGCCTGCAAATATCTAATAAGTTCCTTATTATGTATTGAGACTCAAAGAAGTAAACATATTGTAACTCAACACCTGTTTATTCTTGATTTTTGCTGAACTCAGTTCATCATATACCAGCAAAGCTTCCCTCCCAGTTCTCATGCCTACTGGAGATAACATCAAAGTAGATCCCCCAGCATTGCAGATTTTAAGCATTTATTCTCTAACTTTCTTAACTGCTTATCTTGCAACATCTCCACTGTCTACCCAAATATATATCAAATTATCACTATTGTCTTCTGTTTCTTCCCTGTTTAGTACTGATTCCATAAAAAAATCCCTTAATACAACAGACTTGTACATTCAATTTCCCTCTTCATTTTGTGTGTGTGTGTGTGTGTGTGTGTGTGTGTGTGTGTGTGTGTGTGTGTGTGTGTGTGTGTGTGTGTGTGTGTGTGTGTGTGTGTGTGTGTGTGTGTGTGTGTGTGTGTGTGTGTGTGTGTGTACGTGTGTGTGTGTGTGTGTGTGTGTGTGTGTGTCTATAGAGTCAGTTTACATATATAAGCAAAATGCATAGTATATAGTAATACAGCATACATTTCAAGACTTTCACAGAACATATCATCATAAAAAAATTACAGCAACTGTGCATATATGTAAACAGCTTCTCAGAACTGGTAACAACCAGGTATAAGTATGCAGTCAAGTTGGGCACCTCCTGTTGTTATTACTTCCCTTTTAATCTAACTAGTTAGATTAACAGCATTACAAACTGCTGTGCCAGATAACAGCAATTATCCATCTCACAATGACGATCAAGTAAGTGTCCTAGTCATGCGTCTTAAGTAACACTGCGAGCATTCATATACTGTTGAAGCTGATATATCTAGCAGTAACACATTTGAGTACATAATAAGGACATATGGCCTGAAAATGTTCCCATGAATCCTCAAACTAAATAACTTAGAAGATGACTTCCCCAAAACTGAATTAGCGGCAGGAGTAAAGTTATTACTCATATATGAAATCTCCAGCTTTTATCTAAGCATGCACGATGAATCCACCTTAGACAAGCTAAGATAAATGCATTCTCTAATCATAAGATGTGTAGCCTATTATCATAATATCATAAAGCAGGCAACACTAGATATAAAAGTCAATCACAGTGAGGCTATTACCAAGGTAACTATACTTTTTTTTTTCTTTTTCTTTTTGATAGTAGACAAAACCAAATTTTCATCAGACTGTAATGTGTATTCACAGCAATAGGTTCATAGATTCATAGGTAGGTACTAGGCTATCTGCCCGAATGCATTTATAAGCCTATCCAGAATGTGTTTGCTTTTGCTGCCCCCTTAGATTAGTTCCCTGTGCCTCTGTCCAGCAGAGCCACTGAAGTGATTCCCGGGGTAAACTTTTTCTTTCCCATCTACTCGACAAGGTTTCTCTTGAAGAGTGTTAGTGAGGAGCTCTACCTAATGATTGGAATCTTGTTCCAAAGCATGGGAAGTCTCTGGGACAGGAATCTATCCCTCCAGCATGTCCTATTTATTGTTGTGATAAGGTTTAGATCTCAAGAGCGTGTGGCTCAAGGGGATATGGTTTTCTTTAGGTGGAGCATGTCCATCAAATCTGGGTTGGACATGGCCTTGTATGTCAGGCAGAGATCACCTCTAAGTAGGCGGTATGCAACCGAGTAGAGCTGGAGTTTCTTCAGTTGAGCTGCATAGGGCATCTGTTTGAGGCCAGTGATCCTCTTGGTGAGGTACTTCTGTGGTCATTCCAGCTGTTGCAGGTGTCTTGAAAGGTACATCCCAAATGGGGCGTTGTATTCTGTGATGGGTAATGAATAGAGGGGCACAATGATCTCTTCTGATCTGGATGCGAACCCTTTTGTGATTAGGTGGGCCACATAGAAGGATTTTCTAACCACTTTGGCAATGTGATTATCAAAGGAGAGATTACTATCTACTTGAGTCCCCAGATCCCTTATTACATCTTCCGTATTTAGAGGACTACCACCTATGTGGTAGTTTGTGGGTACTTTGTTTTTTCCAAAGGGGATGACTATGCACTTTTTGGCATTTAGCTTGAGGCCATGATTTTGACACCAGGTATCTGTCTCAGTGAGACCCTTTTGGAGGATGTCTGTGTCAGCCAGAGAGTCAGTTATAGCCCCTAGTTTGCAGTCGTCTGTGAACTTAGTCAGCCTTAGTCCTCCTGTGCTTGCCTGTACCTCTGAGAAGTATATGCCGAACAGGAGGGGTCCTAGGACTGAGCCCTGAGGAATGCCACTTGTAACCAGTTTAGAGTCGGACCTAGCTCCTGCAACTCTCACCATGTGGGTTCTGTCCATGAGCCAGTTGGCAACCCATCTTGTGATATAGGGGTTTATGTTCAGGCTGGTGAGCTTGTCTATAACACCAGAATGGGGAATGGTGTTGGAGGCCTTTGTGAGTTCTAGGTAGGCTGTGTGTACCACCTTTCTCTCATCTATAACCTTGGTAATTGTCTCAAAGAAATCCACCAGGTTTAGGAGGCATGATCTGCCCTTAACAAAGCCAAACTGGGTAGGGTCCAGTGTTTGGATGTTCCCAATGTCTCTGTTAATGAGCTCCATGATGATGTGCTCCATAGCCTTGCAGAACAAGCTAGTCAGGCATATAGGGCGATAGTTCCCAGGGTCTGTTGTGGCTCCACCTTTGTGGAGCAGAATAACCATTGCTGTGTGCCAATCTATGGGTATGTAGCCTATGGAGAGGTTGAGTTTGAACAGTGTGTTTAGGTGAGGGGTTAGTTCGTCTTTGAGCTCATGTAGGACGCAGCCTAGGGCACCGTCTGGTCCCATTGATGTTGTGTTTTTGGCTTTGGAGAGGGCTGTTTTAACCTGAGTGTCTGTGATTTCAGGGGCTCTACATTCTTCTGGTATGGTTATGGGTCCTTTTGGGGGTTAGAGGGGGGTGAAGTTTGCACTGAACCTGTCTGCCAGGATGTTGGCGATATCGGTTGGTTCAGTGTATTTTGTGCCATTCTGCACTAACTCTGAAAGGCTTGTTACTGTGTCCCCAAGGCATGAGGGTTTTCATAGCTAAATGGTGAGGACTACAGCACATGCAAGAAAGGTGTTTGGTATGGACAAGAGTTCATACCAACCTTAAGAATGCAGTTTTATCTGGCCTTCATAGCACATAAGCACATCATTAAATTTACCTATTTCTATCTTCTAAGGATAACAGGCCAGCTTCAGACTCTCACTTTATCCACCCTTTGCTGTTTTCTTCAGTGCATGGGTCACTAGGTGATCTCTGTTTAAAGTTTTATTCCTATGTGCCACAGAGCCAGATAGGTGCTTCTTTTCTTCCATCCTCAACTTTTTCTTTGTATTTATGGTTTTCTGTACCTTTATGTTTCCCATTCATCTTCCCCTTCTACTACAAGAATAAGAGTATTATTTGTTCCCTTCCTTTCTCCTCTTCGTTATGCTATGCTTCTCCATTAAGAACTGTCCTAAACCTTCTTAGGATTTTAAGTTTCATTTTTGCTGTTCGGCGTACGCTGATCTCAACTGCTGCTTATTTCTTTAGTGGCTAGGGATTTCTCTTTCTACTAAGTAAGGTAGGCAGGTGACAGAAGATTCACTGCTCTCTGTGATACTTATCTTTCTAGAAAAACACACGGACTCTGCAAACGTCGTAAAACTTTACAACTTTAATCGCAAAGCTTTCAGATTGAATGATTCTTCCTCAATGCTAAAACAGTTCATATTACAAGCATCCATTAAGTTATATCCTCAGTCAGTTAAGCAATTAACAATAAAGAAACCCACCAATCAGAGACAAGCCAATAAAAACATCAATAAATACTTCAGGTCATTTACCAGAAAACAGTACTTCATTTAAGACACTTATGTCTGTGCGTTAAGATGGGTTTTAAACTGACATTTGCATTAATGCCAGGAGTTTTATCGGCACTGTGAAGATTGGAGGAAGATGGGCGAAGGCTGCCAGACTAGTCAAATAGAATTTGATACATAATTCTATCATTTGTATATATAAATGTAAAATACAGGCTTCTGTTCTTAAATGAAAGAAAACACTGTAAAATGTGAACTTCAAGATTGTTGCAACATTGCCATCTGCTGTAAGGAAAACTAAGTCAAGCATTTCAAATGTTCTTTGAAGTAAAATTATCTAAATAGAGGTGCCGAAACTGCTAGCTGAACACATTCTTTCTATTGTCTTAACTTAAGGAATAATTGCTGGAGTGTACATGTGAAATGTCTTTTATTGTTGTAGTTTCCTGAGCAGGTGTTAGATTGCTAAATAATGCAGTTTGTTGGCCTGGAACTCAAGACTAAGTGTCAAAATGATGTAATGTGCAAACTGTGAAAACTTAAGTGTCAAAATGATGTAATTTGTGAGTTTAAAAACTATTGTTCAG
This sequence comes from Protopterus annectens, assembly GCF_019279795.1. Taxonomy (NCBI): domain Eukaryota; kingdom Metazoa; phylum Chordata; order Ceratodontiformes; family Protopteridae; genus Protopterus; species Protopterus annectens. The sequence goes on from NC_056734.1 coordinate 8,361,850, forward strand.
CGAGAGAGAGAGAGAGAGAGAGAGAGAGAGAGAGAGACTGTGAGCATTTTGATCTTGATGTCTAACTTATCAGCACTCTGCCTGCTGTCTTATGTAAGTAGTGTCTTAGAAATATGTTTTCTTGTAGTAACAGCTAGGAACTCAGAAGAAAGTTAGATTTAAGTTTTTTTCTGTTATATCAGAACTTTCCTACTGTATTGTTTTTACGTTTCTTTGTGATCTCTGAACTCTTAGATAGTACTGTGGTGTAGTAGTATTGTCTTGTGTTTTTAATTATTTATTATTAAATACTTTTAAAAACCTTTACCTGTGGCTGGTTTGTGTAGAGATAAGTAAGCTCTAGAGTACATTGCATAATTATAGCGTTTATTTTAATAAGACACTCTAATAAGCCTTAGACCGAATAGTCACATTACCAATTGGATAATAATATTGGACACCCTTTTAAGGGTCTTTGGGTAGCTGATAAGTATTAGCTAGTGGTGGTAGAAATTACTACCATATAGTCTGGGTAAAGGGGCACAGCTGGAGAATCTGTATCAGCCTTTCCCAGGAGTGTCTGTGAAGTTGTATAAATACTTATCTCAAAGTGTGTGTGGTGTGTCAGCTACCAGGGCAGGGACACGAAGCACTGGTGGGACAGAGAGGGTACTGGAGGTTAGCTTGCCAGTTAGGCTGAGATATGGACCCTATAGCTGTACCAGTGGGGAGTCTTATTGGGAACCTGGAGAGCAAGGGAGCAACCAGCCCCAGACTGACTGTGATCTCTGTGTGCAAATTGTACTTTACTGTGTGTATTTGTTATCCTTTCCTCTTATATGAGGCACCCTTCCTAGTGTTAGTGGTGAGAATTGAGGCTCCTTGATTGCTGGGCCAGGGCAAGGTCATCACAGGCACAAAAGATAATGATTCATTTATACTCACAAATTTTGAGTTTATTATCAACATCACCCCCACCTGAGATCACCGTTAATCACCTATATAACTCTAAAAATGAAAACATTGTCATTTTCATAATCCAAATAGTGTTTTGTTAAAGCATTAGTCTGAATAGACCTATGCACATCAGACTTACGTTCTATTATGCGCTCCTTTCATTTTCTTTGTGATTTACCTAGATAGAAGGTAGTCACAAGATAAATATTATTACAAGTATTACATATAAAATTACTTAAAAAAGCGAAACATTTAAATGAAAATTCTTTGCCTGTTAGTGGTTTTTGTTTTTTATACTTCCTCATCTCTCCAGCAGATGGGATGTTAAGATATCCTAGGTAACCCACAGTGATGGCAATGCAATAAACTGTGTCATTGGGCTGGTCCATAAAGGATGCAGGTATGGTGACAGGATTCTTGCATATGATTGTAAATGCAGGAGAAGACAGCTGTAGAACACATTACAAGAGTAAAAATGCAGAATTAGATTGCATACTGTAAGTAAATAATAAATCAACTATAAATGTTACTAATAGGTAGAGCATCTATCTGAGATTCAAAGAAACTAGCACAACACAATAAACAAAGATTGGCACTAGTAGAATTTTACCACACGTAAGATCTGGATATTTTATTACTGCACAGTAAGAAGCACATTTCAACACACAAAAAAGACATTATTCTTGCATAGGATTGTGACTGCATATTTCTGCATTGAGAACTCACATGTGAGTGTGTCAATGTGTGTGTGTGTGTGTGTGTGTGTGTGTGTGTGTGTGTGTGTGTGTGTGTGTGTGTGTGTGTGTGTGTGTGTGTGTGTGTAAGCCCCCATGCCCCATACTGATTAGTATAATCACCTCAGAGGCAAATAATCACTTTGAAGGTGCACTAAAGACATCACAGTTATAAAGTGTTTGTCATGGCAACTTGACATTTTGTTACTATTTTTCTGAGTATGAAGGATTACCAATTTCTCTGATTTTTTTTTTTGGCACAATTTAAAAAAAGAGAGAGAATTATATGAGTTTTTCAAAAGATTTTATCTGCAGAAGAGTTGGCTCATCTTTTGCAGTTAAAGAGAATTATGGAAAAACAGATGATTTTTTTAATAACAAAAATGATAGAAGAAATGTTTATCATTGAACATTTATCTTTGAGGCTCCCAAGTGCTAAAGGATCTCTCTGATCCTTTTGACAATGAGAAGACTCATGGAAAGCTGACAGCTAACAGCAGGTACCTAGGTATCTCTAGCTTGCACAAAGGTCTGACTATAGATTTTGCTAGAATGAAATTAACATAAAAATGCTAAACTAGTGCAATGTAAACATGCAGAAAAAATAAATAAATAAATAAATAAAACAAGATGTATATATGGAATATTTTAAGCCATGTGTGACATCTTCCAAGTACTGAAGTACAGAAATATGTTGAAGCTATAAAACATAAAAGTTAAAGCAGTAAAGTAACATTAAAGTTTGGAAATCTGTAACAATATTTTTATTTGCCAATCATGCAATTATGATTGAGGAAGATAAGTTAACTGTTTGAGAAGTATGCTTAGAAATACAACTGGAACAACCCCAGGGATTTATTAAAAGTCATGTGCATTTGTGCAAAGCCTACATGATTTGTGAATGCTAGTGCAATTAGCAGCAGTGTTCGGTGAATATAACTAAGGTGCTAAGCAAGTCTACAGACTCAGCAGCACCTTTCATGGCCAACACAAGTGTTAGTGGCCATGAAGAGGTACAGAGAGGCTCAAGCACATGATATTAACAAAAGGTGTGCCTGCGTGCAAACCTAGTGAGTGGTCATGTGTGGACAGCATAATATAAGACAAGGCCAGATTTAATGAACTAATTAAGATGCAGGGGGAGGTAAACAGGGAAACTGTACTCAGACATAGGGATTATTGTACAAATAAGAATCAGGAGAAGCTAAAGAGAGAAACTGAGCTCAGGTGATAAATATGAGTAGTGCACAAAGATCCTTTTTGACATAGATTATTCATATCAATGTAATAAATTAGTCTGTTCACTTTATTGCCTAGATAGATAAATAAAAATGGAAATGCTGACAAGGATGTGAAAGGGACACAAAGGTGTAGTGTGACAAAGGGGAGTAAATGTGATAAATGTTTATAAAATGCTGAGTTGAGATAACAGTTAGCAAGAACAGCAGATATATTAGTGGATATTTGCATATACTGCAGTTATTGCATATCAGATCTGTGTACAAAACTTTATCTGTTGTAACTGACAGTATGCTGTGTTCTCCGGTTCATCAAGTATAAACAGAAATAAATGAACCCTACAGCTGTTGTCTCATGCACTTCAGAAAGGGACATTTCTTTGCCATTTGTTGTTACTTGTAACCATAGAAAGCTGGTTGTCTATTAAAACATGTATTAGCCAAGCATGTGTTGTATAGTAATGCAAATGGTAAACAATGGTATAAAACCTAAATGTATGGTTGCCACTATAAATACGCTCTGGCATACTCAGTAGTATTTGTGTTACATGACTGCATTGAGAATGCCTAGCTATACATGTGTGGTAGCTGTATTTAGGTACACTGCCATCGGAATGTATACTGTGGGAGTGAACAAAGGTAATAAATTGCACTCACTTGATTGATGTAAGGCTGGCATTGTCTTATGTGTATGTAGGAAACAATACTGATGATTGTAACAATACAAAAGTATTAAGAATCACAGATACCTGTGCAATCATTCCAATCATAGCATTCAGTGATGAAAATAAACAGTTTTTAAGCAACAAAACAAAGCTGCATATTCCAAAAGCACTACTCATATTTAGTCCCATTGCCTTTATACTTCTGCTAAGAGACAGCATTGAGCCCGATCCTGGACCACTTAACAATAATGCCTCAACTCAAACCCATAAACAGCATCATATTGCCTGCTCCCTCTTTAAAGTCCACAGAATCATGAACAAAATCAATCAAATCATTGACGTTACCATACAGCATGATCTTGATGTTACAGATATTATAGAAATATAGCTGAAACCTGCCACCCCAAATCTTCACCACCTTATACCAAACTATTCAGACCTTCAAGATTACAGATCAGGCAAACAACTGCGGGAGGAACATTAATTCTCTTCAAAGGTAACCTTAACCTCACAATCGTTAAACAAGCTAATAGCAACTCAGAATTGAATTCTAACTGCATCCTTTTAAAATGTCCAACAAACAGACAAAAAACCCTTGCTATAGCTTGTGCATACCTACCTCCACCAGCCTCACTACCAAAATTCAATACCCTCATCCAACAAACATATGGCAAAGCTCCCCAAAACTGTAACGTAATAATTCTTGGAGACTTATACTTAATTACTTAGACCATAAGCCATTGATATGTCAGAACTCCTGGCTAGCTTAAGTCTTACCCAAATCAGCTCTGAAGCAACTAGACCAAACCTTCACTCCAACAGGCAGACCTTACCAGATCTTGTAATAACTAATAATGCTACAATGATATCTAACCTCATCATACATTACTGAGAAACTCTCCCAGCTGGGGATTAACCTTTACATCACTAGATGGGGAGCCAATTGGCTCACTGACAGGATGCATACTGTCAAAGTTGGTGACTCCATGTCTACCAGTAGACCCATCACCAGTGGTGTACCACAAAGATCTGTGTTGGTTCCTTTACTGTTTTGAATCTATTTCTCAGACATCCAGGCTAAAACAGATGGCCTTTGACTTACCAAGTCTGCTAATGATTGCAAATTGGGTGCAATCACTTAGTCCCCCAATGATGTGAACATATTACAGGAGGGGCTAACACAGACAAATGACTGATGCCAAAGCCATGGTGTAAAACTAAAACTAAATGCAAAAAAGTGCATTATTATATCCTTTGGCAAAGCAGAATGCTCTACTAATTACAATATTGACAGCACCCCCCCAAGTTCAAACCCACTGGTGTGAGATCTGGGAACACAGGTAGATGTCAATCTGCACTTTGATCACCAAGTTTCCACAGTGGTATGGAAAGCTTTCTACTTTGAGCATCTCATAAGTAAGGGCATTGCATCCAGGTCTCAGGATGTTATAACTCCACTGTATTCGACCCTCAACAGACCATTAATTGAGTAAAATGCTCCCTTTTCCATGTATCTTACCAGGCACTTGCAGCAGCTGGAGAGACCACAGAGGTTTGTCAGCAAGATAATAGAGGGTCTCCAAACCACAACGTATATGGATAGACTGATAGCCCTGTCACTGCACTCTGTGCCATATAGGCTACTGAGAAGCAACTTGCGCCTGGCCTACAGGGCAATCTCTGACCCTGCTCTGATGGATGTGCTACACATCTGCAAGTCAAATAGCACAACAGTCACTTGCTCAAGGGATATAAACATAGCCTGTGACATTAACAGAACTTGCCGGGGAGACAGATATATCTCCCAGAGATTGCCACTACTCTTGAATAAACTTCCAGTTCACATGAAGCAGAGCTTCTCACTGACCCTATTCAAGCACAGCTTGGACAATTGGATGAGAGACTGGAAATTCCCTCTCATGGACAGAGGTAGTTAGTGTTTATCATGGATGTGGTCTGTGAATTATGTCCATCTAACCAAAGACAATTGAGGCAACTCAAGATTGATATGGCTAGGCTTATAAAAGCTCTAGAGCCACTAGCCTACTAACCTCCTATGAATCTATGAAGATGCACCTCCTTCCTTCAGTGATTACTGTTCCATACCCATCTCAGTACATAATTTAACATTAAAATATAAACCTAAAGTTATCAACTTCAGACCCTAAACAAATTCATATTATCACTAATCTTAAAAACCAACTTGCCCCTGACTTGATTGGTCTCACTTACTTGCCATAAAAGACCACTGTAAGACAGCTAACAACATTACCAATAACCTACTGCACTTGCAAAACATTTTTCCCTTAATAGAATGGCTACTTCAACTTCATAAACATGAATTGGTATCCAGTGAGCTCAAACACCTCAGATTAGATGATGAAGCATGGCATAATTGGAAATGAAACCTCTCCACAGATTCCTAAGCCAAATATACCTCACTGCACAACCTAGCCAAGGAATCCATCCACAGACACAAAAACAACCACTACCAAAACAAATAAATCTCACTTTAAGCTAAACATAAATGATTCTGGAGAGAAATCAACCTGTTGTCTGGTCAAAAAACACACCACACCTCCACTACCCTGATCCCTTCTAACACCACCACATACAAACTCTAATGCACTGACTTCCTCAATTAGTTCAGCAACCTGCCAGCACAAACCTACCATGCCTACAGCCACCTCCATCCCCCCCTTTTACATTTCACTATTCCACTTCAAAAAGATTAGAACCAAAGAGACTGAAACACAATCGGACCAAATACAAATAGGTACTCCTCCCGGCTCAGAGAATCATCCACCTCTGTAAGAGTTTCTTCTCCCACCCTCTCACTCACATGTACAACTTCTGCTTAATTAATAAGATTATGCCTCAGATATGGAAAACAGCAATAGTCACTCCCATTCCAAAACTACCCAAACAATTACTGCTTCACAATTCTGTCCTGTCTTAATATTTTCTACTTTAGGTAACATACTATAAAAAATATCTACAACCAAATTATTAGTTATTACATCACTACCATCTTCTATCCAGGAAGCAACATGGATTCCGGTCTGGACACAGCACTATAACAGCTCTCTACTCCATCACAGATGATATCCTTTCCAATATGGACAAAGGCAACCTAACATGAGCTGTCTTTATTGACTTCACAAAAGCATTTGATCTAATTGACCATAAATTACTGTTTAACAAATTAACTGAAATAGACATTAATGAAGGTGCAACACCTTGATTTGTAGACTTCCTCACCATTAGATCTTTCAAGGTGAAAGTAAGCATCACCACATCTGAAACAGCTCCTCTTATAAAATAAGTTCCCCAAGGTTCCACATTAGCCCTACTTATATTTTCCAAACTTATCAACAAACTCCTATCTGATCATCCTCAGATACCACCAATTCTTTGTGCTGATGACATGGTCATCTACAGGTCAAACAAATCCCACTCTGATATATAAACACACCTCCAAGATGACCTCCAAATCAGGTTCCTATTAGACCTCCGAATGCTTGAAATGTCAAATGTCATATGGTCGACACTATATGATCGACATTTCAAGAGTTCGAAGGTTAAACATAACTGTGCCGTTTGGTGCAGAATGGGATAATTTATCTTTTCTGCACTGAAATGCAATCTTGGAGATGGTATATTTAAGTAGGGTGGGTGTAGGTGCTGCAGGGATGCCTGCCCCCTGCCTGCAACATTAAGGTAAGTTTTTTTTTGTTTGTTTTATTATATATTCAAACTTTTAAACTTCGATCATATGTTGTCGAACATATGGGATTCGAAGTTTAGAAAGTTCGACTATATAATATAGACCCTCCACATCATCAAACATTGGCTAATAGGCTAGAAACATATATTCAACCCCTCAAAAACAAAAACACTGCTATTTGGAACCAAACAAAATTAGCTAAAGTACCCATCTTCCTTAATATTAAAGATGCTAGCAATACCACCACAGAAACTATCACATCCTTCAAGTACCTTGGCATTTGGCTAGACCAATCATTTAACTTTCAACTACACTCTTCTCAGAAAAGGTCTGTCAGCAGCAACATCACCTTGAATTAAATCCTGTTACACATACAGGTTAGCAATAGTAGCAGCAACCCCAAGCATTTTTCTTCTAAGTGTAATCGTGTCTGTATTCCAAAGAGTATTTGAGTTTAGGGCAAAAGGGACCACTGAGTGTATAGGCTCACTTTATATATACTCCGTTATGTTGGATTACTTAACTAGCATATACTGCAGCTACTTGTGTTACTTATCCTTGTTTTGAGGGCAGATGTGAAGTGCAGAGCTGCTTAATGAATATCAAATAGCACAAACACTATAACAGCACCAAGTGCAGTTATTTATGAATCTGTCCCAGCATCCTCCACACGATTTGTTTGGTCTCATATTTCTTCCTTATTTTGCATGTATTTTTAATGGAGATCCATTCAGGCAACCAATTCAACAAGCATTAGCGCCACTTGGAACAGAAGTGGAAAGAATGCAAATGGAAGAAACAACACTAATATTTTTTCAGTGACCAGTTCAAATGCCTGTGGAAGTAAATATCAGGAACTGAGAGCTGTGAATTTATCAAACTGTCATATAAGTTAACATTTTTATGCAATGGTAAGTAAAGGGTTTAAGTTTTTAGTTTATGGACAATGTCTCCTTTTGATGTGACTACAAATCTTCTGAAATTCACAAGAAAAATGCATTTAGGATATTGTTTCAGAACAAGTCGGTGTGTAATGACATAAATTCAAAGACAACAGTGTTACAAGACCTGAACCTAGTAGTGAAACTTTAGGTTTAGTATTTATGTTTTTTATGAGGAAACAGAATATGACATATTACAAGGGAAAATTCAAATAATCATGGCACTGCAGGATATACCAAATTTCAGGTTCTTAATTTTGGCAGTGACAACACATTTTTGCTCCTAATTTAAGTATTATTGCAGCCTTTGAATGTTAAAGCAACCTAAGGAAACTTTAACTGAGTTTAAAAAGAAATATGTTAAATACAATTTAACTTTTTGACAATGGTTGACCATTAACTTTTTGACAATGGTTGGCCATTAAGCAATTTAAACAGGTCGATCACCATATAATAGTATGAGAGGTAGACAAGGGAGGCAATGTAGAGCTGATGGAAAAATGGAGTGTATTAAAATTTGTAAACATCTGTTGGATTCTGGTGATAGTATTATATTACTTATGTCACTCAGGCAATAGGAAAAGCCTGAATTAGCACAGGTATTACAAATCGGGAACCAGACAGGATTTTGGAAGTTTCATTTCAATAATTTCAATTTCAGCTTCACTAAGAATTTTAATAAGATTTCTACAAGAATTTTGAATGTTTACTTCACTTGTCAAGTAGACAGAAAGCTTGGAGAACATTGAGTACTAAGGAGGCAGATGCCATTTTTGTCAGCATGTAGTGTGTACCCCCCCTCACATTTAATAGAGATCATCCCCTATTCAGAATGTTTAAGGACATTAAGGAAGACCACAAAGGAGTTTGATGATGGGAAAACAAAGCAGGATGCTTATATGATGTTGCAACAGAGGCAGTATTGTCAGGATATGCTTGAATTTAGAATGAATAAAGTTAATCAATTTTATTCAAAGAGAGAGAAAATTGCAAAAATAATGAGTGCAGGTAAACACATACAGGTACTCTGGAAGCTGAGTAATGAACACTTTCAGCAATTTTCTTAGCTCAGTTTAAACAAATGGTGCTTAAAAACTGTTATATTTTACAAGCAGATCATGGCTCACGTCTATTTTACCAATTAAAACTAGACATTTTAATATATTTTGATTTCTGATAAGTCTGAAATGTTTTTTCTACAAATTTTATAACAATTAAAATGTGGTAGACCCAGTTATCCATTCGTATAAAAAGGCAATTGCTGGAACACCAACGGCAATAAACATGATTAGAACATATTGTGTAACTATTATACTAAGACTGTGATTTATGGAGTATGTTGCAACTAGTATGTACCACCTGGATTGTTTATTGTTAAAACTTTAAATAGCTTAAATGGAACACAACAAGCACACATCAGTAAAGGTAACAGCTTGTCTCCTGTATACTCACAACCATTACTTGTTACAAGAATATCATGCAGGGAAATTTTAGAGCATTTTGCAGTATATTTTGCAATATGTTGATCAGTTTTTACTCAAACATGAAGTGATGTATATAGTCAAATATGCAAATTTACATCTTTTGGGACTGACTGCAGAAGTCAACAGGACATATTTATTGTGAATGTCAAGTTATGTTTTGTGTTTTAATGTCTAAATCAGGTTTTACTTGGTAAGGTTTAATTAAATAATATGTAAAGTAATGACATTTAATCTTCTGGTGGTTTTTACTCTAACTTCTTTTGGAGGTTACATGTAAAAGACAGCAATGTTAGCACAATGTGTTTTTCACAGCTAACTGTTGTTTGCTAGTATTTTCACAAGAGTGAAGCAGAAGTCTTACAATACATATTGTGAAGAAGTAATAAAACCATCTGTAATTTTTAATGATCGGGAGAATATCTGAATGAAGTTCACACATCTACACAAAGAACAACTTAAGTGGGTTCAATTCACAAAAAAGCATGATTGTAGGAATTATTCACTCAAGGAATAGAAAAAATCTTTGTCTCCCTTGCAAAATATAAAACCCCACACAGCTCAGGATGTTTTGCTTTTGAGGACTTTTACCACCTGTAACACCAGGATATTTTGTAACCAGACAGTAAGCAGAACATTATCAATAAATAAATAAAAATAAAATAAAATAAGCCTCATTTTTGGGAAGGGTGCACATCATTAAACATCCTTTCTACTTTATTTCACCACTTTAGATGCAAATACATTATTTTGTACAAAATATAAACACACGGACACACACACACACACACACACACACACACACACACACACACACACATACATACACACACACACACACACACACACACACAAAATCAGAGTTTAGGCTTTTTTTTTTCTTTTCTTACTCAATTTCACAGAAACATGACATTTTCCTAACATATTGCTTGAATTTGCTGTTGTTCCTGTTTCCTTGTCTTCCTGTTATGGATTGTAAGCATTTTTTTAATTTACCTTTCATTTTTGCTATGAGGCCTGTGAAAAATCAACAGTTTTATCATATCTACAAGTTATATTTATACTATGTAGGGCCTCTTCCTGTGCCTTCCATTAATTAAGTAAGCAGCTGTGTTTTTCTAGAAGAAATTATTTGACAAAGACCACCTAGAAGAGGTAAAGTCTATGAAATAATTAAATATGTGAGTGCTTCAGTCTTGCATACTTTTAAATATATGTTTTATATATACCATGACAAAATAATCCTGTTTTTACTAAAATGAAAATAATACAGACTGAAAAATCATACAAGAACACATGCCCAAAAACAAAGCAACACAGCACCAAGGAAGATCTGAATAATCATTAAAGTTTCTAAACAGTGAGAAGGTGACAACGTGAGATTCACACAAATGCTTTACTCGAACTAGATCAGGCTTTGCTTGGAAACAAAATTGCTGTAAGTCAATTCCATCACTAGATCATTCTAAAATCTAGACTAGCAACTGAAAGACAACTAGCAGTTCCCCAGTCATTGTTATTGTCATTGCATTTTCTGCTGTTATTATTATAATGACAGCAGGGCATTTCACTAGTAGGGCAACTAATATTATTGTGAACTGAACATATTCTATGCTTCTCCCAGTCTGTTTAACATATGTGTGCCACTGGGTTATTTTATTCAGACAGCTCATTAACAATGTGTTTATCTTTGATGCAGTTCAGCTGCTTATTTTTTGTTTTTCTAGAGAAATTCAGCAAGGAAAACAGCCTAGTTCCACAGCAACCATGTCTATTTATAAACAGTAGGTCACAAAAGTGAACAATATCCGATTCAGATATGGCAAAGGCATAATTTGAGATAACAGACTAAGCCTTTCATATGTAAGTCAAGGTAATGCTTAATTGATTTCTCGGTGCCTTGTCACACATATTTTCTTTCAGATAAAGAACCATATTGTGCATATCTGCTTCCCGAACAGAAAGATTGTTGTTATTTTTAAATATCATGGAGATGAATTTGTTTTCACTACTTTTAGCAGCTAAATGAAGGTCAGTTGTTTAGATACGATAAAAGACATACACTATTCAGACAATTTGTAATCTGTTGATATGTCCTCTACTACTGTGTACTTGCTAAAATTACCATTTTTTTTCTTTTTTGTTTTAAGCTATACCATTTAATTATCAGTTTAATTTAACATTTGTAGGTAACGTCATTTCCTGTTCATTGTACAAAGTGAGATCTGGGAAACTAGACTGCTCTTCTCTAGAAAAGGTGATCATTCATTAACATTATTTTAGAAAGATGAAGCAGTATTCCTATACTATACACCATCCAAATCCCGACATACATAATAGGTTTTCTGCCCAAAACCTTTTTTAAACTTTCCAAGATGTGGTTTAGTACTGACGCAAAGTTTAAAAATCAATATTGGTTTTAGAGATTTTTTTATTTTCGTATAGCTGTTTTTTCATACCATTATTTATATAGAAAAATAGACTTGCATCTTGAAATACATTTGGGCCATTTATGGTGTTAAATCTTTTGCTGAAGTCAGAATCCCTATTATCATCCCTAAGCACCTCTAAGACAATGAATCCACATCCTTTTTGCTGGTGACAAGCCTGAGGAAATAAACAACAATGCATCAAAAGTGATTTTGTTGACATTCTTTTAAAAAATGACGAATCTACTGCTGGAAGCAAAAAGAAAATGAAGGACGAATGAATGAGAAAATCTATATATTTGTCAGTTTGACTTTTCTCAGTCCTTGTGTTGTTTTTTTTTTTTAAAAGGTCTATAATGTTTTCATTATACTCAACTAGGATAACTTGTGTGTTTCAACAAAATATATTCCATTTTTAACTCAACCGTGGACTACCCACTATTTTATTACTTTGTAGTACATATTTTAAAGTTTTAATTTTTTATTAGTGAACTAGGTGCACAACATATTTCAAGGAGTAGACTTTATACCCTTCATACTGTGAAGTTTCTCCTTGGTTTGTTTAAAAAATGTAATTTATTTCTGTGTAAAATTCTATTCATAATTTTCTCTTTTGGTATGCTTAAAAGCCATTTAAAGTATCTCTTAAAACTGACACTTAGGATCCTAGCTCACATCAAAAACAGATGCAGGTCAAGCGATCAATGTGTCTATATCTGTTTGCGTGCATGTCTGGTACTTATTGAAACCAATCTTGCGAATTCTGCACTTGACGTGTTACTAGAGTAAGTATCTATATCTATTTGTCTACATGTCTGGTAATTATTGAAACCAATCTTGTGAATTCTGCACTTGACATGTTACTAGAGTAAGTATCTATATCTATTTGTCTGCATGTCTGGTAATTATTGAAACCAATCTTGTGAATTCTGCACTTGACATGTTACTATAGTAAGTATCTATATCTGTTTGTGTGCATGTCTGGTACTTACTGAAACCAATCTTATGAATTCCGCACTTGACATATTACTATTTCTTATACCCTAAGATGGCCGCAAATTAGTCTTGTCCAACTACTGGGTAGACAAGGGGTTCAGGAATGTTTTTATTTGGACTAGTTGCATTAGGTATCTACTCAGATCTGTACATTTCAATGACATACCTTAATTTGTTTACAGGACAGTCCATTTTCCCAAGCATGCAATATAGTAACCGACTTCTCACCCCATGCACCTAATTCTGTAATCATGAGGAGTAATTGAATATCAGTCCAAAGTTTAATTGAGATACATTTATAAAATATCTGTTTTGAAAACCTGAATTTAATTTGCTTTTCCTTCAGCATTTATTATTATGTTTATTAAACATTTTAGCCAACTTATATGGGGTGTGAAATGCCCTTTCAATAATCTTCCCAAGGAACATTTTGAAAAGCAGAGATGGAGTAGTCTCCTTCGGTGACCTCAAAATAAAATATCTCCTTTCATTCCATAAATTAACATAAATAGATGTTATAAAATTCCAAACGGAGTCTGGGATAATTGTATTATATCACAACATAATGTTATAAAATTTTACATTTGCGATCTATTTGTGCTTTATTATCTGGACTCAAGATAATTTAGGAATATTACTTTCTTTGAAGTTGAATATACTTGTAACTGTTGATATGTAGTGATTCTATAGTTTTAGATATCCATCTTGGAGGGGTGTGGGACAACAAATGTTACCCATCAAACCAGCTGCTTTAAGACTTGGTTAGGTAACTCAGATCTTTAAATTTGATCTTTAATAAATATCTTCACCAGGATTTTTAGCTGTTTCATTTTCTTATAAGTATTTTCTTAAAGAGAATTGCCTGAAAATTATTATGGGCATGTGAACATTCAGTGTGTTGAGGGCAGCCTATAGATACCTAGTAAAAGTTCCTTACATTATATTTATATTGTAAAGCCTCTAAGACAATCATATTACTACTATCCAGATATTTATTCCAATATAAAAACACAATAATAATATTATTTTTTTTAATTTTTGCTAGAATTAATTTAACCAAAAAGATCATCTAGAGTTGCTTAATGGTACAATTTTATATGTATTCGAGACACTATTCAAGTATCAAGATGCCATGACAAAAAATATATAGTGATATGCAAAGTTCCTGTAATCACAGCTGCACAGGTAAAAACCACACTCTCCAGAGCCAAGAACACAGTATCCATGGAAACTGACAACATCCCAGGCTGCGTTTGGGTCTATATCAGTTCACCAAAATGGCTGAAGTTCGAACACCATATGTTCGAACTTCTAACTACAAAGTGCAAAAACATCCAAGTCTTACAACAGCGATTTTTTTTCTCAGGGAAAAAAAAAAATCGCTGTTCCAAGAAACACACACACAACACAAGCACACCAAAAAAAAAGCAATCCACACACATACACTTAAAATCCTACATCTAACCCTACACTAAACTATACATACACTACTATCTATCCACTTACCTTAACCCAAACCCTAACCCTAAGGTCAGTCACTATTGCACACTCACCTGACCCACGCCCTAACCCTAACTCACCTATCCTGCCCTAACCCTAAAGTCTGCCACTATTGCACACCCTCCTCACCCACACCCTAACCCTAGCTCACCTAACCCATGCCCTAACCCTGACGTTCACACAGTCACACACTTACCTGAACCCGATCCGTAACTTTCCACCACAGTCCTGAAAATCGCAAAGCCACAGAAATGGCCCACCAAATTCTTTCCCTGGGAAAGAATTCAGTATTCCACAGCTTTGCAATAATCAGTGTTCGAACTTCACAGTCCAAACATATGGTGTTCGATCGTCAGCCATTTCGATGGACTGATATAGACCCGTTGCATTCTACATGGATTACAGAATGAACTGGCACCCCACCTAAGTACCATGGTCAATCATAGCCTCACCTCAAGCTTTGTGCCCACTGAATGGTGCACAGCAACAGTTATCCCACTCCACAAAGGGGGATCCACCACGGACCCCAGGAACTATTGCCCCATTAGCCTGATGAGCCTGGTCTGCAAGGCCATGGAATGTATCATCATGGAACTTATAAACAAAGACATTGGTAATCTCCAAACTCTGGACCCCACCCAGTATTTGTAAAAGGCAGATCATGTCTCCTAAACCTGATAGACTTCTTTGAAGCAGTCACCACAGCCATAGACGAGTGTAAGGTGGTTCACACAGCCTATCTAGATCTGGCCAAGGCTTTTGACACCATACCCCACTCTGGAATTATAGATAAACTCACTAAACTAGGTATAAATCCCTATGTCACAAGATGGGTTGCCAACTGGCTCACTGACAGAACCCACACTGTGAAAGTAGCAGACACCAAATCCGACTTCAGACCAGTGACAAGTGGAGTACCACAGGGTTCAGTCCTGGGTCCTCTCCTATTTGGTATCTACTTCTCTGAAGTACAGGCTAACACAGAAGGTCTTTGGCTAATGAAGTTCGCAGGTGACTGCAAACTAGTAGCCATAATCGAAACTCCTAACGATGTGGACATCCTACAAAAGGGCCTCACTGAGACAGATGCCTGGTATCAAAGCCATTGCCTCAAGCTCAATGCCAAAAAGTGAATTGTCATCCCCTTTGGTAAAAACTCTGTATCCATGAACTACAACATAGGCGGTAGTATACTTAACACCGAATGTGTGATAAGAGACCTTGGGACACAGGCGAACAGTAGTCACTCCTTTGATAATCACATTGCCACAGTAGTCAGGAAATCCTTCTACATGGCACACCTCATCACAAAAGATTTCTTATCCATAAAAAAAGAGGTCATTGTTCCCCTCTACTCATCACTCATTAGACCCATTATAGAGTACACCACCCCTTTTGGTATGTACCTCACAAGACAGCTGCAACAAGTGGAAAGGCTGCAGAAATACCTCACAAAGAGAATTACCAGCCTCAAACAGATGCCCTACGCAGAACGTCTCAAACAACTCCAGCTTTACTTCATCGCATATCGCCTACTCAGAGGTGATCTCTGCCTAACATACAAAGCTATGTCAAACCCAGAACTGTTGGACATGCTCCACTTAAAGAAGTCCCAATCCCTTCGAGCTACATGCTCTAGGGACCTAAACCTAGTCACCACAATAAACAAAACATGCCGGAGGGATAGATTCCTGTCCCAGAGACTTCCCATACTCTGGAATAAACTACCTATCTATATCAAACAAAGCTCCTCATTAGTACTCTTCAAGAAAAATCTTGATGATTGGATGATGTTCTGTACATATTCCAAATGGTGGGCTTCCTATTAAAATAGATTAGATAAGAGTTGTTGAACTTGAGACATTTTAAAAACCTGCATCTTTTTGGTTATTGCTTAAATCATTTGAAATACAAAAAAAAAAAAAAAAAAAATCAAAGACATTTACATTTATAAAAGCCAGTTCCCAGCAAGCGTTATGTTACACTAACATGTTAAATGAGCTGAAAAATAAAGGATGGACATTTTTAAGCTGCATTTTAAATAGTGTAATTAGCTTCATAGTTTCATAGTTTGGTACTAGGCTATCTGCCCTGGGGCATTTATAAGCCTAGCCATAGTGATGTGGCTTTCGCCACCCCCATGTAATGGTACAAAAGTGTACAGAATAGATTTAGAATACTGTGCCTCTGTCTAGTAGTGACACAGTGAAGACCCCCTTACATAATAGAATTAGTTTACTGTGCCTCTGTCAAGTAGTGACACAGAGATGACCCCTGGGGTAAACCTACAATCTCCCATCCACTGGTCAAGATTTCTCTTGAAGAGAGTCAGTGAGGGGCTCTGCCTAACATGAACTGGGATTCTGTTCCAGAGTATGGGAAGCCTCTGAGTTATGAATCTGTCCCTCCAGCATGTCCTATTCATATTTGTGCTGAGGTTCAAATCTTTAGCTCTCGTGGTTCTGATGGATTTGGATTTTTTGAGGTGGGGCATGTCCATTAATTCCTGATTGGACATGGCCTTGTACGTCAGGCACAGATCACCTCTGAGTAGGCGGTATGCTACTGAATAGAGTTGGAGTTTCTTTAGTCTGGCAGCATATGATCCTCTTGGTGAGGTACTTTTGGCGTCTCTCTAGCTGTTGCAAGTGCCGGGTGAGGTACATACCAAATGGGGCATTGTACTCAATCATGGGCCTGATAAGGGAGGAGTACAGGGACACAATGACCTCCTTTGATCTGGATGTGAATCCCTTCATGATAAGGTGGGCAAGGTAGAAAGTCTTTCTAACCACTTTGGCAACGTGGGTGTCAAATGAGAGGTCAATATCGACTTGGGTCCCCAGGTCTCTGATTACTTTTTCCATACTCAGTGGGTTACCGCCTATGTGATAATTTGTGGGCACTTTGTTTTTCCTAGAGGGGATGACTATACATTTTTTGGCATTTAGTTTAAGGCCATGACTCCGGCACCAGTTGTCCATTTCAGTGAGGCCTTTCTGTAGGATGTATGTGTCAGCTGGTGTATCGACTATGGCGCCTAGTTTGCAGTCATCTGCGAACTTTGTCAGCCACAACCCTCCCATGTTTGCTTTCACATCTGAGAAATAAATGCCAAACAAGAGGGGTCCCAGGACAGAGCCCTGTGGGAATCCACTTGTCACTGGCTTTGAGTCTGACATGGCTCCAGCGATTTTGACTTTATGGGTTCTATCCTTTAACCAGTTTGCCACCCATCTTGTGACATATGGATTTACATTTAAGCTGTTGAGCTTGTCTATGATGCCAGAGTGGGGTATTGTGTCGAAAGCTTTAGCCAAGTCCAGGTAGGCTATATGGACTGCTTTGCCCTCGTCAGTGGCTCTAGTGACTGTTTCAAAAAAGTCAACCAGGTTTAAAAGGCAGGATCTGCCTTTTACAAAGCCGAACTGCGTGGGATCAAGTGTCTGTAAGTCCTCAATGTCTCTGTTTATTAGTTCCATAATGATTCTTTCCATAGCTTTGCAGACCAGGCTGGTTAAGCTTATGGGACGGTAGTTACCAGGGTCAGTAGAGGTGCCTCCTTTGTGGAGTGGGACTACTGTTGCTGTACGCCAGTTTTCAGGTACATATCCTGTAGTAAGGCTAAGGTTAAATAGCATTTTTATGTGCGGGTTTAGCCCCTCCTTGAGTTCACGTAGCACGCAACCCGGGATACCGTCAGGTCCCATTGATGCTGTGTTTTTAGCTTTGCTGAGGGCGGTTCTCACCTGGACATCTGAGATGACAGGGAGGTTACATTCAGCTGGGATAAGTATTTCTTCTTTTGGGGGTGAGGGAGGGGAGAAATTTGCACTGAACCTGTCTGCCAGAATGTTGGCAATATCTGTGGGTTCAGTGTATTTTTTGTCATTGTGAACTAACTCTGAACATATCTGAGGGTTTCTGCCCAGGTTTCTAACATAGCTGAAGAAGGCCTTGCGGTTATCTTTAGTGTCCATAGCAATTTTTCTCTCAGCGTTGGCCTTGGATGTTTTTATGAGAGAATGTAGCTTTCTACTAGTGCTGATCAGAGATGCCTTCTCTTTATGGGATTTTGCTCTGTCGTGCAGTAGCTTCCTTCTTTTGTTATACAATTTGTTTATGGCTGGGGTCCACCAGACAGGATGCCTGCCCTTGGTGGAGAGGGTCTTGGTTTTATTTGGGATTGCATGATCCATGCATTCTTGGAGATGTCCGTAGAAAGCATTTGTGAAGGATTCTGCATTGTGGGATGTGGTTTCCACTGTCCCAGTGGGCTTAAAGGATACCATCTCAGTTTTAAGAAGTGTAAAGTCGGCTTTTGAGAAGTTTTTCACTGTAGTCTTTTGTGTTGGGGGTGGAGGTGAGATATGTATATCCAGGGTGATTAGTTTGTGGTCAGATCTCACTAGTGAAGGGTATACTTCCGATGTGGAGCACTTTGTCCCCATGTTTGTGATGATCAGGTCTAGTATATTATCTCCCCTTGTGGGAGAGGTGACTAGCTGTTCCATTGCGTTTGAATTTATGAATTCCAGGAACCTTTGGGCTAGAATGTTTGGGCTAGAATAATGCACCCAGTCTATGTTAGGGTAGTTGAAGTCTCCCAATATGATGGTGTTTGGTGAGACATTCATATCCTTCAATGTCTTCAGGAAGGCTGAGTGGGGTTCCTGAGATTGGGAGGGTGGTCTGTAACATGCTACCAGTTGTATAGCAGTTTTGCCTATGGTTAGTTGCACCTGGATGGTCTCTGATGCTTCATGTGTTGCCACTAACCTGGAGGTGTGGGTGTCCTTGATGAATATGGACACTCCCCCTCCCTTTTTGGTTTGGCCTGAGTTTTGGGGCCGGAAAGCATGATACAAGGTATAGCCTGGTAGTGCTGGGGTGCTCTCAGGAGCCTTGAACCAGGTTTCAGTTACTGCACAGACATCGATGTCCTCCATACTGAGGAGTGCTTCGAGAGCCTGCATCTTGAGATTTAGACTTCTGGCGTTGAGCAGCATTACCCTTAATTTTTTTCCATTTTTGTTTTCTAAGGAGGTGGGTTTGTCTTTTGAGATGTGCCTAAAACAGGCACTATGGGGAAGGCAAGAACCTTAGCCAATATCCGGAAGCCCAGTGGTGACAGATGCAAGCCGTCCCTTGCGAAGCAGCGTGGCTTGTCCAGCATGTCATCCCAAGCAGACAGACATTGGATCCACCCAGAATGACACCAGTATTTGAGCCAATTATTAAAGCTGGTCATCTTGTCTTTGTATTGTGGCATCATTCTTGGTGAGGGCAAGATGCTGCTCAGGGTCAGGGTCATACCAGCCTGGGCTACATAATCAGAGAGCTCCTCTATGTCTCTTTTCATGTAGTCCATGGAGGTACGTCTCAGGTCATTCACACCGGCATGGACAATGACGGAGTCATATTTGTACTTGCTTTGGAGTGACCTGAGTGCATGTGTTATGTGGCGGATCCTAGCTCCCGATAAGCAGCTCACCGTTACCCTCTCCTTGTTCAGCCTGGTAAGCGGAATGTCAGTGTGTCTGACTATAGAGTCACCTATTACTAGTGTATCAGGCATGGTGTTTGGCCTTAAGGGCTGTGATTGTTTGACACACTGATTTATTGGAGTATGTGATGCATGTGTTATGTTTTGAGTTGGTGGATTTTTGGGTGTCTGCTTTGGGAGCCTCTGTTGTTTTGGTAAGTTTTTTGTTACAGCCTCTGAGTATGTCTTTGTGTTTTTATGTGTTTGTTTTGCAGTTGTGGTAGGTCTATGTGGGACTGGGTTTGATGTGCGTGTGGTTACCTTCTCCTCCTGTCTGGTCTTGCCAGTCCTGAGTTGAGAGAGTTCAGCCTCCAGTTTGGCTATATAGTTGCATCTCTCACATGTATTTGTATTTGTTGGGAGGAGGAGAGGGTTGTCTGTGTACATGAGACAATTGTAGCATTGTCTCAAGATTCCCAGATTAACCAGCTGAACCGGAGAGGATGCCAGCAATCTACCACTCGACATGCTAGAATATTATAAGGGAGTGCTGTGCCTTTAAGGGAAGTGGGTACTCACAGGGAAGGTAGGTGGATGTAGTGCTTACTTTAGTTAGTGAGTGCTTACTCAGAAGAGAGGTTTTGAGAACAAGTGCTAGGCTTATAATAAAGCGATTAGACTAGATTATTATAAGAGTAGAGCTTTCTTAAGGGAAAATTTGAAGAGGAGACTTGGCGGAGCCAGAAAAAGTTTAACCTTGTTTAACTGGCACTGCGCTATGCACACAACTGCGCAAAGCCGTGCAAACGCGGATTTTAAACAGGGAACTTCAAAAGACCTAGAAATGGTCCAAAACAACCAATTACTACAAGCTCTTGTGCTGAGGTCACTCCTTCAGGGACAGATAGGCTGCTCAAGGCTCCCCATTCCCACTGGTGAGCAAAGAAACTTCCTTCTATCCAAGTAAGGCAATGGACACCACAGGAACTACACCACAGCCCAGAATACAGCAAAGCCAGTATACTGGTCTAAACTAGTCGAGGAGAGGCGGGAAAACAAGGATATTTTTTTGTTTTTTTTTTGTTTTTGAGATAGAAAGCACACAGAAATGCAGGAAACAGTAATAAATCAGTTACACAGGCTAGCACACTTTGGTGGGCAGCCTCAACAGTTAAATTAACAAACAAACAAACAACTTTCGACCAATTTTCGACTAAATGAAACTTTAAGTGCAGATAATATATAATGCAACAAACAGTTAAAAAACAGTTTAAGCTTGTTCAAGCAAGAGAAGATATTTCAGGTAAAAAACAGCAAAAAATACTTAAATCAGGTAAGTAGTCACTTTTCTCATTTCTCTGCTGCTAGGACCACTCTGCAGGACCACGAGGAGCTGTTGCTGAGTAGTATAGCCAGAAAAAAACGCTCGGAGGCGGATTTTAAACAGGGAACTTCAAAAGAGCTAGAAATGGTCCAAAACAACCAATTACTACAAGCTCTTGTGCTGAGGTCACTCCTTCAGGAACAGATAGGCTGCTCAAGGCTCCCCACTCCCACTGGTGAGCAAAGAAACTTCCTTCTATCCAAGTAAGGCAATGGATACCTCAGGAACTACACCACAGCCCAGAATACAGCAAAGCCTGTATACTGGTCTAAACTAGTCGAGGAGAGGCGGGAAAACAAGGATATTTTTTTTGTTTTTGTTTTTGAGATAGAAAGCACACAGAAATGCAGGAAAC
The DNA here is from genome assembly GCF_019279795.1 of Protopterus annectens. Taxonomy (NCBI): domain Eukaryota; kingdom Metazoa; phylum Chordata; order Ceratodontiformes; family Protopteridae; genus Protopterus; species Protopterus annectens. The sequence goes on from NC_056734.1 coordinate 8,383,721, forward strand.
AGTAATAAATCAGTTACACAGGCTAGCACACTTTAGTGGGCAGCCTCAGCAGTTAAATTAACAAACAAACAAACAACTTTCAACCAATTTTCGACTAAATGAAACTTTAAGTGCAGATAATATATAATGCAACAAACAGTTAAAAAAACTGTTTAAGCTTGTTCAAGGTAAGCAAGAGAAGGTATTTCAGGTAAAAAACAGCAAACAATACTTAAATCAGGAAAGTAGTCACTTTTCTCAGTTCTCTGCTGCTAGGACCACTCTGCAGGACCATGATGAGCTGTTGCTGAGTAGTATAGCCAGAAAAAAACACTCAGTGGTGGATTTTAAACAGGGAACTTCAAAAGAGCTGGAAATGGTCCAAAACAACCAATTACTACAAGCTCTTGTGCTGAGGTCACTCCTTCAGGGACAGATAGGCTGCTCAAGGCTCCCCATTCCCACTGGTGAGCAAAGAAACTTCCTCCTATCCAAGTAAGGCAATGGACACCACAGGAACTACACCACAGCCCAGAATACAGCAAATCCTGTATACTGGTCTAAACTAGTCGAGGAGAGGCGGGAAAACAAGGATATTTTTTTCATTTTTTTTTGTTTTTGAGATAGAAAGCACACAGAAATGCAGGAAACAGTAATAAATCAGTTACACAGGCTAGCACACTTTAGTGGGCAGCCTCAACAGTTAAATTAACAAACAAACAAACAACTTTCGACCAATTTTCGACTAAATGAAACTTTAAGTGCAGATAATATATAATGCAACAGACAGTTAAAAAAACAGTTTAAGCTTGTTCAAGGTAAGCAAGAGAAGGTATTTCAGGTAAAAAACAGCAAAAAATATTTAAATCAGGAAAGTAGCCACTTTTCTCAGTTCTCTGCTGCTAGGACCACTCTGCAGGACCACGAAGAGCTGTTGCTGAGTAGTATAGCCCTAGTGCTATGTGCAGAACTAATTATGCAAGAAATAAGTATATCCATCTTTGTGGAATTTGTAAGAGGAGATGAACCATTGTCTGTGGTGATGCAACTCTTTGTATCTCTGCACACATTTTCACACAGTTGTACCACATTCTGTGAACATCTTGACATTCTTTGGTAAACCAGGAAGTGGACAAAATGCAACAGAATTTATTCAGTTACTCTACCAAGACAGAGGAAGATACATATATATGCTTGCTATCCCTTATTTTGACCTCCTGCTTTGCCTGAGCTTATAATCAAACTTAAGTCAGTTTACTACTTTAATGAATAAATCTGACATGGAATTACAAAAAAAAAAATACTAGTTATATGAGGACGAGATCCTCAAACATTTATAAACATTATTGATACAGCCTACAGTGTTCTAATAATGCAACAAATGTAAATAAAATACCTATATATGCCAGGAAAATGCAAAAATATATAATGGTTCTCTACTCTTGTCAGGCCTATATTGCTCAAAATGTATATGCTAGCACTCTAGTTAAGGTTCATAGGTTGGTACTAGGCTATCAACCATAGGGACTATACAAGCCTAGCCATACAAATTCCTTGGCTATTTCTTCCTACATTATTTACTCCCCTGGACCCCTGTCTAGCAGGGTGACTGACGTGATCCCTGGGGTGAATTTCCTTTTGCCCATCCAATCATTAAGGTTCTTATTGAAGAGGGCCAAAGAGGCATTCAGCTTGACATGTATGGGCAGTCTTTTCAGGAATCTGGGGAGTCTCTGGGTCAGGAACCTATCCCTCCAGCATGTTTTGTTTATTGTGATGACAAGGTTTTGATCCCTGGAATATGTGGCTCTGAGTTCAATGTGAATGATATTGTAATATCAACACTTTTATATATCTAACTACAAATAATCAAAATTGAAATTTGGATGATCATAGCTACAAAGAAAGAATACTTACACATAGTGACTGATCTGTTAAACATGTCATCACTGAACAACAAACAAAAGTATACCAGATGAATGAAGGTCGAGTTAGCACAACATGCAATCCAACAGGTAAAAACAAGCTCAACCACCACAGCTGACACATATAATACTTTAACAGAAAAACAATAAAAGCCAAAAAGCAAAATGTAAGCCTTTCATGGCTAGAGGCCACTTCTTCAGATCATAGTACTCCATACCAACTGTAGCACTGTTAAAAATACAAGTTACCCAATCAGAAAAAAAACATGCAGGTCACATGGATTACTCAGGAAGTGGCAGGGCAAAACCATTCATAAGACCATTCTAAAAAAATGTTCTAAAAAAATATAAAATCAATGCCTTAAGCCACGTGCTTATAAAACTGGTTTGATGGAAGCATTATTATTCAAACCAGGGGAAGAGTCTGCTTTTAATAAAAATAATCCACCTAGGTTCAGCACATTCAGAAATGTTTCTGATAGCCCCTCCTCTAATGGTACATTCAGTGCACTCAAAAACTGTAAATTAAAAACAATGAGCAGTGTCAGAATCACATACCTGTTTAGCTAAAGCATTTGTAAGTTTTTTGTTGTGAATGTCCCCAACAAGTTCAAGTATTCTCTCTTTCAGCATCCAGTTTGTTTTTCCTACATAAAAACTGCTGCACACTTGACATTTTGCATAATAAATCACATTCAAATTCCTGCAGTCAGCATAGAAGTCAAATTGGATTTGTTATCACAAAGAGGAATATTCAATAGAGCTTGTAATCAAAATATATTTGCATACTTGACAAGATCAACATAGAAAAGTGCCTGTATGATCAGACAAAATAAACCATTCCATTTGGTATATTTATAGCACAGTTCTCTTTATAAAGATGTATTATTGTGAAAAAAAGCTCAGTGTGGATCCAGTGCCCTTCTCACTGTGTCATCTGTCATAGAACTGGCCAGTTCTTTTTTATAATCTCACAACTCACTCTTACATTGCTTGCTTATGTAAATACATCTAGAGGCGTGACAGTCTGTCTATCTGACTTATTTTGTGCTACTTCATTATATTCCTTAAAATGGGGTTGTGCAGTAGTTTCCCTTAGGGAACATAGTTTAGGTAGTGCTTCATCTACTTCCTTACAAGACTAGCCTCTTGTCAAGAACCATTCAGACATCTCTGTTAGTGCCTCATCTGCACTACTCACCATATTATGAAGCCTCAATGTTCTGAGCAACTGACCTTTCAGCACATTCCAAATGACATGTCTGGGGTGCTATTTTTATACAAAATCTTGCTCTTTTTGCAAGACTTCCTAAAATTCTTAATCTCTATTTTGCAACATACATCCTTGGATACAGTAACATCTAAAAAATCAATTGAGTCACTCGAGAAGCGATGAGTAAATTTAAAAAAGGTAGTTGTGGTATGTATAATCAACAAATGAAAGGGTATCAGATGTGCCTTTTCATACCAAAATGATGTCATCCACAAAACGTCTATAGTAATTTTTCACACTAGGTTCAGAATATAATAAGAGACAAACGCAAAGAAATAAGACAGGAACATGCACGTGATCTCACACATATAAACATATGCACCGGCATGCAACAATATGAGAATTATAATCAAAATAAGAGCTCCATGCAGAACATTATCATCTTTCCTCACTTTATACCCCCATCTTTAAAATTCTTAAAGTATTTCACGTTTCTCTGCGTATCTCATGTGTATAGTTTATATTTTTCCAAACATTTTTTTGTGCATCTTTTTTGGATAGTTTGTTTATTTTTCTTCATGATATATATCTCATTAGTAAGAAATGGAAATGCTCAGGATCTCTAACAGATAGATATCCCTAAATAGTGTATTCTTCTCTCTTAGGCTATGGAATATACTTGTCTGTGCTTAGTAGATGGCATACTGTTAAATGTAAACTGTTGTTTGCCCTTATACCTAGATTTTTTAAGATGTTTTAAATTTTGGTAGATTTCTATGCAGAAATGTACAAAATACATGTAACAAAAAAAGGCACTGCATAATTTTCAGAAATGATCACAGTTACAAAAATATATCTAGACTAAACTAAATACAGAAACTACTTACTTTTCTTGTGAAATCTTCCAGATCAACTCTGAACTAGGATATTATAGACAATACATTAATTATAATTACAAAATAAAATGTTAGTTCATAAAAAGTTAAATCTGCACTCATCAAAATTTAAGTTAATGTCCCTAGGTCTTTAATGATGATGTCATTTATTGGTAGATTTCTGGGGAAAATTATGCAATGGGAAAAAACCTGCTGGTGTTAATTTTTCAGGAAAGACCCTACTCCAAAAAGACAAGTATTGAACTTGTCCACTCAGCAAAGAGGGATAAAGTCCTGATGTCTCAGGTATCCATGTTTAAACTTAGACTTTGTAAAAATGATATAAATTTCAGAAGAGTATTCTATGTATTTCTAAAGCACATGTCTACTCCTTCCAAGGAGCTAATTGTGTCATTTTATACCTGACTTATCAGATACATTATTGAGTATAACATTATGTTTGATGTTCTCAATACAAATTCAAATCCTTAGAAGGCCTTCAAAGAGCTTGCCACCAAAATAAACCAGATCAAAAAGTGTACTACAAACCAGAGATCCAAATTTCTTTTAAACAAGTGATCCAGACTTCCAAATGTTTAGGGAAATATTACTGTCAAATAGGAAAATAGGAAACCTCTCAAAAAATGAATTACATCACAAAAAAGTCATTTCAATTTCCGCATCAAGCAATTTTTTTTTATTTCTAATGTCTAATTAATTATTCTTCCTGTTAATTCCAATTATTTCACCAAGATTAGTATTCCTAATAAATCATCTGTAAGTAATTTATATTTGTATTTAAAGATTATGTCATTAACCTGCTATTATAACCCAGGCCCCTCACTCTTAAAATCCTTCTAGTAAAATGCCTCTGAGTTCTTTCTAATCTAGTTAAATGTTAGTTAGTCTATATAAAAATAAATCCACAATATTCAATTATGGGTCAAATAAATTAAAGTTTTATAAATAGGCACTACATCCAACTTATTAGGACAGCTGTGGTAGTGCAGTGGTTAGCATTGCCACCTCACAGCAAGATATTTTCTGGTTCAATTCTCAGCTGGGGTGCCTTCTGTGTAGAGTCTGCATGTCCTCACTGTGGTTGTGTGGGTTTCCTATGGGTGCTCTAGTTTCCTCCCACATCTCAAAGTCATGCTGCAGTTGGATTGGGCACTCTAAATTGGCCCTCTGTGTGAGTCTGTGTGCCTTCTATGGAAGGTCGGGCATCAGGCTGATAACTCAACACCATAAATCTCCACTGCCATTCATTCTGTGGACTGTTCTGCTGTGGTGTCCCCTACTGGGAAAAGCTGGAAGAAGAATACACCCAACTTTTTCCGAATAACAACAGACCTAAAAATATTACACATTTCACTATAACGTTTTCTTATAATATTCAAGTGTGTCTCAAAATATAAATCATTATCAGTCCTAGCCCCCATGTCTTTTGCCACTCCCACCTCTTTAACCCACAGATTGTCCAAAACATAAGGATGCATAGGATTACCTTCCACAAAATGCATTGCACATGTCCCATTTATATTTAACTTCATAACATAATGCCCATATTCAAATTTTATCCAAATAATTTTGTAACACAAATTGATCAAATATACCACACATAGTAGAGACAGCTTTTGTATCATCAGCTTATTTTCTCAGCCAAATCATGATGTCATTAGGAGAACTAGATATAAATGCACAAATAGGAATAAACCCTAACACTGAACCTTATGGAAACCCAATCTAATCTCCTGCTCATTAGATAAATAACACCCAAACATGACCATACATTTTCAACTGGTCAACCATTTTTTACCCATCTAACCATATAACTATTGAAGCCATAATTTTGTAACAATGACGTAACCTTATAATGCAAAATAGTGTCAAATGCTTTGGACATATCCAAATATAAAACATTGACAAACAAGCCATCATCTAATGTGTTCTGCAAAGAATTATAAAAGAGAGCAGATCTGAAAGACAATACCTACCAGCCAAAAATCCATGCTAGGTAACATCCCTACAATTGAAAAGCTTCTCAGTAATATATTCAGAAATAATATTTTCAAAGCATTTCTACAGAATGCTAGTAAGACTGATAGGTGTGTAATTATCAGTTATGCAAGAATCACCATCTTTTGGGCTGGTACAACATGATCCAATTTCCAAATACCTAGCACACAACCAAACTGCAATGCTTTTTGAAGCAAATGACATAAGCAAGGTGCGAGTTCCTTAATAACTGCTGACAAAAACAAAAAAACACTGTAAAGGCCATCAGGGCCTGCTTACACTTATCATCCTGGATAACTTTTTAGGACCTAATAAAAAAATAGCTGGACACACTCCTTCAATTACATCTTAGCTGCTATCAACAACCTTCACTGAATCATTGCCAAAGAAATGTGATAAAAACATATTTGCCATAATACCTGAGTCCGTCATTAAATTATCCCCAATTCTCAAAGATAAAACATTCATTGATATCATTCTTGTACACTTTAAGATGGCTGTAAAAATCTGTCTTATTCAAAACTGCATTCCTAGCTAAGTTCTGCTCATAATTCTTCCACACACTCCTCAACACCTTCCTAAATCTACAATTTACACTCATATACCTCTCCAAATTCCTTCTAACTGGACACCTTTTTTCTCCACAAGTTCTTATTCATATTACACAGTCCTTGCAAAGTGATATTCTACTTGATGAGTGGTTGGAAAATAGAAAATTCAACCCGGGGATCACTCCAGTGGCTTTACTCGACAGAGGCACTGGGAACTAAAGTCGGGTGGCATCATGCCAGGGTAATCCTATGGGCTACGCTTGTAAAGGCTCCAGGGCCATTAGGCTAGTACACACCTTTGAACCTATGAACAACCATGGGGACTTAAATAAACTAAATTTACAAGGAAAGAAGGAAACAAATTCCTCAATCAAATTGTATAAAAAATAATAAGAGCTTTAATATGACTTGAACAATTTACAATCCTATAAGCCCATTTAGGGACAATATTCCTATTTTTTTTCAGAATCTACTCTATAAAAGGCATATCTACATCCTTTATCATTAGTAGTTCTTATAGGCCTAATAACCTTATAAATCCAAGAAACCTTAATAAAGTCCAGTTCTTCATCCCAGACAATATCTGAAATATTATCATCCCTAATAGGAGAAGACACAATCTGAAAATACCAGTATTCCTTACTTTAATTTACCAAATCTACTATGGTTCCTATATTAAAATCATAAATAACTCAGTTAATATAAGGAGCATTAAGTTCTCAGGTATCTCATCAAACTTCTTTTAAACAAGGAGCTAATAAACTTAGCAAAATTAACCAATTCGGACATTTTCTAATGAGGGGGTCTATAAACATGGCCATTTTTGAGACTTAGTATACCTCACATTTTTCAGAAATTATTTCATAATCAAAATCTATATCACATACACTAGAAACATTGCTCCCAAACTGAAAAATAGACACTGTACCACCCCTGCCTACTTTCCTCATTTTATAAGATTTAAAACATGGTAAACTTATAGAAAGATTTTGATCAGAAAGCCAAAATTCAGTAACCATCACATTAACCACCTGATACCCCCACCCAACACATTAGCCTCCAAACAGTGCAATTTGGTATTAAGACTTCTAGCATTATATAAAAATGTCATACCCACAGTCCTCAATATTACCAGTAGTAATCCTCAATATACCGCATCCAATAAAAAAATGAAAAATTACATAAACGTTTTGCAGCAAAAATCTACCTGAATTATTTAAATGTTTACCATCATAACCTAACAAATTCTTATCCTTAGATACATAGATATCCTTCCCCCAAAAATATTCACTAAACATTTTTTCCTAATATTATTAGAAAAATTTCTAGCCACTCTGAACAAAACATTATCAAAACAAAACTAGGCAAAACATAGCACTAGACCAACTCTTTCTTTTTAATCGAATCAACTCATCAATAAAACTACAAACAGTGGCACATTAGTCTTTCCTACATCATTAAACCCCTGCAACCACTGCTATCACATTATACCTTCCCCCTCAAAAATCTTTTCAACAAAACTAAAATGTCATACATCGTACACCCCCTTAAGACAAGACACTGTAGCAGAATGTTTTATTCTTATAAGGAAGAGTATTACAGAAGTCACCAATCAACAAAACTTATTTCTCACTACACTTTGGCTTAGGCTGGGATAAATCTTGATTCTCATGACACATCAGCTTAGACTGGGATAAATCTTTATCACCAGAAATCTCACTAAATCCATGTAGTGCTCTTCTTCTCTTCTTTCTACAGTCAGTATAATCATCTTTCCCCTAAATACCATCACTGCCAGTAAAACCTAAACTTATTTTTACCCTTGTAGCACATAAGAGCACCTAAGGAAATCACCACAGCTTCAGGATTACAGAGTCTGTCATTGATGCTAAGTGTTTACTTACAACATCTGCATTTAGTATCCTGCTAGGTACTATGTTCTCACAGTGTTGGCACATGTACAAAGTAATTACTGCTGCCATGTTTCAAGCCCAGGTCCTTGTCAACTACAGCCTACTGCACTAACTAACTAGGCCACACAGACCTTAGTTAGTTGGAAACATTAGTAGAATCCTGAAAACTGCCTTTTGCCTTAGTCAAGTAGTCAATAGCTTGTGCATCCTTATTTTTCAAAATTTTAACAACTAGAAAAAAAATAGCAGTTAGTACTTTCTTCCTCTACCTGTATATCCACATAAACATTTCACAAATAGTCAATCCCCCATCCTTAATCATAACACATTCAGGACAAATGAGAATATCTTTGCCCCACCTCAGGAGAAAAGCTTCTAACATGTAACTAATAGTATATTTATTCAAAAAAATCTCTGTCAAGTAAATCCTGTAAATAAAATTCATCCATTTCACCATAATTCCAGTACAAACAAAAACTAACACCTTACTTTACCCAAAATACCCTAACATTCCTAACATGCATAATACACAAAGTCTCAAAAATGCATCATTACATCTTTCCGTTGACACTCAGCTATGTTCTCTCCACTCACGTCTACTCATGTAGAGTATAATTTAAATGCCTATACAAGGCCATCAATTGTCTGCCAGCAACAACACCCACAAATTAATGCTGCCTCTCCATCTCCAGTCCTTACAAGTATTTGAGCTATAGGGAAAAAGAAAAAAAAAAAACAAATAAAAAATTAGCTGTCAGTAAAAATAGTTTCTCTGGCCCTGAAAATGACTTGAGGGAAGAATATACCACAAATAGATTGTAATAAACAACTCCACACATTTATGTATTTGGAGGCACAGTAACTTACCTGATGTTTGACAAACAAATTATTGAGTTCAACACTGTATTTTTTTAACCTGAAAACAAGCTATATGATACAGTATCCCTTCCTAATAAATAAGGTGATGTGAAAAGCCTAAACTCTTTCAAAATGCTTGAGAAATTATCATTGTATTCTTTTATTCCCACAGGCTAGTTATACATAACATCTGCCTGATCTAAAAGTCAGTGACTAATCTGGTGCTATTTTAAAATGAGACAATGGAGTCTATAAATCAGATGAATTAAACCCGATTTCATTAAGCTGAGAAGACAGAAATGGCAAACCATTAACATAGTTCCTTCAGCAAAACAGGCCAATATTTGTCAAGATGGTTTACAAGAAGCATGCACTTATTGTGGTAGCAATTACCTCACCCTTACTGTGAGTAAGAGTAGCATCCATCCAAATATTGTTTGCAGCTGTTTTATTATAGTGTTCCATATCCATTTGTAATATTCCTTGCTAAATACTTTATGTGAGGTAGAGCTAACATTCTCACACCACCTATTCTCCATAAGAGAGATTTTATATTGCCAGCCCATTCCTCATTAATTCACTTAAAATGCTGATCATATTTTTCATGGAACACTTTCCTTTTTCTTTGCAGCCACAGTACTAACATTGGATGTACTCTCTTCTCCAAGTATTTTACTCCCCCTCCAGGGGAGCCCACAGGATTTTTTGTAAGAAGGTACAAACCTAGAGCCTCCACACACAGCCCCCCCCCCCATGCAGCCATTCCAGTGTTCCATTACTTGGCTATTTCTCCCCAGTTGCCATAAACACTGTTCAAAACTCTCAGTGTGCATATTGTTTTATGCTTTACTTCTACAAAGATTACAGATATTTGGATTTAATTTACAACTTTTATTTCAAATTTTATAGCAAAAGCATTGATAGACATATGCTAAACAAATAATAGTCTTAGCATTAAAATGTCTCTACCTTTGTAAGTTACATTCACTGAACAGCATTAAAACCCTCATTCCAAAATTGCATAGGACCGATGGCAGGTTAAGTTTAACTTTGGGCTGTTTTCAAATCATAGGCCCCTTGCACACATTTTTAGGACCATGCAAAAGTTCTTTGATTCACCTTCCTGACTGTATTAATTATAATATATAATTGAATTATATCCCTTGTATTAATTATATTATATACTTGAATTATACCCCTTGTATAATACAGCACCTTGTTAGAGAGTTTTAAATTTATAGTTTTGAAAATGTTTCCAGTCAGCAATGAAAGAAAACATATGAACCAATAATGATAAACTGCCCAGTTCAGAACATTTCAACCTTAAAAGGCCACTCAAACTTCTGTCATTACAATCCACCAATATCAGTCAATATACACAATTGCTGCAGAAGTAAAAGTGATCTGAATAATTCCACAGTAAAGAAACCTGAAACTAGTGAAGATGTTGTTGCTAGAAAACTTTATATTTCAGTGTTTCATCTATTAACTCAGTGCTTGCTGCCCTTTAAGAATAAATTGCCAATGTTACAGTAAAACATTGTAAGCTGGTATACTTCCAGTGGCAAGCTGAAAAACAGGTTCATAGTTACTAGGACATACTCAGGACTACAGCACCCCAACCACCTTAAAATACAAATCTATATGTTGTAGGAGAAGAACCTGTAACCCTCTCCATCAAGATACAAGTATGCTACCTGCTGTGCTACTAACACTGCTTTAATTCTATACAACAATAGTGATAGAACTTGATAAAGAAAGCAGTTGCGCATTTTAGGCAGACAGCATGAGTAGCAGCAAACTTCTCTTCCCTTGAAGCTCACAATTCCTTGATATTGCACCTGAAAATAAATTCCATCTGCTAACTCTAACTAGGGCATATCACTCGGTCACTCTCTCTCTCTCTCTCACACACACACACACACACACACACACACACACACCCTTAACCTCCTAGTACAAGAAATCTGGACAAAGCCTGAAATAAATAGGGACAGATTATAAATATTGCTCTCATGAGCTTAGAACATTGCTAGAATAACATGATTTGTGATAGTATGCATTTTTCTTAAGAAGATGATGTCTAAAACTCAACTGTCTGTTATTATTTAGCAACTTCAATCCTTTTTAGGAGGAATATGGGGCAAAAATCTGGACATTTTGCAAAAACCTGGACAGCTGAGGAGTATGCTATCTCCTTATACATACATACACACATACACACACGCGCACACACACACACACACACACACACACACACACACACACACACTATACCTCTCAATCTCTTATCACAAGAAATCTAGACAAAGCCTGTTATATTGTTGGGACAAAAGGCCCAAAACTATGGCCACATTTAGAAAGTTTCTAGAATAACAGGATTTGTGTTAAAATGCATTTTTTAAAGGATATGAAGTCTGAAACTCAAATACATGTCATTATTTAGTAACTTTAATCCTTAGCTCATCCCAGTGATTTGTCAAAAAAAATATATAATTTTTATGAGGAACAGACCAAAAATATAAGGCAAAAATCTGTGCATTCTGTGAAAATCTGTACAGTTGAAAGGTATGGCGCATACACATAGTCCCCCTACCTCCTTAGAAAGTTACTAGAACAACAAGGATTGCATTAGTATGCATTTTCTGAGGATATAAAGTCGAAAACTCAAATGTCTGCCATTATTTTCTGACTTCAGTCCTCAAAGATTTGCCAGAAAAAAACTATTTTATGAGAAACAAACCAAAAATATGAGGCAGAAATCTGGATAATTGTGAGGTAAGAGGTATGAGGTATGACCCTTCTCCCTTACACACAATCCTATTCCCCTATTACTTAGACACACACACACACACACACACACACACACACACACACACACACACACACACACACACACACACACACACACACACACACACACACACACATGCCATATGCCACTAACTTTACCTACCTACTTTTTATATACACAGTTACACACCCCTACCTACCTGCCTACTTCTTACATCCACACACCCCTACCTATTACATCAACACACACCTCTTAAACACTTAATCACACACATGCACATACCTGTCTCTCACTAATACCTTAGTCCACAGTCCAAACATTTTCTGGAATTCAAATTTTGCATGGGCACAGAAGATAAAGACGTAAACCATCGGTTGCACAGACACAGAAGCATCTGTGCGACTGGACACAAAGGGCATTCTTAAAGAACAACCTTAAAAAAACAACATATTTTTTTTTAATTAAAAGAAAATTAATCTCCCGCCCAGCCTATTCCAGGGGGGGTGCAAGTGTACCCCCTTGCACCTGCCTGTGGGCGCCCTTATCCCCCACTTATATCTCATGAAGATATATGCCTTTCAACAATGCTTTCACAAATGTATGAACATATAACATTTGAGTAGTACTACAACACTGACTCAGTCCCAGATCTTTATCACCTGTAGGATTATGGGAAGGATAACCTCTATGTCATGAGCCAGAGCAATGCATTCATCTTCTAATGAATGAATACTCCATCTACTAAGGAATTAATACTCATGGATAAAGCATAGCTTTGTTGTTATTCTCTAGCTCATTACTCCTATAAACAGTAATAAAAGTAAAAGCCATAGGGGCATTACAGCTTTGTGACTTTTTGAGCTGTAAAGCTCCTATTTTACACAATGCTTAAATAAGACACTGTGCATATTGACAAAATGCTGCAAAACATCTTTCATACCGCATAATTCTCCTATTAATGGTTCTTAAAATTACCAGATAACCATGTTTTTAATGTTGAATAATGTATTGGTGCACTTGACTGCCAAAATGTTGCCATAGTTTCATGTAGTCAAAGAACAACCTTCAATTTTCCTGTAGCATTTCCTTTTCATGTGAGAAGCTGAGTGCAAAACTGGAATGAGCCTTTGAAACATTAAAGCTGGGACTCTCATGAATATCCTTGCATCTGCATTTATGTGGAAAGAGAATGGTAATTTAAAGGGTCATTTAATACCTATTTCATTTTGTATAACACCATTACTGGAGCTGTTTCACATGAAAGTGTATAGCACAGCCCTCAATGACATTATGAAATGCTTTCATTTTTAAAAGCTGAGTCCAGCTACTTTACAAAAATTGGGAAAAAAATTATCTGACACAAATGCTTTCCATCTCTTCATGCAAATATCAGCCCTAGTTATCCTAACAGTGACACAGTGGTGCAGCAGTAGCATTGTCACCTCTCAGCAAGAGATTTTTCAGTTCGATTCTTAGCTGGTGTGCCTTCTCTGTGGAGTTTGCATGTCCTCCCTGCATTGGTTTCCTCTGGGTGCTACGGTTTCCTCCCATGTTTCAAGGACGTGTCTGGAGCACTTCTCACCTGGCCTCCTTTGAAAACTGGCTTTGTTCCAAGTCGGACTTTTCCGGTAAACAAATATTAAATAAATTATTTCTAACTCTCCCTTCATTCCTTTCTCCAGTCTAAGACTTTTATGTTCATCCCTTACCAATTGTCCTTACAGTTCTCATTTGATTTTAAACACTTTTGTATATAATTGTGCAGTAACTTTCAATATAGCCTCTCAGCTCCTTAACTATCTTCCTTATTATCTTTTATGTTTTCTGTTTTTCTGGACTGGTATTTTCTGGTCTTTGATCTTCCACTCTAGTAATTACCATCATAGCCATCTACTACCCAGCAGACAGCTCCCTTCTTTCCCATCAATGTGAAAATACAGGCCTATTCTTAACCCTTTTACAGTTTTCCTTTCAAAATTCCTACTCTGAAGGACAACAACTTCTTTATGTTTTTTACTACAAACATTCAACATTCTGTTTTATTCACTGATATAATTTCTTGGTTCCTTTCCCTTTGCTTACCCATGAGCATTCCTCTTTAAATTGATTCAGTTACATTCCTCTCTTTGCCAAATGGCATGATATCGTGGAGATATTTTCTTTCAAAATTTGCAATGCTGCATTATATATGTGTCCTATCTTATCTGTAAATAGCCAATCTGACATATTCATCCATGATCTAGGATGGATTCTCTTGAACCTTCACCATATACATAATAGTGGTGCATGGACCTGCATTCCTCTCTCAGGGCATTTTCCTGCTGTGATTTCATCCATCTGCCTACCATGGTTGACAAGTATATTATATATAATTGTTGATCTAAGGAAACCTTTATGTGTTTAATGTCAACAAAAGTTGACAAAAACATGCTGACTGCTGCAGCACACGCTATGAAGCAAGCCTGAGAGTATGTTAGAAAATCTAAAGTGTTTTATAAAGGGGGATTAGCACCCCTGCACCCCCTTTTAGAGATCTGTGCCACCACACCCTCTGCAAATTATATATACAAACTCTTAGATTACACAATCCTGGGAAAGGCTATATTCCACTACCTGAGGGACTGTTGATCTCGTACAGCTGTTAAACATATGTCATCCAAAGAGGGTTAACAATATATAGGTCAACAACAACAAAATTAAGTTTATGCCAGGGCGCGCACACACACACACACATATATATATATATATATATATATATATCTATATATATGTATGTATGTATGTACACACACACACACACACACACACACACACATATATATATATATATATATATATATATATATATATATGTATACACACACACACACACACACACACACACACACAGATATGTTATTATCGACTCACTACATAATCTTGAAATCTTAAAATATCAAATTTTTAAATCTTGAGACTATATAGCCGAACCCCCTAAATGCCGAAAGACCAGAAGAACAAAATTAAAAATCCCGAACGTACAGCACACATACAGTACAGACATACACATACACACAACTTCCCCCCACAATCATACATATCATCCTACACTACAGATATGCAGGTGGCAAGCCCCCCTGCACCACACATGTGGGGGCTGCACCCCCCACACCCCCCCTACTTAAATATACTAACTCTGAGATTGCACAGACACACAAAGGAAACTCACACCCTCACATTTTACAGTCCCTCACACACACACATCACAGTCACAATAAACACTGACACACACTAAAGCCCCTAACCAACATACTTACACATAGATACTTACCTGAACTTCCACCTATCCATCAACAAACCGCAACACCAGAAGCGCTACTTCAATATCGCCAAACATCGGGATTTTGAATTTCACGCTTCTGGTCTTTCGGTATTTAGGGGTTTCGGCTATTAGTCTCGAGATTTTGTAATTCGATATTCCACCATTTTGAGGTTATGTATTGATCCCGTTATTATATATATATATATATATATATATATATATATAGAGAGAGAGAGAGAGAGAGAGATCTGCTTTCATTTGTCAAAAGCGCATTATTTTGACAAACAAACGTACGACTACATTTACGCGAAAGTGCACTTTAAGGTTATATATAAAATCTGTACATAATAATAATATACTATGTATACATGTGTGTGTGTGTGTGTGTGTGTGTGTGTGTGTGTGTGTGTGTGTGTGTGTGAGTGTGTCCACATACGTATGTCACTAAATGTAATTTTCAACATCTCATAAAATGATTGAGAACAAACACTCAAAATCAAAATAATCAAAAACTTCTCAAACATTTTTTTGCAGGTAGGAAAGGCTGCCACACATCTCCCACAACCCATGCTAATTATATATAATAATTCAAGGATCACATCACAGTTAGGAAAGGGCAAATTCCCTGATCTCCACTATACTGCAGTCTGACATAGAATAAAAGCAAGTATGTGCAATCAGCTGATTTTCAATCAAACATATTGGCCTTTTCACTAATTGCAAAGTAAACATTTTTTTTATTTTTTATTTTATTTTACATTTGTTGACTGGGCTAGTCTAGCTGGATACATGTCCATTTTCAGTAGAGGCCCGGGGAGAAAAGCTCCACTTTAAACTAGTTAACATCAGGCTAGTGCCAAAACAAGATAAATACATTATGTAATATAGCTAAGGTGAGTAAACATTCGCCCACACACACAAACACACACACACACACACACACACACACACACACACACACACACACACACACACACACACACACACACACACACATCCATCTATCGATATATGTGCATATATATGTATGTATAGCTATCTATACATATATATATATATATATATATATATATATATATATATATATATATATATATATATATATATATATATATAATCAAAATTGCAGCAAGGAAGACACTCACTAAAGTGCAATATTGTAGGAGAAAGACTACAGCGACTGATACCAACACCACCAACACAGCCAGATTAATTCCTTGTCTCATTTGGAACAAAGCAATTCAAAACAAATATTCATGGAAATGTAAAACCATAATAAAATCCATATATCTTTAATAAAATAAATACAAATAACACACTGTGATAAGCACTTTTGGGTTCTTGCAACCCTTCATCAGATCTTTTATTAGTGTACAACAGTATCAGCGGGACCCAACATTGACCTTTATTAGTGCAGAACGTACTTTCCACATCCTAAAAAGCCTTTATCTCTTATTAAAGTGCAAAGTCACATTAGTGATTTCCAAAGGAAGATCGATTCCTTACATTTAGTGTCTTTACTAACAGTCAGGGAATTACTGATACCCTCAGTGTAATTAATAAGGCAGAAGTCCCGCAAACAGAATATTTGCATGGGGGTGGCACCACCTGTTCCCCCCTGAGGGCCATTCACCCTTACCTCTTAACTTAAATATACTAAATCTACAATCATATAAACATACAGAAATAAGCATTGCTGCTTAATCTTCTCTGCTGTGAATGACACCATACTGTTTGCATTCCTTCACCCAAAATAAACTAATGTTTAAGCAAGCACCAGCTTGAGAGACATACACCTACACTGCCATATAAGTAATACCAGAGATACCTATCTTAATGTATCCTATGTTTCTGGAAATGGCTTCCATTATATTATCAAGCAAAGTACTTCCATGCTAAATTTTAGAAGCAGTGTGGATAATTAGATGGGCAGTTACAAATTTTCCCATTGGATATGAGGGGTCAGTTCTACTAAATGCGTCAAACTATTAATCTTTCCTGAACATTGTAGGTACAGCTATAATGTTCTCAGAACTACTTTCCCTCTACCCTCTATCAATCTCACCTCCTAATTTTCACCCTGCAGAAGTCCTCTTAGTAAATTGCAAATTGAACAATCATAAAAAGCCATTGCTACAATTTATATTCTTCCAGGAAATAACATCCCTGCTTTCTCTTCTAGATCTTACAAGCTATCTCCCATGAAACTGTAATTTTGGGTGACTTTAACATAGATTGGAATTCTCTAACCTCAGACTCTCCAAACACCAGCATCAACCTCGATGGCTTCTCCCAACTAATCACTTCCCCCACATGTCTGAGTAAACACACTAATACTGGCACTTCACTTGACTGCATCCTCACCTCCTACCCTAACCTATACCACAACCCCACAACACTGCCTGATACCCTAAGTGATCATCTTCCTACCTATATGCAAATATGCTCCCTCCAATTGTGCAAATCTCACCGATACAAAGACTGATGAAAACTTTCTAACTTCAACCTAGACACCACAAAGCAGGCTGGTGTTACAAGAAACACGGATAAAATTTATTCTTAAGTGCTTTTGTCACAGATTACAATTGACTTCTTCAGAAAAAACAGAGTGCCTCCACCCCACTCCTTAAATACTCATTACAAACACATTCCAAACCAATTTGTAAAAACACCATAGGCATTTAAAGGTACAGACTCCCTGTTTGCTCCACAATTATACATGCAAGATAAAAACAAATTAACTATAAAACATGATTCAACATGTACTTTAAACTTAGCATTTTGACAAAAAAATCATAAAGTGAATACAACTGAATAAAAAATCAACAATTAGATAAAAAATCAGCTTTTAACCTCAAAAAGCTGGTTATTGAAACCATTTCATTCAACCCTGGAAAAATATTGGCATTGACCCTTAATTGCCATAACAGTTCTTTGTATTCAAGCCAGTAATCCATAGGACCTCCTCTCGCATCCATAGTCAGCTGTTCAAGAACTGTGAATTTAGAATTGTGACCTGGGTGGGTATTGACGTGCTTGGCCAGTGAATTTTTTAGGTTAATTTTCGTATTGCCATATAAATGCTAGTAAATACGTGTACAAAAGGCATTTTTGGTCTTGCCTACATAGAAACAGGCAAACTTCTGACAAATACCAGCATATATGACATTCTTACTGCTACAGTTGTACTTATACTGAAATTTCACCCATCCATATCCATTAAGAAAAACACTGTCACCTTCCAAAATATACTTGCAGTGAATACACTGCTTGCATTTGGACATTCTCCCTAATGCTCTAGCCATATTGACACCTTTCCTCCTCTCTAAGATATTTTTAACACTGGTGTCCTTTCTGTACACTACCACAGGGGCTTCCCCTACTCTCTCTCTTATGACACTATCTCCTGCCAAAATAAACCAGTTCTTGTAGACAATGTCCCAAATCAGTGGGAACTGAGGGGTGTAAGTTAATATAAAACCATGGTGAAAATGACCAGAGGATGAATCCCTGCTCTCCAAAGGAGCACACAATCTGGAGATGTCAATCCCTAGTAAGGGATCCTTAATTTTAATTTTAAATTCACAGTTCTTGAACAACTGACTATGGATGAGAGAGGAGGTCCTATGGATTACTAGTTTGAATACAAAGAACTGTTGTGGCAATTAAGGGTCAGCGCCAATATATTTCCAGGGTTGAATGAAATGGTTTCAATAACCAGCTGTTTGAGGTTAAAAGCTGATTTTTTAATCTAATTGTTGATTTTTTCATCTAATTGTTGATTTTTTATTCAATTGTTCACTTTATGATTTTTTGTCAAAATACTAAGTTTAAAGTACATGTTGAATCATGTTTTATAGTTAGTTTGTTTTTATCTTGCATGTATAATTGTGGAGCAAACAGGGAGTCTGTACCTTTAAATGCCTATGGTATTTTTTACAAATTGGCCTGGAATGTGTTTGTAATGAGCATTTAAGGAGTGGGGTGGAGGCACTCTGTTTTTTCTGAAGAAGTCAACTGTAATCTGTGACGGAAGCGCTTAAGAATAAATTTTATCCTAGTTTCTTGTAACACCAGCCTGCTTTGTGATTTCTCAGTTTGTTTTACTTGGTTGGGTGTTCAACCTAGACACAGTTAACCATATGCTCTCCTCTATTAACTGGTCCTTCCTCCTTGACCTCTTCCTAGAAGAAGCTGTTCTAAAATTTAATAGCATCTCTCTAAACACTCTGAACTCCCTGGCACCCATCAAGATAATTAGAATAAAATCCAACTTCACTCAAGGGATAAGTCAATCTCTTCACTCCCTCACGTACAAGAGAGATAATTTCTGGAAATACTGGAAAAAAACAAACCCCCTTCCAATCTCCAAAGTTATGGGAAACTGCAATTTAACCAAAGAACAGGCCAGCCATGACAAAACAATTTTTTTACCTAAAGCTGCAAATAAGCCCCACTCCGAGCCCAAAAAATTCCAGAATACAATCAACAAGCTGCTACAGACAAGTAGTCTTTCTACACCAACCCCCTGCCCCAATAGCTCTGCCATAGACACTGCTACACTTCTTAACTCCTTCTTCTTTGACAGCATCCACAAGCTAACTAAAAAAGACAAGAGTACCTACCCCACTACTTCTCCATCTCCATTCACCCACACAACCTCCTTCTCTCTAAAGCCTCTCCCTGCTGTTTATATTAGATCACGTCTCAGCAAACTCAAAAT
The DNA here is from genome assembly GCF_019279795.1 of Protopterus annectens. Classification (NCBI taxonomy): domain Eukaryota; kingdom Metazoa; phylum Chordata; order Ceratodontiformes; family Protopteridae; genus Protopterus; species Protopterus annectens. The sequence continues at coordinate 8,403,872 of NC_056734.1, forward strand.
GTGCTCCCCTTCTGCCAGTAACTTACTACCTCTCTTCCTTAAACTAGCTGCAAAATCTTTTGCATATCCCATCACCATACTAATCAATAGCTCAATCCTAGAAACCATAGTTCCTGACATCTGGAAGAAATTCTATGTTATACTCTTACATAAAGGAGGAAACTCCACTGACCCCTCTAATTTCAAGCCTATAGCTATTTTGTCTCCCCTACCAAAGGTTCTTGAAAAGTGCATTCATAAGCAGTCCTAGATCATATTCTACAAGAAAATCTCCTAACCTCTACCCAACACAGCTTTCATCCTAACCACAGCACATCTACAGCATTAATATCTTTCACACAGTCTATCTCTAGGTGTTGTGACAACAATAAATTAGTCTCATGTCTATTCCTTGAACTCCCAAAGACCGTTGACACCATCTTCCACAATCTGTTCCTGTCTAAACTATCTAGACTCAATCTCTCCAACTCTGCTCTTTGCTGGTTCTTTAGCTACCTCTCCAACAGACTTCAGTCTGTTAAATGGCTCTCTGCATCTTCCCATTCATCTCAGTCCAAACTGGGTTTCCACAAGGCTCCATTCATGGACCCCTACTATTTAACATTTTCACTAACAACCTCCACTCATCCTGTCCTCATTCCTCATTAATAAAATATGCTGATAACTCTACAATAATTTCCTCTTCTGACAGACTCTCCCACCTTCTTACCCTTACTCAAGATTCTCTCCACTCAGTTGAAAACTGGCTAACAACCAACCAACTCCTACTCAACTCTAAGAAAAATAAACGCCTCCTTTTCATCCTTAAATCTCTCCAACACCCCAAATCTACCTTCACTGTCTTCTTCCTCAATAACACAACTATCAAGATTCCTTCTAATTAGCATTGTTGATGGCAAAAGGAGTATCCAGATCTAAAGATGTTATTGTCCCCTTATATTCAGCAGTGATTAGGCCAGTTTATTTAATAATTAACAATTATTTTGGTATGTACATCACTAGATGTATCAAACAACTAGAACGACCCCAGAGATATCTACCTAAGAAGATCATTGGCTTAAAAACATTAAACTACCTGAAAAGGCTGGCTGTACTGCTTCTGTGATCAGTACCTTATTTGCTCTTGAAGGGAAATCTATGTCTTCACATCTGAGCTATTAGGGACCCGGTGGTCCTGGATCTCTTGTATCTCCACAAGTCAAATAATCACACAAACGTAAGACACAGGGAAGTGAATCTTTACCAGCAATTAAATAAAACATGGTGGAGAAATATATTCTTTACACAGCATTTTCCACAAGTCTGCAATAGTCTCCCCCTGCAATTTACAATGTGATAATTTATTTTCCTTCAAACAGGACCCAGTGATTAGATGGGTATTCATAAATTCACCCAGGCTTGACTGTCCACGCCATCCTTGAGAAAGGAGGTACATTCTAAGACTAAACTGAACATTTGGGCATAGGAGAATAAGATGCTGATAAATATATAAACAAGTAAGTATATGAGATTTGTGAGACATAAATTGAAAAGTGAATGTTTAATACAGAACACAATGACTGAAAATGCATATTCATTTAATGATCTGGATATATGGGTATAACCAGCTTTGAATTTTTCTAATCATATCAATCAATTTGTTAATGATAGTTATAGAACTATAGGTTATATAAACATATTTATAAATTCTAGGAATCAGAAATGATAAAGTCATTGCTAGTTATACTAGACCCAAACTTGAGTACTGAATAACAATATGGACATCATATAACAAATAAGCATAAGTAAACTGGAAAGAGTACAGCAGAAATATACCCAGGACATCCATGGATGTGAACATTTAAGTTATTGTGAAATACTAAAATATCTGAACTTGTACAGTGTCTCATATAGCTATCTAAGAGGAGACCTTATTGATGTATGTATGTCATTTAGAGAATATATTCTTTGGGAATGTTTGAAGTTATCAGAAAGTAATAAAGAATCACTAGAAAACCTATAAAGAAGATTCTCTAGGAATGAAAAATGTACTAAATGGTTCTCTGGCAGAGCAGCTAATGCATGGAACAGACTACCAAGTTACATTAAAGCAAGCACTAGTTTAGACAGGTATAAGAACAGCTTAGACACTATTATGGAAACAACTGTTTTCATATATACTTGCAGGCTAGAAGGGCATTAATGGCCATGCTTGAAACAGTTGCATGTGTGTATGTATTTTTAAACTGAGCTGAGAAATTGCTGAAAGTTGTCCTTACATACAAAACTTTTTTCTCTGATTTTGGTCTTGTGCTATGCTGTGCCTACTTTAGTTTTGATAATGTTTTTCTCAGTACCACACTGTTCTTGTTTATCTGTATTCTATTTCTTCATTTTCATTCTAGTTGAATAGTCTCAATCAGCTCTATTCATACTAAAATCAATCAGACCCTGACTATATCTTATCCGGTGCAAATTCATGTAAACTTTTTGATTTCCTTTCCTACAGTCAAATGCCATTGTATTATTCCTTTAACCTGTTAAAATTCTGAATAGTGGATGGCATCTATTTGTTGTGAGTACACATCCACATGCCAATGTTTCCTTATGATCCTTAATGATCAATGTACTCCAAGCATTTTATTCAATAGTGAGACAAATACCTAAAAATATTATAGAATTCTGATTGACATTCTTGGTGAACTTGAAACTCAAACCATTGGACTTAAATCTGTGAAAAATTTCAAAAGTTTCAAAACCAAGTTGCAGTGTGATTACAAATGAACAACAGTTCATCTAGGAAATTACCATAAAAATAACTTTTTTGCAAAAAAAAAAAAAAAAAAAAAAAAAAAAACACTGCACATAGTATCATGTATTGTCAAATGGTCCATAAACAAGTTTGCATATTTTTTTGTAAACTGGGTCCACATGGGAAATTCCTACAATTTCTAATAAAAATCTGCCTTCAATTGAAAAATAATTATGTGTTAAGCAAAAGTAATGTAAATGAAGCACAAAATGAGTTTACAGACTTTCACCTAAAACGACAGTAATTACATCTATGCTATGAAAATTATTAACAGATCTATGTAATGAACAAACATCTGCACAAGGCCAACAGTATTTCTAACTCCAATCATTCTGAGTATCATGATAGAGAGATACAGTGGTACAATGGCTGCTATGTCTAATGAAAGAAACCAACTGCTATACATACAGTTTCAAAATGGAATAAAAAGATTGCAACTCTAACATCAAAGCCCCTGAGAATTGTTGAAATGAATGGGCAATCAGTGGGTTTGAAAATAATTTAAAAGTAATGGTCATCTCCATGCTATGAATGTAACTGTTCCACAGCATGAAGTGACAAGAATTATCCAGTTCCTGCTTTTTAAACGATGTAACAATTAAAAATTATGCCTTTCTCTGGGTGACTTAAGTAATTTAATGTCATCATCTGAATCTAACAGATGTTTAAAATTTTTAGTACAGCACCATTCTATCCATCAGCACTGGATTGAAGCCCATGTCTGCTTCTCAAAGATATATCATTCTTATCCTGTTCAAATTACTTAATAGTCTGCCTTTGTCAAAAAGTTAAAGTACTTTTAATATCATTCTTATCTTTTGTAAATTCAATTAAAGCTGGTTATACCCATATATCTAGTTCCTTAAATAAATATGCATTTTCAATCACTGTGTTCTGTATTAAACATTCACTTTTCAATTTATGTCTCCCAAATCTCATATATTTACCTGTTTATATATTTATCAGCATCTTATTCTCCTATGCCCAAATGTTCAGTTTAGTCTTAGAATGTACCTCCTTTCTCAAGGATGGCATGGACAGTCAAGCCTGGGTGAATTCATGAATACCCATCTAATCACTGGGTCCTGTTTGAAAGAAAATAAATTATCACATTGTAAATTGCAGGGGGAGACTATTGCAGACTTGTGGAAAATGCTGTGTAAAGAATCTATTTCTCCACCATGTTTTATTTAATTGCTGGTAAAGATTCGCATCCCTGTGTCTTACGTTTGTGTGATTATTTGACTTGTGGAGATACAAGAGATCCAGGACCACTGGGTCCCTAATAGCTCAGATGTGAAGACATGGATTTCCCTTCAAGAGCAAATAAGGTACTGATCACAGAAGCAGTACAGCCAGCCTTTTCAGGTAGTTTAATGTTTTTAAGCCAATGATCTTCTTAGGTAGATATCTCTGGGGTCGTTCTAGTTGTTTGATACATCTAGTGATGTACATACCAAAATAATTGTTAATTATTAAATAAACTGGCCTAATCACTGCTGAATATAAGGGAACAATAACGTCTTTATATCTGGATACTCCTTTTGCCATCAACTATGCTAATTAGAAGGAATTTCTGACTATTGTTGTTACACAGTGATCAAAGGAGAAGAAATTATTCAATCAAGTTCCAATGTACTTACTGGGATTTTTATTTTGAAGTGGGATATTGTCTCTGCTGTATGCTGGGGAGATGTGTTCTACCAAATGTGACAATATTGTACTTTTTGACATTTAAGTTCCCAGCACTTAATTGTTTGGAAAAGTAGTTGTCACCTTCATACTCCTTGATGAGGTACATGCCACTTATACCATATGGGTAATATCTTTTAGCCAGTTTGCTGTCCATTTTACCACATAGCAATCAATTTACAATGCATTTAGCTTACTCACTGCGCTAGCAGGGGCAATAGTATCAAAAGCCTTGTCCAAGTAAAGGTATAGTGGGTGGGCAGTGTAACTGCTGTCAGCAGTCTTTGTTATCTTTTTGATGAAGTTAACCAGATTCATTAACCAAGATCTAGCTTTGACAAATAAAAATTACTGAGAATCAAGCCTGATTAAATTTCTAATATCATAGTTTACCAGGTCAGTTATGATATGTTCCATGGCTTTGCAAATGAGACTCGACAGGCTGATGGGCCTGTAATTACTAGAGTCAGTTGTGGGTCCTCCATTACAAAGTAGCATCACTAACGCTTTGAGCCAAATGTCAAAGACAGAGCCTGTGGCTGAGATCAGGTTAAATAGTTCGAGGATTGTGTCTGGCAGTGCTTATTTAGTACTGCTTATTAAACAGCCTGGCATTTTTTGGCCTTGGAAATCACCTTTAGTACATGACCCATAGTAAAGATGGGGCTTTTGTTTTTTTTTTTGTGTGGCTCCTTATTGAAGTGTCATCACTCAGAATGCTAAGTGACAAGCTGAAAAAATAAGTTCACAGTAATGCTGGATGCTATCTCTTAGTTTCCTAAAATAGCTAAAGAAAAATGTATAATTATTCATAGCTTCAGATACTAATCTAAGTTCATATGCTGCTTTAGAAAACTTGATAGTATTGTCAGTTCTTTAGTTAAATTTCTGATGTTATCTAATATATGTATATCTTTTGATCTGCTGTATACTTAAAGGAGATTTTATTTATTAATATAGAGTTTATTTATGGTGTTGGATCATCAGGTGTATTTGATTTTAAATTTCCATTATATTTAGACTTGTTAGGGACTGCTAGATTGATGCATTTATCTAGGCGATATGGGGACCCTGGAATATTTGGGTAGAAGTGGAATTGGGCTAGTTATTTCTTGGATAAAATTTGTGGCTCCTTATTGAAGTGTCATCACTAAGAATGCTAAGTGACAAGCTGAAAAAAAAGGCTGAAAACACAGAAGAAGAGCGACTCTCGAAAATCACTCTTCTCCTTTAAACTTCTTTTTGCAGGGGAGCAAGCCCCCCAGCACCCCTAAACTTATGCCAACTCCAAGATCACCATACCTTGGAGAAAAGGTAATATTCCAAGTAATAGCATGTTGGACTTATTATATGCAAGTCCGTTCTTTCAACCGTTCAGTCTCTATATTTCAGGACTCACTTTAGCAGGTCCCAACATTTCAAATGGTTGCCAGAGTTTGCACTGAATTCATTTGCTAGTATGTTAGCTAAGTCAGAGTAGTTTGTGCCAATTTGAATAAGTTCACAGTAATGCTGGATGCTATCTCTTAGTTTCCTAAAATAGCTAAAGAAAAATGTATAATTATTCATAGCTTCAGATAATAATCTAAGTTCATATGCTACTTTAGAAAACTTGATAGTATTGTCAGTTCTTTAGTTAAATTTCTGATGTTATCTAATATATGTATATCTTTTGATCTGCTGTATACTTAAAGGAAATTTTATTTATTAATATAGAGTTTATTTATGGTGTTGGATCACCAGGTGTATTTGATTTTAAATTTCCATTATACTTAGACTTGTTAGGGACTGCTAGATTGATGCATTTATCTAGACAATATATAACTCCATGGTGATGCTGTTTGCTGTAGTGACATCTGTGATGATTATGATGCTATCTGCTAATTTTAAAATTTCATCATGCAATTTGATGAAATTATTAGTGCATGAATTCTGAGATATTGGTTTCAGAGGGTTTAGAGATTTTGAAGCTGAAGATCATAAGTTTATAGTAAGATCTAACGAGGGAAGTAGATACTGGAGAGACAGTACATGACGATGGTACATTCATAATAATTAGATCAAGAATATTATGCCCTCCACTGGATTTGTTAATAATCTGGTCCAGGAAGTTGTTGATTTTTAAATCTAAGCATCTCAGCATATCCTACATGGCACATGCAAACAATTACCAGATGTGAGGATTTTCTTACAGTTTAATGTTTCAGGATTTTTATATAGAAAAAACATTACATAGTTGTTTGCAAAGGTTTTTTATATTTTTTTATGACTCACTGACTGCTCCATCCAATTTGAGATTTTATTATACAGGAAATATTTTGTGTTTTTGTTTTTATGCTGTTATTTTAACTTTTTTAGGTATCTATTTCTGGTTCTATAAATGTTTGGCCTACATTGTCAATGGGAAGTACATTGCCAATGGGAGGTATCTTATTGACTGATCAATGTTTGAATTTTTATTCAAGTACAGTTTTGGATGTGTAATAGATTTTAGAATCTGAAGAAGTGAACTGGGTTCATGAAAGCACTTGCTCACATAAAGTATATTAAGTTTTATTGGCCATGCTTTGGTGCAAGTTCCTTTATTGTTATATCCTCCATGGGAGATACAGGTACTCTATTTTACTGAGGGGTAGATAAAGACTCACAAAATAATGGAAATTCTGTTTATTGGTAGTTTATCAGGTATATTTATGACTTTAACATGATTTTTAAGGAACATTGAGGCTGCCCTGCAAGAAGCTGTATCCTGATAGTTGTGGAACTCAATAAATTCAGTTTGTAGGTGTCTGGGAATCTGTTTGGAGGTGATATGGTCCTGAACAAATATGGAATTACCAACACTGTTGTCATCAGGTCTAAAGGCATGGAATGCAGAAAACCCAGGTATGAAGGAAGTACTTTCTAAACAGTTAAACCAAGTTTTATTCATTACATATATATGGATATGTTCCAAATGCAGGAGGGTCTCAAGGTCAGGCAAATTATTGCTGAGACTAGAGGCTCTAAGCAGACTCATTAATATGATCCTGTTTTGGATCTGAAAAGTTAACTATATAAAGATGTCCATTAGCTGGAACAAGTCTATAAAAAGCACTAAGGGACAGAACATGCTTTAGCTGGTATGCAGAAGCCTTGGAATGAGAAGTACAAGCCATCCTTTACAAAACAAGTTGGTTTGTCAAGTATCTCATCTCATGTTGACACATATTACATCCCCACAAATGATATTATTTAGCAAATTGTTGAATCCAATTTTATTTTCTTTGTATCTAGACATGATTCGTGGAGAAGGAAAGATACTACTCAAGAAAAGAATTTTGCCTAATTTTATTGACATGTTTGGAGAGTTTTGATACATCTCTTTGCATATCCACCAGGGTTTTATGCCCCCCCCCCTTATGTAGACCATCATCATGTCAGAATCATATTTGTTGGGTGAGAAGGTCTTCGTAACCCTTGATATGTCAGTGAGATCCTCGTGCCTGAAGGACAAGTCACTATTACCTTATATTTTCTCAGCCTAGTGAGTATGAAATCAGTGAGTCTGACTACAGACTTACCCAGAGTTACTGAACACAAAATCATTTTATTTGTACAATGGTCTGGTATATTGGATATGAAATTATTTAAATCTTGGTGACACTTTGTTATGTGTACAAGAGGGTGACGTGGTTTTAGATTTTTGCAGAGATATAATTTAGTGTGACTAGGAGACTATGGCAAGGAATTTTATGCCACATCAGCATAAAATATTTTATGTGTGTTGGTACATAGTGTCATTGAGGTGCGTGTCACTCACTATCAGTCTGAGTTTTTTTGCAAGAATGAGACCCACATTTTAGTTAAATATTTGCATCTTTTACAAATGGATTTTTTTAATGCTGATACAAGTTCATTATCTGTGAGCATAAGGAGTTATTACACTGCCCAGGATACCAAGGCAGTTATTACACTGCCCAGCATACCAAGGCAGTTATTACACTGCCCAGGATAACAAGGCAGTTATTACACTGCCCAGGATACCAAGGCTGTTATTACACTACCCATGATACCAAGGCAGTTATTACACTGCCCAGGATACCAAGGCAGTTATTACACTGCCCAGGATACCAAGGCAGTTATTACACTACTCAGAATACCAAGGCAGTTATTACACTGCCCAGGATACCAAGGCAGTTATTACACTGCCCAGGATACCAAGGTAGTTATTACACTGCCCAGGATACCAAGGCAGTTATTATACTGCCCAGGATACCAAGGTAGTTATTACACTACCCAATATACCAAGGCAGTTATTACACTGCCCAGGATACCAAATGCTATGACGCTGTAACATAAGGAAAACAAGCAGGTTGGCATTTCAATTATTATCCAGAGATCTGGGAAATACAACTGAGCATTGCACAAGACTTACTAGGTAAAGTAAGTGATGCAATTTAAGTTTAGTTTGTAGAGGTACAATTCCTAACTACCTGAAATAAAAGAAGCATAGTTTAAGTAAACTTACCACTGTGACAACAGGCAGTGCAGAGTCATTAAGCAACTCTAAGTTGCATGAAACAGCTATTGGCTTCCTGGGCAATGTAAAACATCTGTACTGTGAGCTGGTTTTTACACCGTAGAGCAGCTATGGGCTGTTAGACACCACATAGGTACATGAGGTGCAAATGCAGTTTGTTACACAAATGCAAGCAACTGTTTGCACTTCTAGCCACCGCTAGTTACAATAACTATTAGCACTTGGGAAAAAAGGTGGTGCAGAGAAGGTTATGGATCAAAATGCCTGCATCTATCAAGTGTTTATTGTGCTAAAACACTTTTATAGCAAATAAGTACAGCAAAAAAAAAGCTAAAAAAACTCAACAGAATACATCAACCAGTAGCAATACATTTGTATTTTGTATCAGTATCAAGCATTGCCGAAAACTAGTCTACCCTCATGAAGAAATCAGTAATTTATTTTAAAAGTGACTTACTAATCAAGCAGTAAAAACATGGAGGCTGTATCAGTGCACTCAAAAAAAGCAATTCAAGCAAAAGCCACTCAGCCTAGTCTAGTGTAAGATCTGGAAAAACTCAAAAGAGTAAACTGACCAATAACAATGCAATTGAATTTAGCATCTATTTGCGTCATGTAGAACATCTGAATTAGTTTCACACATTTGAAAAAAGAGCAGTTTAAACGGGTATTATTCACCATTTGTAATGGCATTTACAAAAAGAGGGAATACTGTGGAAAATATTAAAAGTACTGAAAATCTTTGGCTCTCATATAACAGTTTGACTCTCCACAGAACTGACAGTATCTGTTGCCTGTTTATTTTGTCTTTGGACACGAAGTTGCAGATTAAGAGGAGAAAATAGGAGTGTAATCTTAATCATTTATAAGTGCATATTTTGGTTGAGGAGAGCAAGCTTCACCTCAGAGATGAATACTGCACACACACACACACACACACACACACACACACACACACACACACACACACGCGTGCATGCACACACACACACACATACACACACACACACACACACATGCGCGTGTGTGCACGCACACACACACACACACACACACACAGTTATATTTAGGCATGCACAAGAAAGGTTTGGCATTTTTTTACTTCAGTAAATTCAGTGAAATGTTCCATTTCCCCAAACACAGTGCTTGAACTTGTTCTCTTTCTTTATTCATCTCATCTACTTAAGAATTCTAAGCATTATTGTAAATTTACTTATTGTGTTGGTTATGATTCCACTGAGAACCTTCAACCTTATCTCAACTGTAGGCTATTGCTATAGTTCCCAGGGCCTATTACTGTGCCTGCCGTTGTAATTTAACAAAATAAGTGACTCCAGAAAGATAATCTATCACATGTAAAATCTGTGAAATAATTAATCATGTCAGTGCTAATTTGCATTTGTTACTGTCTAAAACATGGTCTAACTACTCTCTTTGTAATGCTGGAAAATAATATAAGCCCTTACCTAAACATAAAAGGTGTATTTCCAATAAGAGCAGCATATTGTCAAGAGAAATCTGAAAACTCACAGATAAGTATGTTTTACAGGAACCAGATCAGACAACCTTTGGAAAAGAAATTGCTGCAAGTTAATTCATTCTGAAATAAATACTGGTAACTGCTGAACTGACTACTAGCAGTTTGCTAATCACTATTAATGTCACTGCTGTAATAATCATAAATAATAATAGTAATGTTGATATCTCTGGTGGAGTACAGAAGTACAGTGTAGCACAGATTTCATCTCTCTCTCTCTCTCTCTCTCTCTCTCTCTCGTACTCCCTGAAATGTGTGCCACTGGATTATTTACTTCAGACACCTCATTAATGATGTCCTTCTGTTTGAGGCAGTTAATCTGCTTATTTTTTTGTTTTCCACATAAATTCAGCAGAGTACAGTCCAGTTCTGCAGAAAAATGTATTTTTATAATGTGCGGCTTATAAGAGTGAGCAATATCTGACATGGACATGCCAGAGCTATGATTTAAGTTATCAGACTATACCTTTCATGTGTAAGTCAAGATAGCTTTTAATTGATCTCTCTGTGTCTTGTCACACATATTTTGTTTCAGATAAAGAACTATGTTGTGCCTTTTTAGTTCCTGAACAGAAATGTTGTGGTTATTTTTAAATACCCTAGTGATAAAATTTCACTATCTTTAGCAGCTAAATGAAGGTCAGTAGATAAAGGTGGTATACCAACCAGGTAATTCTTACAATGATAATAGGTTCTTTACCAATGTGTTCTTGCTAAAAATACATTTTTCATTTACTCTTATCAAGGTTGGGTGTAAGATAAGTTTCTGCTCACTGAAATGAGTTTTGAAACATAATGTTTAATTTTCAGATTAAGACTTTTAAAATTTCTATATAAAGCCATTTCCTGTTCATAATGTCAGTGCAAGGTCTATGGATTATAATGAAAACAAATATTCAGTAACAGCGTTTTAGAAAAATGATGCAGTTCTTCCACTATGTACCAATCAACTCCATACATGCATAATAAATTCCCTTTAGAAAGATCTTCTATAATTCTACCAGTATGGGGTTTGCTGCAGAAACAATGTTTAGACATCAATATTAATTTTAAAGATTCTTTATTTTCTTATACTTGTCATTTCTCATTATCAGAGTTTTTTTTACATGGAAGTATACACTTCCTTCTTGAAATATAACTAGTAACCAAAACAACGAAGATCACCAGATATCCACCAAGACTACGCACTTTCATCTCTCCTGCTTTAGACAGAATCAATAACAGCGGTTCAACTGTTTTAATTTATACAATAAATTGACCAGTAATTAAACTGAATTCATCTAGATTGAAGCTGCTGTATCACAATTAAATCATTTTTATCCAATTTCATTAAAAATATTTATTAAATACAAAAATATGAACGTTCTTAATTGTATGCAACACCACAACATAGACTGTGTAAAACACCATAAAATGCATAAATGAATCTAAATGTTACCATTATAACACATGTATATAAACTATAAAAAATATAAAATGCAATGTATTATGTGTGACTTCTAGTATGAACTCACAACTCAAAATGTTCAAGTAGAAATAAATGCATGCATTGAGATTTTACTTCAATTCATAAAATAGTTGTTGTTCTCTTCAGTATCCTGGAAATAGAAATAAAATTATTTGAAACTGGTTCAGTAGTTAACATGTAATAAAAAATTAACTTTTTAAAATAAATACTAAAAATGGAATTTCTATATAAAGCAATTTGAAATGCCAACCAGAAACTGGAGAACGGATGTTCAAGAGAACATCAAGTATTTAGCTATGGATATACTTTACAATAATGATGAACCAGTTATCAGCTCTAAAATTAGGAATATGTGAAACTTCACCTCTAACAAAGAAATGAAGGACAAGTTGGGGGGGAAACCTCAAGTAGTATATGGCAGAGGTAGGAATATTACAACTATTCAGAAAACAACACAGAAAGCAAAGTCTCAATAAAAAGGCATGTGCCCAAGGGAGGAAAATGTAAATACTAGGGATATATTAATGATGGCCATGATATTAGAGTAGTAACATATGAGAGAAGTATTGGTGGCTTTTGTCCTTTCAATTGTGATACACTGAGGTGGCCTACTTAGCTATCTGCATTTCATGCCTGGCCTCTTATGTTAGTAAAATGCTAGAAGGCTTTCTGATAGACTTTATGAATATAATTATGACAATAGGTCTGGGCAAGGTTGGAAATGCTTTATACAGGCATTCCATTATTTGTAGCAATTTAAAAAAAAGTTATTGTTTTATTATAAATAAAGTAAGTGACAAATGTAGAGATGGCAATTACGAAAATGCATCAGAATAGAAGGATGTATTATTACAATTAAGCCGCAGTAATGGCACTCATGCTTCTTCACCAGTCTCTCTGCCAGCCTTGCAGCTTTGCAAGCTGTCCGGCTATTATATCCTAGGCAGGATATAACCGGTACAGCTAAGGATAATGCAGCAGTCATCAATATGAAGACTGTCAACAGTTTTGTAGTACAGACAATGTATGGGAAAGGGGGCAACACTAGATACTAGAAATATTCAAACCACATAGAAACTTACTACAGTTTTACAGGACACAATATGTATGTAGGCAGAGTAGATAGAAGAGGTCAGGCAAATTCTTTAAATGTTATTCTAAAACTATGAAAAAAGTTACTAGAAAAATGTTTTATCAGTATGAAATATATGTTGGTGTGGAGAAACACTAGATACTAGGGATATTATTTAAATATTACCCTAAAGTTACATAAAATATTAATAAAATACTAGGGATATTATTTGGTTTACTATGGTTTGTGCGAGCATGCATTAGTCGAACATGACATAATTGAATTCAGTTAGCAAAGCTGACAATGCCGAACCCCGAATGATCGATTAGAAAATATAGACATATGCATATGAATCGACCATGTGACATACTACGTATTCTCAGACGTATATCCATAATTCATGCAATTGGTACAATATCTACATGGTGCCGTGCTTTACGCAAGGTGTGTATATCTGTGTTAGATGGTGTTCTACTAGAATTGTAGGTGAAGAAGTACGCGTAGAGTCACAGTTAACAGGCATGTCATGGTATGCTTTTTCACTTGTACATTACTTCGAACTTATAGTACAGAGTAGTATGCGATATAGTAAACAAACCAGTTGTATTGTCTTTAATTCCTGTTGTAGTTTGAAGATTGCTGTGAATGAGGACATTGAATTCAGGCCAGGAACAATTGGAAATGTGTATGAGACAGTATGCAGTCAAAAGGGTAAACAACTGCGCTGTGTAGAAGGCTATCACTATATGCAGGAAAAAAAATGAGAATCGTACGCACTGATGCTGCGTTAAAAAGCTAACAGGAAAATGTAGGGGTAGGTGTATTACAGACCACACAGGAGAAGGATACAAATTGGTAAAGAGCACAGCACATTACCACGGCCCTGACAGTCTTAAAAGTGATGTATGTAAGATCAGGTATACTATTAAAAGGAGAGCTGCAGTATCTATTGAAGATCCTTGCAAAGTTGTGTCGGAGATCCTGTCAGAAACTCCAACTGAGGTTGTTAATGCATTGCCTAATACATCTGCAATGAAGCAGTCAGTGAACCGCATAAGACAGTGAAAGCGTAAATCTATGTTCAGTGACATGGTTACTTTATCCCAGTTAACTGCGAAGCATTTCAATATAAAGAACGGAACATGTATTGTTCAGCATAGTGGTGACAGTAGTTCATTTGGTAATTGTGTTGTCATAACTACAGAGAATAACCTGCAATGGCTGTGCATGTCTGAGTTTATTTTAGTATATGGGACATTCCCCATCAGTACAACGGAATGCAAACAAATATATACTATACACTGCAAAATTCAGGATGCTGGAGTAAGCAGGGTAATTCCTGTAATATATGGTATATTACCTTCAAAAGTTGAGGAGTGCTATAATGTACTTTGGGATTTTATGGTATGTTTATGTGTGAAGTTTGACCTAATTCTACAGCCAAAGATGGTGTTGACCGATTTTGAAAAGGGTGCGGTTAATTCAATTGAATCACATTTCAGCAACAGCATTGCTAAGGGCTGCTGGTTCCATCTGTGCCAAATTATTTGGTGTCAGATGCAAAAACTACATTTGCCATCCTTGTATGGCACTAACAGATCCTTTTTCATGTTGTATAAACAGATTCCAGCATTGGCATTCATTAATCCTGAATTCATAGCTGAGACACTCAATGAGATTGAAGCTGATATGCCCGAGAATGCTAAATTATTATGTACATTCTTCCGAGAGAACTACATCTCAGGCAGGCCACGTAGATATGGTATGAGATGTAATACTTCAGAGCGGTTACCCCTGTTATTTGAAATTCCATTCTGGAACCAATGGGATACATGCACAGTAGGTTATCCCAGAAGCCAGAATGCTGTCAAGGGATGGCATCGCCATTTACGAAGTCTGCTTGGGAAACATAGGTTGTATCTGATAGATTTGTTACACAGTATCAAGTTGGAACAGAACAGGGTGGAGGACATAAAGAGTAGGATGTTAGCATGCATGCCATCATCTCCTAAGAGATGGAGACTTTTAGATAAAGAAGCTTATTTCGATAGGTTACTAGCTTGGAGAAATGACATGACTACTAGAGGATTTTTGCATTTGGTGGCACAACACATTTCTTTTTGAGTTGGCTAACCGCCTTCATACACTTATTTTGATATGATTTATGGAATGCGTTTGCTTGGGTGACGACCGTGTGGTGTTGATAATGACTGGGACTGCACGGTGGTGTATAGCAATGAAAATATGTAAAAATAATTGGCGAAAACATATCTGCAGCTGTTTACTATGATACTACTTGCAGGCATTACTGTAAAACCTGTGAGGAATCACATATGTATGATTCCTTCTCTATGGCAAACTTGTAAATGTGGTGGTTTGCTGTAGTCATGGAAATGACGTGAGGATCATGTTACGGCAGCTGCAGAGTCTGGATAGACCAATATCAAAAAACATTGAATCCACAATCGTGTGTATCATTTTCGACATTATGCATGTTCACTACAGCCAATTTCGTTGTTATTTTTCGATCATGTTACTATTCGATTGAACTGCATTCATCATTCCCATAGTAAAACTGTTATTTAAATATACCCTAAAGTTACATAAAACATTAATAAAACACTCGGGATATTATATAAATATTACCTGTACGTTACATGAAAAGTTAATAAAACAAAAGTTTTTGTATCACCATAGATATATGGGTGAGGTGGGGACAAAAGACAACAAGGAGTTAAGTGCACATGGAAAAAGCTTTGAATCCTGTACCCCTAGAACACAAAAATGGTTTGATAGCAGATATTTAATCCTCTGTACTACCAGTAGACAACAGCTGCACTTTCTAAATTTAATTATAAGTCAGTGAAAAAAAATTAAGCTACTAATGGGGAAAAAGGCTTCAAATCCTCCACCCTTAGCAAGGAAACCAGCTCACTAAGAATGCAGACCTTTAGTTGTTTTCATTAATTGAGGATGATGTGCATGAGCATATATGTTCTGAACAACAGAAATTATAGAACTCTTAATCTCTGATATTATTGTCTGGCTGTAATTGTCTATGAGTAAGAAGTAACAGAACACCAGCAAAATCAGGGACAGTTGTGAAGGATGGGGGTGTGTCTATTTAGGGATGCCGGCATACCTCTAATTGGCTTTTCTGAAGTCTTCTCGACAAAGCTGGAAGGAACACTAGATGCCATTAAGGAGAATTTTTAAATATTACTTTGAGTCACTTAGAAAGTTTATAGAGCAGCAAGTCTGCCACAGCAATACTGTTTCTGAACAATAAGTGGAATGAAACTCTAGTCTAATGTCTTTAGATATACTAATAATAACTTTACTCATACATGATATATGAGGGTCAGCAGAAAAAAAAAATATGCGGATATACTTCAGGGATGTTCTGCCAAATTAGGTAAAAGGTATGCCAGTGTGTACATGTGAGAATGACTTAGGGGTGTCATTGTACATGCGATAATTACTACAGGCACATTCTGATTAGCATTAGCAGTAACACCATGTAATTCAGAAACATATAAATTAGCTGATAATGAAGTCTTTCCTCATTGCAGGTAATGTGTCTTTGAACCACTTTTCCTATGATTGCAGAAATAATCCCCTTTGGTCACAACTCTTTATGAATCCTGGGGATGTTTCTTGTGCAACTTATTGGATGAGGCAGTGCACTGCCTTCACTGAAAAGATTAGCATTTGCAACCACTTGCATCGCCAAGTCTTTTGAAGGTGGAAGGAATCAAGCGTAGTTCGTAAATGACTAAAGTGGTATCTGTCATTGTAAATGAAGTTATTTAAAAGCAAATAAATATACATATATATATATATATATATATATATATATATATATATATATATATATATATATTTGTAAACTAAAGACAAGTTAATTGTACAAGTTGCTAATCCACAATTAGTACAGATACAGCAGTACACAAAAAGCAGATGGCACACAATTGACATGATGCAGAAGAAAGTAACTCTTCCACATCATCAAAGAACAACACAAACATTTTGATGTACACCTGTAATCAGAGAGGGTTGGCCCTCCACTCCCCTGATAACCAAGGATAGTATAACTTGGGAGTAAATGGAATTGGTTTTGTTGCATGACCAAGCATTCTGCCAAATTTCAGGGTACTGTGGCCACAGAGTTTAACATATTTAGATAATGGAGGTGTGAGTGTGGGAGAGCAGTCCTTCTCTTACATATTATAGCAGCAAGAGGCGTATCTCTCTCTCTCTGGTATAAACAATGATTAAGTTATTTGTCTGAATTTCTGTTGTTGTGCTAGACTTTGCTCATAGCAGTCTGTCAGAAATCAGTTGCTCAGTCATGATAAATTAAAAAAAAAACTGGAGAGCATTGTAGTTTATATACGGAGATTCTCCGTTGCTTTTTTTAAAGTTGTCTCGCTATGTTAAACTCCTTTAACATAGCAAGACAGTTTGTAAAAAGCAACAGAGATCTTGTTTTCTCCATTGCTTCTTTTCAAAACTGTCTCGCTATGTTAAATGGGTTTAACATAGCGAGACAGCTTTAAAAAAAGCAACAGAGATTCTCCGTTGCTTTTTTAAAGCTGTCTGACTATGTTAAACCCTTTTAACATAGCGAAACAGTTTGCAAAAGCAATGGAGATCTTGCTTTCTCCGTTGCTTTTGCCCACAGCTCTGATGTACTGCGTAGGTATACGCATGTGCAGTATATCAGAACTGCTGCAGAATACCAGACCAGACAGCTGCAGAAGGGCAGCAAAAAGGCATTATACAATGCCATTATTTAAGAAAAGTAATTATTTTTTTTCTTAAATAATGTCATTGTATAATAGCAATAACCCACACCTGGGTGTGTGTAATGCTGGATTTACCCATGGTTGGCTTTGTTTGGCCACTCAGGCTTCACCCTCATGACCAAACCACACCAACCGCGGGTAAATCCAGCATTACCCACACCCAGGCATAGGTTACTGCTATAATATAACATGCATTCATCACTGTGGGCACATTTACCTTGTGTGCAGGCTGACCAGTACCTTGTTTATTTAATTTATATCTGAATATTGAAAATGTGTACCTTTGAGATGGTCAATAAGCCCTCTCTTAAAAAAATGATTCTTATATCTTGGATAGCAAGGTCTATTTTCAGTTTCAGTCACTGTTAAGCAGAATTCTCAAATATCATGTGTTCATAATATTGTGCATTGTAAGGTAAAAGCTATATTTGCAACTTAGTAACTATTTATATTTCATGATATGAAGAAATTGTATCTTTTCTGCTATTAGGCACTGGAAGTCACAATAAGGACAGTTTACCTTAGATGATATATCACATTAGAGGAATGAGTAAGTACTGTGAATGTATTTTAAAAAGCTTTTTTTTTTCAATCCAGTCAAAGACACTTTCTTCTCTTAGATACCTACATACATACTCCAGCTATCTACTGACTTTAATGAATAATTGTCCCCATAATTGCTTAGCAACTTCTTTGGAAAAGTCATATGACTGGTAACAGTGCTGAAGTGGTATTCATACTCGCTGCATGAATGCAGGGTTGGTATTTGTGATCTTTGAGTGTGAGCATAGCTAGCTACCGATTCATAGAGACATTTTACGGTAATTTAGGGTAAAGTGAGACACCCGAGAATGAGTGTAGCCAAATGAAGTATGAGATGTAAATGACAGATTGTGTAAAGTAATGTATGCTAATGAAGTATTCTTGCGATTCATAGTCCAATACACATGTTGTACGCGCATCCCTTTTTAAAAGCATCGCTGCATGTTTTGTTTCTACTTTGCAATCCATGACCATGTATGCACAAGCACTTACATAACACAAAATGAATGATTCCCCTCAGCGAACTCTTCAGATGTTTTGATCATTTAAGCACAAGCAGTAAATGAAACAACTTTTTCGTCAGTCCCTTCAGTAGTTCAACCGTGTATGCATAAGCAATAAAATGGCACCATTTCCCAAATGATCCCTTCAAAGGTTTGACCATGTAAGCACAAGCAGTAAATGACAAACATTTTTTGAGGTTAAGTCAATAATCTTACCAGAATTTTTATCTTTCTTACTTTACAAGGCCTGCAGTTTCCTAAATAATTTTCTGCATGACTTCTGATGTCCCAATTTAATATGGAGGTTGCTTGTATAAATGCAAGTCCATTTATGTGTTTGGTATACAAATGAGACCCTTTTACATTTATCTTTATGAATCTCAGTACCTACCCAAAATCTATGGGCCTTACCCATGTAATACATCTCCCTTTAATACTTATTCTCAAGTACTTTACAGCTTTACTTTAAGCAGGCATGTTTATCAACATGCCTGCATTTTTCCATAGTCAGCATGAATAAGTGCATAGCTCCACTATTGGCAGATTGCTACTAATGCATAAATGGAAGGCAGGACTGTGAATTCTGTCTGTTCTCATGTTCTTTAGGTGTGCAAGGTGAGCATGATGACATGCAAGACTGGGCTGAAGTCATGTCTGATGATTTTCTTTTTTATACCTTGTGATCATATTAAAGGTAGTAGAATAACAATTCTCAGTTTGTTCCACTCAGACTACAGTTTATTCACTTTCAGTTATCCAGCTCAAGCCCTCTCTTCCATTCTTTTGCCCTATCAGTTAAGGAAGGTCATGCCCCACCCCTATTATTACTTTTTTTTGAAGCAGCTTTTCCTCAAAGGGCATCAGCACATACCATCCAGAACTGTTTCTTCTTCTGTCTTCTCTTTGTGATACTGAGGCTATCCTAGCTGCCTGCCCCTCACCATATTGAACAGAATCAATGTGTATGTCACAGTGCTTACAGTAATGAATGCGCATGTCACAGTGCTTACAGTAATGAATGCGCATGTCACAGTGCTTACAGTAATGTATGTGCATGTCACAGTACTTACAGTAATGAATGCGCATGTCACAGTGCTTACAGTAATGAATGCGCATGTCACAGTGCTTACAGTAATGTATGTGCATGTCACAGTACTTACAGTAATGAATGCGCATGTCACAGTGCTTACAGTAATGAATGTGCATGTCACAGTACTTACAGTAATGAATGCGCATGTCACAGTGCTTACAGTAATGTATGTGCATGTCACAGTACTTACAGTAATGAATGCGCATGTCACAGTGCTTACAGTAATGTATGTGCATGTCACAGTACTTACAGTAATGAATGCGCATGTCACAGTGCTTACAGTAATGAATGTGCATGTCACAGCGCATGTCACAGTGCTTACAGTATCAAAGTTACATCACGGTTGCTAAAATATACACAATCAAGTGTTCAATTACACATACTTGTTTTAATCAAGACTCATACAAGTAAGTTGTTAAAGGTAACCGGTGTCTGCAGATCATGGAATTCTAAGGAAAAGGTGAGAAGTGCTTTACCCTGCCTGTTAGGGATTATTCTTCCTTTAAGGTTCAGGGAGCTGGAAGTGAGAATAATTATGCTTGTGGAGTGTTGAGGTGCAGTGTGACTTGTCCTCTGAAAATAAATGGAATTGCATGACCCACAAACTCAAGTACTCTTTATACAAGTTTGTCAGTATTCAAACTTGTATAGTTATTACACAGCTTTTGTGTTACAAGCTCAGACATCTTTCCCCTATGTAGAGGAATTTTGTCACAGTAATTTGGTGATCATGTTTGACTTTGGTAATCTAAAGTATATCATAAAGCAAACAAAGGTAACATACATGACTGCATTATAAAATGCATTCATTTTCTTTTGTCTCATATGGCAATGCATTTATGGCTCCATAATACTAAAGAGACAGATGATGATATACTGGATAAAAATGCATATTATTTACATTGGTTACAATAGTGGTCACAGAAAGACAAGCAGATGTGTCAGTCCTCTGTTATACCATCTGTAATCATTTATCTATTTATTTATTTGCATCCATACCATATTTTGTTCCAGCATGTGTTGTCACTCATGGATACATATGCTGTTCCATATTTAACAGCTGCAAAATTAAATGCTTGTGCCCACTGTTATGTTTTACTATGTTTCCACCCGAATAAAACTAGTATCTTTATTCTTTGCTTCAGCAAAAATCATATTTATTTTTGCTACAAATATTAGTCTGGTCAATTAATAATAATATACAAAAATGGTAACTCTTAAAGCTGCCACTTTTGCGAGTTTGTATAAAAGGCGTGTCCCACTGATTTATCCTGCAAGTCATACTGACAATAAGAACTATTAATGCAGTAACCATAGAGGTTGCAGGAACTTTGTAGAAAGTTAGGCCATGTGAAATAAATGCATTTCTGGGATGGAAGTAGCACCGTTTCTTGTGCCATTCAGACATAATATAAACAAAGAGGTGCTGATGCTTGGATATGATACATGGCAGAAGTAATACGACCTAAGCTGGTGTAAGTTGCAGCGCTCTGTCTTATTCACTTTCTTAGTAACAGGATTGAAGTGTAGATTCACTATTTTCATTCCAGTAAGATAGAATCGCTGAAAGTTTTGGAGTTGTGGGAAAGTTATGATCTGCAAAACAAATACAGAGTGCATGATTATATAAGCATCACTTAACATTCCTTTCGCTGAAGGTACTTTTGCATGAATATCAATTTAATGTGGCGTTCAATGAGCATATTGGCAGAGAAGAAACAAAGTAAGGCTTGTTGTAATGGCAAGTATAATGACTGAAATGTGATAAAGAATGAGTGCAGATAGAAGGCCTCTGGGGATGATTCTACTGTACTTACCTGGCCTGTAACAGACTGAGGATATGCTTCAAACACAGCATCAGTGTGATCCCGTCAAAGACTGTTTATATTTGATGTTTGTGCCAGAGCAGCTACCCATCAATTCCATATTTTTAACTCTCCCTGGAGTCTGTCTTTTCTTATGAAAGAGATGTATTCCACATTTTTAGTACCACCAAGCACAAAGCAGTACCAGGAAAGAAGTACATTAAAGCGCAAGGTGTCTAACATCATATTGCTGTATAGTCTGAGAAGCTGGAGATCAGCATATTCTTTATGTTCTCTAATCCTAGGAAGATTGACAGTTACTAGCTGGCTGCAGGGTGTGTTGTACTGCACTCCAGCAGGCTACAAACCATTACGGGTTAGAGCAAGAAAAACATTGAAGGCGAAAAGAAAAAGACAGCTGCAGTCACCACTAATAATGAAGTATATGTCTTACTGAATTTAATTCTTATTATGTATTACTACAAGCTAATGTAATTTAATGTTGTTTATCAATAAGCTGGGTAGAATGCACTCCTGAAACAATGATATATTTTGTTGAACATACTTTACTGAACCCAAACTTATTTTTTTTAGTCTTCAGAATATAAGAATATACTGGTGTGTGTATGTGTGTGTGTGTGTGTGGGGGGGTATGCAGAGGTATGCCCATATGTCTTTCTCTATGCATGTTCTTTTAGTGACCTTAAAACAATATTGTAGAGTGCAGTGACATGAGAGCATTTTAACTAAGCACAGAACCACCTTGAGTTGCGTACCTTAGCCTTTAAACGATAAAAAGATATACAGGATTAACTAGTTTTCACTAAATTGTAAATAGAAATTCAGTAATATATAAATAATTACTACCAGAACTGCAAATGATGTCTGTTTATGCACCACAAGCACAATTTACTCAAGAGGACATAATAATAATAACAATTTTTTTACAGATATCCTGTTGTTCTGAAAATATACAGTGGAGATGTCCAGCCAAAGTACTATGCTTTCATATATTTAAAATTGCTAACACATTCACATTTCATTTATGGAGTTTACTTTGTGCCACAGACAATATAACAGTAAGAACATGTGACATTTTTTGTTGTTATATTCTTATTTAAGAGCGTATATATACTTATGTATATTAATGGGGCAATCTCCCCATACCTCTGGTGACAGGGCAAACACAACACCCCTATACTATATACATTAGTTTTGAGGCTATACAAACTCAGAAAAATGGTAGCAATTGAAAAGAAAACAGAACTGACTTTCTCCCTCTGATTTGACACTAACAGGCAACCTATGCATGACCTTGACACTAACACAGCAGTCTATGTATGACCTTGCCACTGCGGACTTCTGAGATGTCAGAAAAAGTAACCTGGTATCCTTTCAGTTACAATAAACCAAGTGCCACTTAATTGGAGGTTGTCAAACAGTTGCTTTCCCATGCTGCTATACCTTGAGAAGTATTGCCCATTAATTCCTTAGTATGGTCTTTAACATCCTGAATGTTATAAGTTTAATTATAAAATTAAAATGGTCTGTTTTTAACATTTATGTGATAATATTTTCATCACATCTTTCACATTCCAAATCATCTAGACCCAGTTACTTACTATTAATACATTCATAAAACTTTTTAAACACATGACAAATATCTTCAGCATATGTTTCTATGTTATTATTGTTTTTTTTACTACTAACTTGATGTGATATGGAATATAATGTTGATCTTCTAGCTAGACTCTGCATTCCCTAAGGGGTTAATGAATAGCAGAACAATTTTAACTTTACTAAAACAAATGTAATTTTATAATCTATTATTTGCTGATATTTTTAATAATATCAGCCTATGTCTTGTCTCCTTTCTTATGTTCGGAATTTATATAATCAATATTTTTTTTTTAGTTTTGATTATTTAACAATCCCCTTGATTTAGTTTATTTCTATATTAATTTGGAAACCAACCATATAAGCATTGTAGGGTGTCACGTGTATAATGTTATTAGTATATTGCCTCTGCCACCTTATCAGTTCATCAACCCTAGGCATCATCCAGAAATATAATTTTAAAATGTTGTTCAACTTACAAAAATCATTACAGAACTCATTCCATTGGGCATTGGGAGTGAAACTACAGAACTGTCCACTCACTTTTTATCTCGCATATAATCCCATATTAAGCACTTTTGAGCATCCAAAAGTACAACCTTTCTCTGTGATGCTTGTTTTCTGAAAGATTTTAACTTAGTGTTTTTCTGGGAATGTTAGTAATATGGCAATTAATAAGATTTGTTCTGCAAGATAGTTCTAGAAAACACTTTATTGTTTCTTAAGATAAATTTCCTTATATTCTGTTTGTATGGCTTAGATAGTATCTAACCAACCTGCTATACTAGTGTAGAGGGTCAGTTTTCTTTCTTCAACAGAACGCACAGTTATTTAGTTTATTTACCATAACAGTAGATACTTAAATAGATCATTGTTGCAGTAGCCATTAAATTTGAAATGTATACTGCCAAGGAAACTGTACATTCAGCTCATTTTTCACATGCTATGCATCTGCTCTCAGCATGAGAGAATATGTTAGTATAAGAGGGATGTACAAGCACAATAAAACTCAGAGCACCCCTCCTCCCACAAAATAAGGAATCTGAAGCCAAAAGACCTCAGCAAAATTATATCAGAAAATAAAAAAAGGAGAAAGATACTCCACTCCTGCCAGAGAAGGAAATAAAGAGGAGGTGGTGGGGTGCGCTTGAACTGCAACAGTGATTGATTTGCACAGACACTGGTAAGCAAACTATCCAATATTACTATGTTTCTCATTAGATCATGATTGGTGTACCCATTGCACTTAGGATGATTTCCAAAGATCAAGAATTAATGGTGGATGGAGAAGGATCAGAGTACAGGATTCCCTGAAGATCAACTCTGTTAAATTCTACTCTGGCACTGGACATGGAATCCAGCATGTTGTGTTTGGTAAAGGTATGACTTATGGACCAAGTAGTTGCTTCTAGACTAGGCAGAGAGTCCACCCTTTCCAGAAAGTTCTAAATGTGAAAACTGCATAGAGTAGAATGAGCTTAGACATACTGATGAGGACTTTTGTAATGTTTACAATAGCAGAACTGATTGCAGTGTGAAAAACATTTAGAAATGGTTTGTTTGGATACTGTCTACATCTTTTCCTTGCCTTTGTAAGACACAAAACATTATCTGATTTCCTGAAATTTTATATTTTCTCTATATAAAATCTCAATTGTCTGTGTACAGCCAGGCAATGAAGAATTCTTACTACTTGATTTTGAGGGTCAGGATAGAAAATGAGAAGCTTGACAGATTGATTAACAGTAAATTAGAGACAAATTTAGACAAAACTGAAGGTTGTTTCTAAGACTACCCCTGCATTTGTGAAATATCACATAAGGCTGAATAGGCATAAAGGTCTGTAATTCAGGTACCCATTTAGCAGAAGTTAAAGATGACAGCAAGCCTGTCATTCACGACAGGAACTTTGGAGAAGAGTTGGCAACAAGCTCAAATGGACATTGAGTTAACTTCTTTAAAACAAATTCCAAGTTACAAAAAGATATCACTTTTTCTTGGTGGTCTAATATGCCAAACCCCCTTTAAAACTGACTAACTACTGAAAAAGAAGAAAGAGGGAGATCCAGTGGCAGACATTGAAATGGCTGTGAGGTGCATGTGTGTACATGTGTATCAAGGTCAGAACTGATCAACTCACAGAGGTAGTGAAGAAACAGGGTTGCCTCCACTTGAGATGAGTCCAGTTCTCTATTTTAACTCCAAAGAAAAATAAATATTTTCCATTTGGATAAATAGGCTTTACTAGTAGCATGTTTTGCCTTTTTCAGTATCTGTTGCAATACCTGTTTCTGTAAGTGATTCTTTCTCTTTATTTCTATTGGTGATTTCTACACACTGCTTAACAATACTTTTGGTTATAATGACAGTTCTAGTCACTGCTTTATAGCACTTAGTGGCTGCAAAATTTTGCTATGCAACTTCCTTCCTTCTACTGGTTCTGCTCTTTTGGGCTGCTCTTCCATAGGTATGTGCTGATATATATATTCAAATTGTGTAAGTGTTTCTTCTCTCTGTATGATTAGCCATTTTTTTTTACCTTTAGGGTCTTCCAGCACAATTCCTAAATCTTTGTTGGATTCATGCACTCAAATGAGTTAGCATTGTCAATGCACCCCCTTTTCCAGATTAGACAAAGGCCTATCTATAGCATTATTCATTTGCCGGTTTCCTTCCCCACACTGATAAATTGGTTTATCAAAAGGATTCCGTTCTTTTTATTGTCTCCACAAATCTTTAAAGGGTGGCAACTTTTAACATATCATGATACCATGTGTTGAACTGGGAATTGTAGAAGCAGGATGAGCTACATATTTTGTATTTCTGCAATAGTAATGGGATATTGTTTCCTATGTCCCTGAATGCAGACTACTTCAACTTCTTTTCAGTGAGGGTCTTCTTTCTCTACACATACTGTGACTTTATGAGCATGAGCACCAAGCTCAGCAAAACTACTCTAGCAGGCAATTCATGACATTCCATACATCGCATCTTTAGCAGCAGGCTAATAACGTTATTATTGTTACTAGTACAAAATTGAGCTATGTGACTATTTTCTTATAGTTAAAACAGAATATGCTTTCTATTGGTACTTTATATTTGTTACCAGAATTTGAAAAAGCTTTGGAAAGATCTAGACTGCTCAGCTTTACACACAGTTTAACCATATGAGAATCTTCCTGCAAGTACAGCAACATTTTCTGCACCATGTATGTCATTTTCAAACAAGCAATACTCTTGCAATAGCTGGCAAAAAGCCCCTTTACATTTAATAATAGTATTTAGCATGCCGACCATCAGGATTAACGCACAATGTAAGTACATGTTTTAAGTCACATGAATGAGATATTACCGTTTTGTTAGCAGAAAATATCCAGCTATAAAACATTTTGAGATTACGTGTAACACCAAATCTTGACAACAATTTTTTTTATTATTTTTACTTTCTCAGAGGTCTAGTATTCACTTCATTTCCTGTTCATGCATGCTTTTAAAGGTTCACCATTTACCCGGGATGAGAGGACTCTAACCCATTCACTACAGTCCCATCCCCCTGGTGTACCTACTATAAGAAGACTACCAAATACACCATGAGGCCATCCTCCCTGGCTACTTTTTCTTTGGTGGCACTATCTTGGCATTGACATAAATCTGGCAACCACCACCATTTCCTCAGTTACAGTGGCAATGGTTTTTAGCAGTTTCTTCACAATAAGTATGTCAAAAGCCCCAAGAAATTCTCAGCACACACCAAAGGACTGCTTTCTCTATAGGAGGGTTTGATTCACCACAGAAGTTCTTTTCGCAAAACTTACCACAGGAATGCTGTCTTTTAACATGGGAAATATGTACTAAAACAAATAGATCGTTTGCAGCAAAAAGGTATAAATTCAGGATTTTTGACATGAAAAATAAGATAAAATGTGCTTACATTAACTACCTGTCCAGAATATAAAACCAGCAGAGATCAAGAGTTTATAAAATAATGATGTTTTATTCACTACAAACAGAAAAACACCTGGATTTTGCCAGAAACAAACACAATCTAAATCACATTTAATCAACCCCCCTTACAGTAGAACCACAGACTCTTAGGAAGTCTGTCTGAGCTTCATAATATCTGTCATTCTTCTGTATTTTTTCCTAAGTAAGAAGGCATGCAGGATCACCATCCTGCTGGTCACTCTTTACTCTGCAGTGTTTCACCCAGAATTCTTGTTCTGGGAAGACGTTCCCCCTCCTGGAGGGGCCAATTACTCTGAGCTTTCATACTTCGGAATTTGTTTATACACTACTGATCGGCTTTATGACCAACAAACCTGTGAAAATCTGCTCTAACTAATAATATATTATGAATCCACAATACTTTAAAAAAATACCTCTATTTAAGTTAACACTTTATTTACAAAAAATACATAGACTGTTTTAAATACATTATTTACAACAGCATTATTTATATTACATTGTGTTAGTCTCATTTTATTTTGACTTACAAATCAGAGTGAACCACTACACTATGCTACTTTTGCCTCTGTGGTTTGTAACTCTCAGTTTCAGGCTTACAAGATGGCTGTGTGCCTTAAACAGTCCATCTGCATTGTGGTGGGTCACATCTAGTCTTTGGTGCATTGTGACTTTAGATGGTTGCAAGGTGAGGGCCTACTGACCTGGCTTCTTATTTCTACCTTGCTGACAACAAATGCACTGTACAATTGCTTATACAAATGTGTTGACACTGCTGTACTTGATAGGATCAAAAGAAGATCCTCAAGAAAAAAACAAGCCTCCCCGGTGGACATCTAACATTAATAAGTTAGACAACAAGAGGAAGACGTTGCTGTCTAAGAATAAGAAAGAGAGGTCCCAGCACTGGAAGAGCACCTACTCTGCTTGAACAAACAAATAAGACAACTTGTAAATTCGTCTAAGGGCAACTTAGAAAAAAAAATAAGAAACCATAGCTAAGGATAACCATAAGGCTAGGAATAACACACTGATCCTGTGAAAATAGCTAACCTGTTAGCTGACAGGTTTGGTGAAAATTTCACCCCCCCCCCCGTCCCCTCCAAACATTCTACAAAGAATTCCCTCTACATTTCCCCCACACTGATTCACCAAAGAGCAAGTCATTAATGCTCTCTCCAAAGCCAAAAACACAACCTCCATGAGACCAGATGGCATCCCAGGTTGTGTTTTAAATGGTCTAAAACATGAGTTAGCAACTCCATTAGTTATTTTCTTCAACCACAGCCTAAGTACTGGTTTTGTCCCCACTGAATGAAAAACAACAACTGCCTCCCCCTTCATAAAGGGGATACAGCAACAGACTCTGGGAACTACAGACCAAAAAGCTTAACCAACCTTATCTGTAAGGCCATAGAACAAATCATCATGGACTTTATAAATAAGGATATAAGTGATCTCCAAACCCTTGATCCGACACACTTTGGCTTTGTCAAAAGCAGGTCATGCCTATTAAACCTGGTAGATTTCTTTGAAAACATTGCCAGAGCCATAGACAAAGGCAAATCTGTGCATACAGCCTACCTTGACTTAGCCAAGGCCTTCAGCACAATCTCACATTTGGCCATCATTGATAAACTCTCCCAGTTGAATATCAACCCTTATGTCATTAAGTGGGTTGCTAACTGGCTCACTGACAGATCACACTCAGTCAAAGTTGGGGACTATACCTCAGCCAGCAGGCCTGTCACCAGTGGAATCAGTGCTGGGCCCCCTATAGTTTGAAATATACTTCTCAGAAGTTCAGGCCAAAACAGAGGAGCTGTGGCTGACTGAGTTTGCTGACAACTGCAAATTAGGTGTGATCACTGAATCCCCAAATGATGTAAGTATACTTACACAAACCAATGATTGGTGCCAAAGCCATGGACTCAAACTCACTGCTAAAACATGCATTATTGTCCCCTTTGGTAAAAACAATACCCCTGCAGACTATCATATAAATAATAATACCCTAAGTAACAACTAAGTAGTGAGACACTTGGGAATGCAAGTTGACTGTAGCCTAAACTTTGACCACCATGTGTCTACTGTGGTAAGGAAAGCATTTTACGGCAACCACCTCATTAGCAAATGCATTGCCTCGAGAGTGAAAAGGTCATAACTCCCCTGTACTTGACCTTCATCAGGCCAATAACTGAGTACAAAGATCCCTTTGGTATGTACTTTACCAGGCACCTGCAGTAACTTGAGAGACCTTAAGGATTTCTAACCAAGAAAATTCAGGGTCTCCAGCACATTTATTTATATTTATTTATTTATTCCAGTTTGATGACCGGGGAGGTCCACTGGGCTCAGGGAGCCCGTTTTCAGTGGAGGCCCGGGGAGAAAAGCTCCACAGTGCATAGAAAATATAAAGTATATAAACAAAGTATAATGAAAAGAGTTACAAAATACATATTAAATTTCAAGTTGGAGACATGAGTTGTTCATTGGGTACATAGACTCTAAAATCTTTGTGGTAGCAGTAAGGAAATCATTACCAGAAAGAGGAAATAAGCAGGGTAAAACTAAACTATTCACAATATATACATTCATGATATTGTTGATATTGTTTTTAGATTAGTTTACAATCAGAGTGAGCCCAGGAGTTCAGGAAATTCAGGATGGAGGAGAGTTACTAGCAGGCTAGGTGGGGAGAATGCAGTTGCATTTCCAATTAGAGGAAAGGTAGAAATGTAGCTGAGATTTAAAGTGGTAAACGTTTTCAGATGTCCTTAGTGAAGTAGGGAGAGAATTCCATTTTTTGGCTAAGGAAAAAGATAGGAGAACCTGTCCAGCAGTACTGTTAGGTTTGTGGACAGTGATCAGATTTTGGTGAGCAGATCTGAGAGTTCTGTACAGGGTGTATGGTTGTAGGATGTTAGTTTGTGCAGGGCATTTAGTAGGATTAAATATTAGCCTGTGGGCTGTACTGAGTTGGAGGTAGTCAAGGAAGTTGGGGAGTTCTAGCCAATTTAACAATTTAACAATTTAAATCAACATGTCATACATTCACAGACTGAAGTCACTGTCACTATATGCAGTAGCATACAAATTACTTAGAGGAGATGTATGCCTGGTCTACAGAGCAATCTTGGATCCAAACCTAATGGAAGTGTTGCATATCTGTAAGTCAAATGGGACAAGGGTCACCTGCTCCAGGGACCTTAACCTGGCCTGCGACATAAAAAGGTCCTGCTGGAGAGACAGACATGTCTCTCAGAGGTTGCCACTCCTCTGGAACTGGCTACCAATTCACATCAAACAGAGCCCTTCTATGGCCCTGTTTTAGCGTAGCCTGGATAACCGGATGGGAAACTGTAAATTCCTGCTGGAGATTTCACCTAAGATCCTCCTAGATATGGCCAATTGTTGCCAACTAAAATCTCAGGTTTTGGCAAGATCATTTATATTGAATTTCTCTAGTATTATATTGGATACACATGGCTGGGCTTATAAAGACCTTCGGGTCAATAGGCCAGTGACCACATGTGAACTTATGAATCTGTGAACAACGCAACAACCCAGGGGCAGGATTGGTTACAAACATCAAGTCAGGGAGCTAATATTTTATTTTAGAGCACTCCCATGGGTCCCAAGCATTTCCTTTCAATAGCTGATTACTTGTGCTCTGCCTTACCTAACTCATGACTCAGAAAAAATACTCAAAGTTCTTCTGCAACATATTCCTGTATACCACTTCCATTAGGCTTACCTCTTATGCACAAGTACAAATTATAACAGGTATGCTGAAATCAGAAGTTGCTAAGGAAGGCTCTGAAGATATTCCCTTTAATGTCTTAGAAACCATGTCCCCCTCTAGTGTCCACTTTACTTTAGGAATTTCTCTCTTTGTATCCCATCCATGAAAAGGGCATGCTACTGAAGCAAAATGGGGTAAGAATATTGAATGTACCCAGCTAAGCACAAGAATGGCCACAATTGTTTTTTCAGTGCCTGGACTAGGACAGTTTCTCATTTCTTCTTTTTTTTCTAGGGTCAAACAATTCCCCTACCTATTATAAACACTTAATGTTTCACATCTGCCATGACTAATTTATTCTTGAAGGCATTACCAGTTAAATTGGCTTGTCTCAGAGAACCTAATATAGCCTGTACCTTAACTAGATAGGAGTCTCAGTTCTCAGTATGCATGATGACATCATCTAGATAAATGGCAGCATATCTGACAAGGGGCATTAGGATTTTGTCCATTAATCTCTGAAATGTGGGCACCATAAAGGATAACATATTGGATACACTTCTCTGGGGTTTAAAAGGATGTCTTTTTGTTGGCATCAGTTGTTAAAGGGATATGACAGTATGCCTTTGTTAAGTATAATGCGTTTAAGAAACTTGCCTTTCTTGACTTTGATGTACAGCCTCTCAGTCCTAGGCACTGGGTAGATGAAACACTGTTCAGCTTTTATCACACCATTACAGAACATTTGTCTTTCAGATGAGATGTTAAACTAGGCGTCCCATCTTTTGAGTTGGTGATAGCTTAGTGGATATAAAAGATTCCATGTCACCTATCAGAAAAAGAAGGGGCTGCTTTAACATAGAAATACTTTCCATCTTTTTGCCATTATTCACACATTCATCTTACTTACACTTTATGTCATACTTTATACATCACAATAAAGTATTTAAAATGTTTATCTTCCTAAATACAAGTAGAACCCATTTCACCCCCCATCAATTTTACCGTAACCATTTTTTATGTCACTTATTACTTTCTCACCATCTTTTCTTTTGTTATACAGCAATTCTTCACGTCTTCTTTTTCATAAACACCAAATAGCAACAGAGAACATTTTTTTCATATTTTTCAGTTTCTTTTTCACCCCAACTTTATATTTCCTATACAGCACCATGTCCATATTAATGTTTTTAAATACTTTCCAGTCATAAACATCTTTGAAAAATGTCCAAAAGCCTTTATTTTTTCTAATCTAAAAATATAATGTTGTGATGTCTCTTCAGTATTATAACTATTGCAATTTCTTTGTTCTATCATTTTATATACAATTTTACTTTTCACTGGCACTTTGTCAAATAATAAACACCACAAAAATCACTTGCTTCAAAAAAGATTCAAATCTTTCCTGCCCTTTCATTATTGCTTTATTGTATTCACCCCAGTTTTTCCCAATGATCAACATACTGTAAGAGTTCATGCTCATTCCTTTTTATTCCATTCTTTCCTTTCCACCTCTACTTCATTTATATCAGTTCTCAGCATATTTATTTTACATTTAGATTCCTTCTTTTCCAAACCTTTTGTTTTTCTTTCCCTTTGTTTACCCCATCCATACATGTATCTTTATATATTTCAAATAAAAAAAAATCCTAGTATTGCCTTTTCTCAGACACATTTTAACATCCAAAATAAATTTATTGATGCTAAGATAACCAATGGCTTTATTTAATTCCACCCCTTTTTTTCTTTTACATTATAACTTATCCTACTTTTGTCAGGATTCAACCTTGTTCCACACAGAAAAACAAAAAAAAAAAAGATTTATTTATTTATTTATTTATTTCCAGCTTGATAACCGGGGAAGTCCACTGGGCCTGAAAGCCCGTTTTCAGTGGAGGCCCTGGAAGAAAAGCTCCATGATAATACATTACACACAAAAACACAGCAGAAAAGCTCTAAACTAATACATTATACACAAAAACACTCTCTGTTCTAATAGCATAATACTTTAACAATCTCCAAACAAAAATGAGGTGCATTGGGCACTATGCATAAGAAAATGATATATTAATGCAACTGTAATGTTAGTAAAGGAAAGAAAAAGGAAATTATAGATAGAGTTTGAATGCAAGAGCAGGGAAGCATGGGAGAAGCGAAGAAGAAGCAAATAAATTAAAGGAGAGGTGTCCAGAAGAGGATAGAAAAAGAACAGATAAACTAATGTTCATTTTGTGATTGAGTCCAGGAGAACACCTTGAGAAAAAGGCAAAAGATTTAAAGGTGAGAGTAGATACTCAATAATTCAGTTTTCATACAGTTTGTAAACATGTACACATGTACACACAATGTCAGTATGCTAGCTTTCCTAAAATATATACCTTTTTTTAGGAACAACTGAAACACCTTCCACAAATCTGTCAACTTTCATATATTTTTAGAAATATCTCCATTCTTCTTTTACTACTTGTTCTCTTTAAAACTTAAACCTTAAAATATCAATTTCAGTTCTGGCAAAATAAATCCCTATCATTCCTGTGGCATCTTCAAGTCCCTAACTCTTTTGACATATTTTTACCTAAAATTTCTTCCGCTGTATTTTATCGCTTTCATCCAATGTTTGTTATTGGCTACGAAGGTCAAATCATCTGCATAGGTTAACATTAATGGTAGCATTAACCCTTCCTTAACTTCTTATCTACCATCCTCTAACCTTGATCTACATGTCTGGTTAACTGCATTCATTACCATCACAAACCACCACATGCTCAATGGACAACCATGCATCACCCCTCTTCTCTGTCTTATCTTTTTTCCTACCTATCCATTCATTATAACAGACACACAAGATTTTTTATAAATTGTCCTCATTATCTTTCTTCCTTTTTTCTCCTACCTCATATTCTTTTAAAATGTACATCATTTCCCCATGATCAATACTGTCAGATGCCTTAGCCACATCACATACTGTTACTTTTTCTTCCCCTTCCCCATATGTATGCACTCAACCACTTCTTTAACCATCATTAGCTTTTTATTTCCTTTTTTTACCTTTAACTTCATACAGCCCTTCATCCAGTTCTTCTTTCATGATACCGATCATTCTTTTCTGAATAATATTCAGAAATATTTTATAGTTAGTATTTCCCAATATAATTGGTCTCCATTTTTTATTTCATCCCTTTATCCCTTTTCCATATAAATTTTATAATCCCCTTACAAATCTCTTCTTCTTCTTGTAATACCTTCCTCCGACCATTCATTCAATATTTCCAAGAAGAATAAAAACATCCTTTTCATCATCTGACATTTCTTTATAAAAACTATACTCTAATCCATCTGGACCTGCTACAGATCATTCTTTACCTTTCTTAAAGTATCCTCTAACTCTTTTCTCTTGATTATTTCCCATTACTTCCACTACCTCCTTTTTCAACTTCTTTGCTTTCCATACACCCTCTGGCACATTTTTCTCATGCATATTCTATATATACCTCTCAGCTATATCCATAATTTCCTTCTGTTTATATTTTAACTGCCATTTCTCATCCTTCATTAAATTCATTTTCTCTCATTACATCTCAGTTTCTTAGTCAAAATGAGGAAGCTTCCTCTTTTCTCCATTTCAAAGAATACTTTTGTCTAAATATCATTTTTTCTGTTTTTTTATTATATCATAAAATTTTTCTTTCCTTCTTCAAGACTTTTCACTGTTCCTTCTCTACTATTCTTTCACAAATTTATTTTTGCTTATTATATATCATCTTTTCCTTTGTCCATTGCTCTCTCTCCAATTTTAAGTATATATATATATTTTTTAAATTTTCTTTATAAACCATCCACCACTTTATCAAACTGCAATAAAATGGCTTCATTGTCATATGATCTTCTGACATTTGTCCTCTTTCTTTTTTTAGGACATTCCAGTCCTGTTATTTTTTCATGTCAGCTTTTTAACCCTTTTCTTCTATTACATTTTCACTCACTCTTATTATTGCCTATATAGCCCTATAATCTGAAAACTCTGCTTCTCTAATTCCATCATATATTCCTTTCTTGTCATCTGTAAACAAAATATAACCAGTCTCTGTCTTAAGTAGCTTCCTCTTATGAGTATATTCTTTCCCTTTACCTGTTCTTAACCTACCAGTATTTACAACCTCTCTCAGCATTTTGCCTTTTACCATTCTTAAATTACAGTTAAAGTCCCCACAGCCATAATAGACATACTTACTAACATATACGTTTGAATTTCCTCAGACATTTTTTATTTCAGTTATATTTGACTACACTGCATACACTATGCATACACTACTACTATTCTAAACACCTTCTGCCTCTTTCTTATATCACACATTAAAACTCTCACTGCTGCCATCACCATTATATCTACTATTTTAATTGCTTCATTTTTAGTAATACTGCAATACTTGAATATGTATCATTCCTTATAGTCCACACTACTTTTCTTTTCCACATCATCTCAAATTCCAATGTTTTCCTTTTATCTGTAGAACTTATGTCACAAATTACCTCTGCATATATGTCTTCACACCATTCAAACACCATCATTCTTCCAATATCACTTTTCATTTTATCACCTTCAGTGGAGCTATTCTTATATTAACCCTTGCCCTCTTTGCATTTTTTTCAGTCATCTTTTGGCCTCCATTTTCTCCTTCTTGACGTTCCCCAATAGAATCTTCTGCCTTTTATACTACTGCTTTACTCTCCTTCACTAACTCCATTAACACTAACCGTAACAATAACTATCTATCTTCCTCTGTCTTCATCGACCTATCCAAAGCTTTTGATATGGTGAATCATAAACTTTTACTACATATCCTACAATCACTGGCTCTTGATCATCTTGCCTTGTCCTGGTTTGCATCTTACCTAGAAAATCGTCAGCAGGCAGTACTTTGGAAAAACTCACTTTCTAATCTTCTACCTATCTCCTTAGGTGTACCTCAAGGCTCTATCCTAGGCCCTTTGCTATTTTCTATCTTTATTAATGACCTTCAATCTGCTATCCCATATACTACCTGTATACAATATGCGGACGACTCAACTATAATCTGCTCTGCTAACTCTCATACAGAACTCCAGTCACTTACTCACAAAGCTTTCAGTGCTGTAGAACAATGGTTCTCTTACCGCTGTCTACTCCTCAACCCCAAGAAAACAAAACTATTACTTTTTTCACCTACTCGTAAATCTACTCCACCTTACTTTACTCTTACATCCACTGACGGAACACTCATCTCTCCTGACTTGACCACAAAACTATTAGGGATAACTATTGATAATAACCTCAACTTTGACTCTCACATCAACAACACCATAAAATTAGTTAATAAAAAAATAGGATCCCTTTACAGAATCAAACCTTTCCTAACACCCACAGCAAGGTTCACCATTGCTAGATCTCACCTAATCTCCACTCTTCTCTATGCTTCCCCCATTTACACTAATCTTTCCAAAAACAACATGAAGAAACTAGAAACATCCTATCATAACATAGCTCGATTCGCTATTGGATCTCCTTTTAGAACTCATCACTGCTTGAACCTAAAAGAACTAGGCTGGATTGAACTTCCTAACCAACTTGTACTTCAACAGATCTTAATTGCTTATAAGATTCTATATCAGCCAACCAACACACCAACACTTACTAGCCTTATTTCTCCATACAACAACCTGCAACAACTACGTTCCTCAAATAAACTTCTGATTAATATTACCAAACCTAACAATAATGCAGGCGTCAGTTTATTCTCCAACTCTGTTGGAAAAACATGGAATAAACTACCCTCTGATATCACTTCTTTAACCTCTTTCCAACTTTTCAAATTTCAACTAAAGATTTATCTCAATAAACACTGGCTTTGCTCCTGCACTAATCCTGACTAATGCCAACTCTTTCTCTCTTCCATTACCCTTGTTAAAAAAAAAAAAAAAAAAAAACTTTATTTTTTATTTTATCTGGTTAACCTGCTATGATGTCATGTGAACTTTTATGCCAATGTATTTTTTTATCTGATTATATTATTGTTTTTATTTCCTATCTTTCTTATGTAACCATTTATGCCTTTTTGTAAAAGTGTACAACTGATGGAGCTTTTCTCCCCGGGCCTCTACTGAAAACGGACATATATCCAGTTAGACTAGCCCGGTCAACAAATGTAAAATAAAAATAAAATAAAATAAATTTTATTCTAAATCAGAGCTCATATCTCCCTCCTCTTCTTGTTTCTAATATCCCTAAGTTGTTTTCCATCTCTATATGTGTTTTCTTTTTCATTTATTAGTTTGTGGACTTCATCTAGTACATCTTTTTCTTTATCTTGGACTTTCTCACCCTCACCCCCACTCCTACCTCCGTCCTTTAATCATTCACTTCCATCCTTTCTTGCATAAAAAAAGTTCTTCCCCCTCATTTGGCAAAAATTGTATTCATTAATTTGTACAAATTGAATCAAAAATACTCCTCACTTCTACATTTCCTACAATATGGTTTACAGTTTTCTTCTATAATGTCCAATCTCCCACACACTGCTCACACCTCCCGTTTATATAATCTTGTATTAAATATGATTCATTCCCACAGTTAAAAAAAAAAAAAAACTCTCATCACCACAGCATAAAAAAAGATGCTTTTGACTGCTATTTATTATCATCACATTAGGCATATTACGTAACCTATTATTTTCTGTTATTAAAGTTACATAAATTTCCCATCCCCCAATCAATACATTTTTGTCACTTACAACATTTTTAATAACATATACATCCAGGCATAAGCTTACATAAGCTTAGAAAAAAAAAAACATTTTAAATGCATTCACTTCAAGCTCAGTTGTTCTAAATTGCAACAACAGTTTTCTATTTAACTGTAAATTCAAATTTTGAAAAGTATAGTCCTTTCAAGGAGATATGTTCCTTCTCCTTTCACATTCATTAACAAATACTTCTGTTAATACAAATGTCTCAAAAGTTATTTCACAGACAGTTTGAATGTTTTAAGTT
Source organism: Protopterus annectens (assembly GCF_019279795.1). Lineage (NCBI taxonomy): Eukaryota > Metazoa > Chordata > Ceratodontiformes > Protopteridae > Protopterus > Protopterus annectens. The sequence goes on from NC_056734.1 coordinate 8,442,054, forward strand.
AACCTTTCCTCCTGGAATGATGTTAATATGATGTTGAATCATAATTTTCCTGCAACATTGTCCTAAAAACATTTAGTTCCTTCTTAAAAGAAATGAGGCTTAGATGGTATGTCATATACTGCTACTACAGGTATTGAGGTCAGTGTTCATTCTTCACTAGAACTATCATTTTCTGCCATTAACTAGAAAGGTCAGCACTTTTCCATGGCTTTAGGATGTTAATATAATATATCTGTTCTGCTTTCTCATACTAGTCTGACTAATTTGTAGGTGCACCATTTAATATTTCTAATATTCAAATGAATCCAGCCATTTAGTCAAAAATGTGTTTTTGCTCAGGGCACTAAACTTAACACTTGGTATGTAATATGATAGTCATTATCACTTTCATCTTTTCTTGTAAGTTTGTATAATGATCTAATGTACTTTTAAATGTTTTATTTTTTTGCCAAGTTTCAATGGTAATGTGTCTTAGTCCATAATGGCATCTTCTTTAACAAGTCAAAAAGACTGAATTTTGTTACAACTTGTAGTATTCCTGTAATCAGAAACAATAGGTATGTTTTTAGTTGGTCCTAGTTTTTACCATCATCATCCTCAATAACATTTCTTAGCATGGACATTAATGTTTGGTTAAAATGTTCCCCAGCCCAGTAATCTGTGGATGGTATACTGAAGTTTTCAACTGCTTGTCCTTAACCACATATAAAACATAAAATACATAATTCAGTATAATTACTGATGAAGGCTCATGCTAGCCTAAAAGGTACTTTATCACATTTGTGTTCCTATGCCTTTGTGTTATCTATAGTGGACCAAAATGTAATTTCTTAAATTTTCCTATAATTATATCCTAGGAACAGCTCCAGGTGTTCTGTATTATTATTGCAGAAATGTCTCTAGGCATCTAATAATGCCTGTTCAAATCATTAATAATTACAAGACCATCCATTGAAGTACAGAATTTTAAAGCTTACATGATGATCCCACTTTACCATCACATTCAATAAGTTTTATCTGCCCCAGCATTAATTTTAAGTTAAAATGATCCACTGATCCTCAGTCAGGGGATGATATATTGAGGTTTTCAATTGTATGACACAATTGATGTATTACTCTGGACATAGATGAAGTCTCTTGAAAAATAATAAGAGCATCTATATGGCTATTAATGTATTGTTAATTTTACCCAGTAGAACAGCCTCAGTCTACATGGTTGCGTAGTCCATAATAACTAAAATGAACTGAAACCCATTGCTGGATTTTACTAATCACCCAGTATCTGTAACAATATGATCAACAAACACATCTACAAAAGGCATTGGAATTAAAGGATTTTCAGAACAGTGGTGTGGGAATGTCTTTTGGCATTTAGGATATACAGCACAGATATTACTGAAGTATCTTGTTTGGCACCAGAAGATCAGAAGGCTGTGGGTTCTTTTTAAACTCTAGGTGATTGCCCTGTCTTTGGATTAGGCTTATTCACATTAAGCAAAGTTCCCCCCTAGCCCTCTTAAAGACCAATCTAGAATGCTGGAAGGGAGATCATAAATTCACACCTGGGGTGACACCTATGTTCCTTATGGAGAGGGGTCATCTGTAATTTATGTAAAGCTGTAAAGTACTCAAGACATAGACACAAACCCATGCCACCCTTCAGCCCCTAGGGGTCATATACTGGGTAAAATAAGGTTATATTGTAAAGGCTCTTGAGCCGTTAGCTTAGTAATCTCCTATGAACCTATAAGCCATCTGGGCCTTCTGAGCTACATTCTTTAACTTTTGTCTAATGCTTCTACTGTTATCTCCTTCTCCATTTCTTTATTTTTCTCTTCTGTTATTTTTACCACATGCAATCACCTAATGCGCTTTTACTTGCTCATACATTTCCTTCACATTTCTTCACTTACCTCTCTACCACTTATAAAATATGTTCCCGACTCACAGCTATTTCTTCCTTTTTCATTTGTTATGCTTTGCATTCTTTCTTCCCCATATTTCATACTTTTATCTAACAAAGACGTCATATCTTCTCGTTCATTTAACCACATTTCTCCACGTATAAATCAAATAATTTTCCTTTTCTTTATGCCTCTCATATCTCTCTTTGCTGCCTACCCAAACTTGTTTCTCATACTCTTTAATTCCATTACATTTTTCTGCCATCATAAACAACTTTCTGTACTTATGTTTAAATATTAACTAACATTCTGTTCAGCTAATACAAAATGGCATCATATTTTATGATCCGTCAACATCCTTTTTTCTTCTTCATTATATTTGTATTTACTATATTTCCTGTCAGTTTTCTTAAGCCTTTCTCTTTATTGAATATAATTTTAATATAGTTTTCTCTTCCCCCAACTCTGGTCCATACTGCCATATAATCAGAAAAGCCAGCTTCTCATTTTCCTTTTCTTACCTCCTGTATTCCTACTACTAATAATATGTAATCAATTTATGTTCTGTTATGTCTCCTTCTATAAATAAACTGCGTTTCTTTCCCTAATCTTATTTTCCCCAATCTCATTATAGACTTGCACATTTTTATACCCTGCATCACTTTTCCAATCTTTATTTTTCTTGTATTACAGTTACATTAACTTATTATTAATATGTCTGTATTCACTGTGACATATATATTTTAATTACTTTTAACCAGTCTATCCCTTTTACTATCATAATATAAGGATATACTACAATAATCCTTCACACTCCTCCTCTGCATCTCACATCTGCAGCAAGTACCCTACCTGGAATAACTGTTATCATATCTAGTAGATAAAAACTTCCTTCTTTCAACAGTGCTATAATTATTGAGTGTGTACCATTACCTGTACTCCATACTACATCCCTCAAACAAGACTTTCATTTGATCTTTTTGTCTTTGATAGCAGTCTCACATTTAAACATATATCTGCACTTACTTCCTTATACCATTTACACACTAATATTCTATTAATTTCATTTCTTATACTGCTAAGAGTCATTGTCATAATGTAAAAATCATCCTTTCCGTACTTTGCAGTTTTTGATTCTTTTAGTATCAGCTTCTTTTCCCTAATTCTAGTTGCAGGTAAATGTATCCATTTTTTTCCATACTCTCCTCCTCTTTTGTAATACTTCAAATGTATTATGTGTAGAAATGTCATGTATACTTTACCCCCTTCCTGTTCATCTACTTCACTTTTGAAACCTCCTTCTGTTTTACTCAGTCATTCTTCACCTTCTTCTTCATTCTCACTTGACACTGCTTATCTTTCTTCCTCATTACTCTATTGCCACTTCCCTTTTCACTCAAGATGCCATTTTTATCTCTGCTTCTTTTTGCAAAATTCCTTCTTGCTCTAAAAACATTGCAATGTAAAACCAAATATGAGCTGTGTTGTTATATTGTCTTCATTTGCCATTTTTCCCATCAATTTTTAACTTACTGCCTGCTTCCCTACAATTTGAACATCTTTTTGGACATTCTTGAACTAAATAATTTTCATCACCGTAACAAAACAAAACAAGAAAAAAAACATACTTTCAGCTTCCCCAATATTTCATATTTACCATTTGTCCAACATCAATTCTACTTGGTATTATGAGTTTGTCTGTTACTGTGAGAGCCTGCTGCACTTCCTGGATTATCAGTACCACAAAATGCAGTCTCAGTTTCAACATTAGCAGATTCTTGCACAGCGGCATTTCCAGTCACAGTATCAGCAGATTCCTGTACACATTTATCTACAAAATAACTCATAAAAAACATTAATTTACCATCTGGTTCATGTGTCCCAGTTATCTGCAACATTTTTTCAGTCAGAGACCTCCTTCCTCCCTCACCTCAGCAATGTTGTGAATTTGGTTCACTGTCTGCATGCTGCAAATCTGCCATTTTTCTGGCAGCATTCTTTGGCATATTGCATTCAACATTGTCCTCCATCTTTTTTTTCATTACATCCCTCTTGTGCCATCTAGAGGAAAAGAATAGGGGGCATTCACCAGTGCCTGACCAAATATATATTAATAATAGTATAAATATCACTGTGGGCCTCTCTTTAAAAGAGACCATTACCCTAGTGGGACTAATTCATTGTTTCTGCCAAAAAAAATAAATAAAAAATAAAAATAAAACTTGCTAAGATACTTGGTTTAGTCTTGTCCTTTCGTAGTGGTCCTCTTAGTGTATAACTATGTTCTAACCTCATCACTAATTTTCAGGAAGTTTAGTCACTAACAGTTGATATATATCTGTCCTTTCTTGCTCTGACAATAAAGCATTTTTAACTCAAGGTATGGGCAAGAACTGGGTATATTTTGTTCTGATACAGCCCTACCAATATGTTCTCTTGCATAGCTCAAAGTGTCATCTTCCCTTTGCATGTTCTTAAAGTTTATTTGGCCTACCTGAAGGTTAGCCAGCTGTAGTTTACTCAGAGACAGTCAGGCATGAGGTATAAGACTCAGCTTCCTTCCCTACCAACAGAGACACTAAGCTATCAGTATCAACCTCATCTTCTAAGAACGGCAGTTCATAACATTATTCTTTAACATCATTTGCCCTCATTACCCTTGTTAATTTTTTTGCCCCTTTCTGTAATATACCCCTCCTTTTTTCTGTACATGGTTCCAGTAATCTGACTTAACAGGGATATCATTAAGGTTCTCCTTACGAATGTCTTTTTCACAGTTTATAATATACTCTGTTTTTTCTTTTCCTCTTTCGGTTGACCTCCTTCAGCCCCAGTGTGAATGAACCACATCATTTCAGTTTATATTTCTTCTTTTGTTTGCACTCTATTTGGAAATGATTTCTCTTTAGTTTTACTTACAGTTACCTGTTGCCTAGACCCTTCTCTCATTTGATTTTTTTCCAGAAATGGATTTAGAACACTAACTAGATACTGTTTCCTCCTTTTTCTTCATCATTAGTCTTTCTTACTGACAAGTTTTTCTTCAGTGTTCACTTGCTGTGAGTAATTCACTATTTTTGTGACTTTTTTCTTGCTTGACAGAACATTTAGAATTCTTTTCAGGATTTATTTTCAATTTTCCTATATTTATTCCCTTGAAATAATGCCTTTCAGTGAGTAAATTACTCTCCTCATTTCTTGGACCCCCGTTTTTTTTTTTCTTATCTTTGCTCTGCACTACTTTCAGGCTGTGATGGTAGTTTTACTCCCTGGTATGTAACACTTTCAGGTTTCAGTATTTTACTATGCGATTCCCTCCCTTCCCTCAGCTGATTTTACTTTTGCAGAAATCTCTGCCACAGAAATATGATAACATGCCTCTTTAAATGGTGCAAATTTTGCTTTGTGTCCTTAGCCAAATGATTGTTCTTTTGGGGCTTTCAAGTTCTATTCTATGGTCTTTATTTCATTCATATCCTCTTATAAATGGGGCAGATGTTGTTCTCCCCCTTTTCCAAGAAATGCAGGGGTGTGGACATAAATATGTTCATCTGTTACTTTCCCTCCCCACAGTGATACAGTGGCCTGTCAAAAAGGTTACTTTATCATCATCATTGTCTCCACAAATCTTTAAAATTGAGACTTTTCCTCATTGTCATATCATTTGTTAATGGCAACAGGATGGATTACCTTTCCAAAGGTAGTTTGTATTACTGCCTATGTACTGGGAGATTGTTTCCATCTTGATGAATACAGACTACTTCATTCAACATGCATACACACTGTGACATCACAAGTTTGACCATACTCTTTTTTTGGGCTCTCCCCTACATCATCCTACAGCACATTACTGCAGTGCCCCTCATCCATTAACAAGTCTACCTGCCACTTCCTAGTACTCCTGGATACCTGGGGTGGTACAAATCTTAAGGTTATCCTGGGGGGGAGGGGGGGTGGCCATCATACCATCTGCAAGTGAGAGTTTTTCTTTTATGCCCTTCCATGTTTTCTCTCCTCTCCATGATCCTTTGCTTATGTCATGAGGGCAGGTATGCAATGGGGATGTGATGAGGTATTGGCACCACCTAGACAACAGCTATAATTCCCCACTTATCTCCCTCATTATGCTACAACCACTCTTACACATTTCTGACCTCCACTAGGGATCATTATGTGGGAATATCATCCTCACCCTGTGAATAGAAATTCCTGTCCCCCCTACTACTCCATCAGTCTCCTGATCTACTAGTCAAACCCCGAATGACTGGGTCATATCCACAGTTTTATCCAGCTATGCCATTGAAATGGTTATACTTGTGACCATACTCCTGGAAACTAGAAGTCTCTTCAGCTCCCTGCCATTACTTAAGATATTGCACTTAATTAACATTGCAATAACACAATAATAGAAAGCTGATTCTACTTTTCTAGTAAAAAAAAATGTAATATGTAAATATAGCTCAGTGAATTTAGAATATCTTGGTGCATAACAGAGTTGAGCTGTAGCAGCAGTGCAATGTATAACAGCCACTCAGTAAGTTTTGCAAACTGTCTCATAAATCTTGATGTATGTTAACAAAGTTACAGAAATTATAGTATTCCAATGTAAGCTGCATGATATTCTTAAATATGTATGTACAACAGTCTCAACAGTACACTTAGATATAACTATGAGATATCTCATGAAGACATTTAGTAGTAAAATATACTTGCTTGCACTTATGGAGTCCAAAAAATTCTAATAAAAAAATTAATAAATGCAAAGGGCACTTATGACCACATCGCCAAAACTAATAATGGGTGCAGGACATGTGTGGAGAACATTGGTAATGCACACGCTGAAGGAAATAGGGAGTTAATCAAAGATTGGGTATGGGTAAAGGAGACGGACACACATAAGAGGTATGTTGGAACAGGAAAATCTGAGGGACAGTCAGAGTGGCATAGGCATTTTTATTTATTTTTTTATTTTTTTTAAGAATGAAAGAAAAAGTAAAGACAGGGAAAGAGAATGATAAGGCCAACACAGCAGGTATAAACATATAACAAATATCACAAGACATGACAAAAGTCAGATATAAATATTAAGGAAAAGTAAGGTACATAGACGGCGCACTCTATAACATGAGCAACAGAAAGTTGACAAACAGGGTGGGGATGCATACCAGCCATGGTGAAATGCAGAAATACATATGTACATATGCATTATTACAGTATGACATGCTGTACAGTGTGTGGCAGTCATACCTGGATGTGCATAACCAATGGCAGTTCTGATAACACACAATATATTTTAGGCATTGTTTCCAATACCTAAGTAGTCTGTCAGCAGTGCAAGTGTAAGCCAAACAACAGCACAGATGAATAAATGTAGCCAATGACATGCTGGAGAATACCAGCAGATGACAGAATTGAGCCTCTGACCATGCATGAGAAATGCAAACAACCAAACATAGTGCCAAACAGCAGTGCTATAGAAAAGCAGCAAACTGGCTGCCAATTACACAAGTAGGTATACACACCCCAATCAGACATGTAATGGAATGCATATGTTATAGACATATGCCACGTCAAAGCCAACACATAAATATACATGTACAGTATATGTATAACCTTCATTGGCCTTACTGGAAAATATCAGAAAGTAATGTCAATACACATACACACACCAATGGCATGTAATGCTATATATTCAGAAATCTACAGTTAATACTATAGAACAGCTATCAGGACATGCACATGAATTCCAAATTAGTACACTGGTTAATATGTAACTTACAAGTATAACAAGAACAAGGATGTATTGCAAGCAATAACCAGTGACTTGTGTGCATATGTCCTGCATTTGTCAAATGCCCATAGAACTGGCACAAGTTGACCCAACAAAACAACTATATGAAAATGGATAAGAATTCCAAGAAAGGGAACATAGACCATACACATGTACAACATATATGACATACTTACAAAGGTGGAAGGGAGGTAGACAACATGGACCTAAGTCAATGAGGACATGTCAGCAAAGCTATATAGGTAAACAATAATGCAGGGCAACAATATGTAAGGGGACACATTGCAAATGCATGTGTGTACCACATAAGGTTTTGTTGAAGTCAACCCAAACTACATTGAAGAAATGACCAATATATGTCACATGGGAAGACTGCATTGCCAATGTCAACAAAAATGGCCTGGTATAGATCACACGCACACAGTATTGTGCAATCATATAACAGCAACAGGCATAGGTAAACAAGCTAAGAATCAGTATTACATACATGTGTATTCTATCATGTCAATGTAAAACGTGGAATAAACACCGGTGGTTAGATATCACTGACCATTGGTATGACAGTCCTGCACAATTACATGAAGTCAATGACTGCTCACAGTCCTAATGTGCAATGTTATTTTTGCATTGATCAGAATATGTGCAGAGACATGTGCATAAATCATTGCATATGTACACCGTTTGCCAAAATGTGTGAATTTATGTGAATAAGGAATGGATGTGGAAATGTAACATAGGCCAGGGAAGGCATACTGCAATGTTAATGATTAGATTATCATTACCGCAGTGTATACATGAACAGTACATTAGTGGTCTATGTGTTCAGTAAAGAAGGACTGCTCATATGTAGCAGACACATTTACATGAAACAACATAGCATCATCATTGCCAGTACACGCCACATACAATGCCAGTATACCAGTGTGATATCACAGAAAGTGTCATCCAAAACACAGGGGTAAGGGTATGTCCTTCTGTTGAACAAACATGACATGGCATCCTGCAGATCATACACATACCACTGTGGTATATGTGGAATATGGGCAACATGTTGTTTGTGAGTTGTTGCCAATCCCACACATGTATACAGTAGAAATCTTACAGTAGTAATAGCCTGTTAGCTACCAAAACTCATGGACAGATGAATGTTGAATGAAAGTCTGATGCAGTAATGTGTGCCATGTACCCACTGCAACATAATGTCACACATCTCTAGTTTATGTCTAGCCATGTATCACATAAGCAGCAACATGCTATGTACCCATATGTATGCCTATACAGTCCAATCACTTATATGACAAACACCATGGTAGCAGCAGTTCACAAGTGGATCACACAGACAATACTTAAGGTCCTGAAGGCCCACCCTGATGGGGATGAACATCATGAATGATCTCTTGTGCTATTTCCCTGAATGAGTCCAGCATATCCCATGCCATATCCTAGAAAGAAATCCCCATCATGTCTCTCATTTGTTTTTGAAATACATCAGTCATCACCACCTGGATCTGTTCCCAGTAATCATCTTGTTGTGGTGCTGGGTGGCATCTCCACTAGGGTGCAACTGGATGTGCAGATCCAGCTTCCTCATCATCATCACAGTTTCTGTCATGGTCATCATCAACATCGTCATCATCATTGGAGGACTTGGGCAGTTGTCTGGCATTCACTTGTCTCTAACATCTGATGTATGAGCATCCACAGGTCCCATGCTCTGTCAAGGTGAGTCATAAGACAAGAAAAAAAGAAAGAGCATATGCATACATGCTACTATATAACTGCATAACATACCCACTGTGACACTATGCACAGGCAGAAAGCAGCCAGTATGAAACCTTAGAATAAGGTATGGCCATAGCCAAGTGTACCACCATATGCAATGTAGGTCATTAATCAAAACCATAACAATGAAAACCACATGTCTATCAGGCCACACATTCCTATGAAAATAATAGCTGATATTAAACAAAAACAGATGTGGACATCTGAAATCTAACAAAGATTAAGTACCATCCCGTCAGCATGTGATATCTTCATATGAGAATACAGGTATAGCAACATACATTGCAATCATCATTAAAACCAGACGATTGTCAGATGAAATAGCTTAAAATGATTATGTAGGAGATGCATAATAAAATATTTGATGCTAGTGGATGGATCTGCATACATACAATACACTCCCTATGTCTTATTATCTATACTTATGGATGTTTTCATTACAGGCTCATGTCAGGGCCACAGCAGCCATCACAGAATGTGAGCAGGTTATTCCAGGCCATGCCATAGTATGCATAATACAACTTATCATGGAAATTCTGTCATTACCTGAACATTTGTTTATCAGCCATCAGTATGTATGACAAGCATACACATAACCAGCACACTTGAAGAGAAGAATGCTAAAACACTGTGTCATGCAACCCTGATATGAGTCTACTTTGCAAAGAAACACTGTGAAAATGATAGTATAATACAAGTACTGTGACCTATAGTACTTCATACTTGTGATGTATGCCTCAACACTGTAGCCAGAAGATGATCTGTGAAAATATCACTATTGCCATGTTTCCTGTCTTGTATGTGTGCCTTGCACATTTATGTTGGTGTGTGAATGTTAACTGCACCCAGAAGCCTGTGCTTGTAATGAATCATGTGAACAGCCACCAATTAATGTACTGGTATAATGAAGATATATTGAGATGACAATCCAGTGGGTAATATAAAAGCCATATGCAAAAGAGCTGCGCAAGGTAGCATTGTCACTGGCTGACCCAGCATCAAATTTCTGGAATGCAACAACACATTAGAAATAATGGATAATCATAAACATAGTAACAGCCTGTGACATATGAAACCATAGTTTATGTCCTACCAACAGTACTGTCTACAAATGTACCAGTGCCTTAAATCCATTTATTAGCAGTCCCTATATATGGCCCTGCAAAATGCAAGCAGCATGATGCTGATTGTTGATTATGCGACAAGCAGAAATGTTGAAAAGGAATGCCTGTAGCACAACTATCCTAAAGCCAGGAAACACATGTGTTGTAAGCAAACCACCTGTTGTAGGCAGATATGATACCCATTTTAAACTGAAGGTTATGCCAGACATAGTCCACCAACAACAGTGTGAACACTGATACAGCAGACACCCATTCAGTATGTAAATAGGCAAGCTATGCACAACAGATCAGTCAATGAGTACCACATCCAGACATACAAGTATATCCACACATGCATTACAAACAGCAAGCAAAGATCTATTAACTTGGATGTGAAACATCACATCCAACAGCACTGTGACAGTTATGCATAAATAACTGTCATCTACATTGTGACATACAATTCAAAACATTATCTTCAGCAAACATAACTTGCTGCCAACTCGCATGTAAACATATTTTTATATAATTTGTATTTATAATGACAGGGATTGTCTGACTATTGCACTTACCTTACAGATGTATGATGGGTATTCATAAGTTCATAGGTATGTACTAGGCTAATGGCCCTGGACCCTTTACAAACCTAGCCCCAAAAGGCTGCTCAGACACCATGCCACTTAATGTTAGTTCACAGGGCCCCTATCCTGTTGGACAACGGAAGAGATCCCTGAGGTCAACTTTCTGTTACCTAGCCACTTATTAAGATTTCTCTTGAAGAGGGCCAACGAGTTGTTCTGCTTGACATGAATGGGAAGCTTATTCCAGAGTATGGGCAGTCTTTGGGAGATGAACCTGTTCCTCCAACATGTTCTGTTAATTGAGGTAATGAGATTGTGATCTCTGGAGAGTGTGGTGCCTGGGAACTGGGATTTCTTTAGGTGTAGCATTTCAAGTAAGGTTGGGTCAGACATGGTTTTGTAAGTCAAGCAGAGATTACCTCTAAGTAGATAATAAGAGACTGAGAACAGCTGAAGTTTCTTGAGTCTGTCCATATAGGAGATGTGTTTAAGGCCTAGGATCCTTTTTGTGAGGTTCTTTTGTGGCCTCTCCAGCTGTTGTAGGTGTCTGGTCAGGTACATGCCAAACAGGGCATTATATTTGATGAATGGTCTAATGAGGGAAAAGTATAGAGGGATGGGAAACCTTTTGTTATAAGATGTGCCAGGTAGAAGGACTTTCTGACTACAGTGGCAATGTGATGGTCAAAGCTGAGGTGGCTGTCGACCTGGGTGCCCAGATCTCTTATGGCCTCTTCAGTGTTCAGTGGGGTCCCATCAATGAGGTAATTTGTGGGAACTGAGTTTTTTTCCAAATGGGATGATAACGCATTTTTTGGTGTTAAGCTTCAAGTTATGGTTCCAACACCAGTCACAGGTCTCAGAGAGGCCCTTTTGTAGGATATCTGCATCACTTGGGGAGTTGATAATGACTCCTAGCTTGCAGTCATCAGCAAACTTGGTCAGCCAGAGTCCTTCTGTCTTGGCCTAGACGTCTTAGAAGTAGATGCCAAACAGGAGAGGGTCCAAGACTGAACCCTGGGGGACTCCACTCATGACTGGTTGACAGTCTGACTTGAAATCCACAACTTTCACTCTGTGGGTCCTGTCTGTGAACCAATTTGCAACCCACCTAGTGATGTAAGGATTGATGCCTAGTTTGTTGTGTTTATCAATGATATCTGAGTGGGGAATGGTATCAAAGGCCTTGGCCAGGTCGAAGTAGGCTGTATACACTGCCTTACCCTCATCCACAGCCTTGGTGACTGCCTTGAAGAAGTCAACCAGGTTCAGCAGGCAGGATCTCCCCCCTGACAAAGCCAAACTGAGTGCGGTCAAGAGTTTGGAGATTGTCTATATCTTAATTTAGCAGGTCCATGATGATGTGCTTCATAGCTGTGCATACTAGACTTGTCAGGCTAATGGGGTGATAGTTTCCAGGGTCTGTAGTTGCTCCTCTTTTATGGAGTGGGATAACTGTAGCAGTGCACCATTCATTAGGGACGTAGCCTGAGGTAAGGCTGTGATTGAACAGGGAAAACAGATGTGGTGCCAGTTCATTTTGTAGCTTATGTAGGCCACAGCCAAGGATATTATCAGATCCCATGGACACTGTATTCTTGGCTTTAGAAAATGCAGCTTTTACCTGTGCCGCAGAAATGGTGGGTTCTAGGCTTTATTCTGGTATTGTGATAGGGCCCTTGGGGGGGGGTGGTAAAGTTGGCACTGAATCTGTCGGCCAGTATGTTGGCTATACCTGTTGGCTCAGTATAGGAGGTGCCATTGTGTAATAGCTCAGAGCAAATCTGGGTATTGCCTTGGAGGTTTTTGATATAGCTATAGAAGGCTTTGTGGTTGTTTTTGGTGTCAGCCACAATTCTACCTTCATAGCTGGCTTTAGAGGATTTGATAAGGGATCTCAGCTTTTTGTTGAGACTGATAAGGGAGGTTTTCAAGTCTTGTGACTTCATTTTTTTCTGCAACAGTTTCTTCCTTCTGTTGTAGAGTTTATTGATGACTGGGGACCACCACTTTAGAGAAGATTTTCAGGGTGGTCACCTTAGCTGGGGTTGTAGGTGAGATGGAAATTTACATGATGATCAGTTTGTGGTCAGATTTAACCAGGGAGGAATTGACTATAGGTGTGGAGCAATGGTGTCCCATGTTGGTGATAACCAGGTCAAAGATGTTGCTTCCTCTAGTGGGTGTCAGAAGGAGCTGGTCCAGGGCATTGGAATTGATAAATTCCAGACAGCTTTGGGCCTGTACATTGGTGCTTGAATAGTTTTCCCATTTGATGGCAGAGTAGTTGAAATCACCCAGTATGAGAGCATTAGATTAGACCTTGATAGATTCCCAGGTGCTTAGGAACTTGGAGTGAGAGTTTAGGGACATGCTTGGGGTTCTGTAGCAGGGTATGACTTGAATCACCGTCTTACCCAGTGTTAGTTGTACTTGAAGCATCTCAGATGCATTATACTGAGCTACCAGTCTAGAGGTATGAGTATCCTTTAAGAATATGGAGACACCACCTCCTTTGGAGCTTCCAGCCATATTGTGGGGCCAAAAGGTATGGAATGAGTTGTAGCCTGGGAATGCAGAGGTGCTTTCTGCTTCTTTAAACCAGGTCTCCATTACAGCACAGATGTCGACATTCTCCATTGTGAGGAAAGCTTTGTGCGAGTGCATCTTGAAATTTAGACTTCTGGCACTGAGCAGCATGACCCTCAGATTGCATTTGTTTGTAGCTATTACAGTGGAATTTTGGTCTTTGTAACACTGCCTAAAAAAGGCACTATAGGGGTGGCAAGAGCCTTACTAGTACCCTGAATCCCAGGAGTGACAGATGGAGGTCATCTCTGGCAAAACATGGAAGATTGTCGATCATGTTGTCCCAGGCAGACAGATACTGGAACCCTTAGAATGACAGCAGAAACTTAGCCAATTGTTGAAGTCAATCATTTTCTGCTCATACTGTGGTATCATTCTGGGTGACAGTAGAATACTGCTCAGGGCTAGGGTCATACCTGCCTGGGCCACATAATCTGAGTGCTCCATCACATCTCTTTTCATGTAGTCCAGGGAGGTATGTCTCAGGTCATTCACACCCACATGGACAATGACTAAGTCATATTTGTACTTGTTGTGAAGTGACCTGAGTGCATGTGTTATGTGGTGGATCCTGGCCTCTGATAGACAACTGACTGCCACTTTCTCCTTGTTCAACCTTGTGAGAGGGACATCAGTGTGCCTCACAACTGTGTCTCCTATGATTAGTACATTAGGCAAAGTGTTTTGCCTTAAGTGGTTATGTTGAGAGGTACACTTTGGTGGTGAGCTATGTGTTCTGGGGTTGGTGTTGTGGTGGTCAAGTGCATTTCTGTCTTGGGGGTTTCTGTTGTTTGGGTACATTTTTATTGAGAGCCTCCATGAAGGTGGGTGTATGGTTTGTGTTCCTATGTGTGGGCTGTGATGGTTGGTGTTTTGGAGGGCTGTGTGTTAATAATAATAATAATTATTATTATTATTATAATAAAGGTTAATAAATTATGTAGTGAATTGCAGGTGTTGACCGTTTCCTCTTGACCAACTAATCTGGTCTTGGTTGAAGCATACACTGCTTCCAGTTTGCTGATATAAGTGCATCTCTCACATGTATGAGTGTTGAGAGGTAATAGGAGAGGGTTGTCTGTGTACATTAGACAGTTGCCACACTGTCTCAAAATGCCCAAGTGTACCAGGTTAGCAAGAGAAAGCACAGGAAATTTCCTTACAATCATACCAGGAGGGGTGGTCATAACTAATAAGTACTGATGCTGTTACTGCATAAGAACAGCTAGTGCTGATAGCACCTAAGTGTACTACAATAAATGCTACAAAAGCCTGTTAAAGTGTTACCCGATTAAACTAATTGAAGTGCAAGAAGTAAAAGAACAAGCTCGTTCTAAGGGAAAAATTGAAAAGCAGACTTTCTGGCACCAGTAATACTTTACTTCAGCTGTGCACCACTGTGCGGTGTGCAAACCCACACAAACATGGGTTTTTAAACCAGAAAGTTGAAAGGATGGTAAAACTGCCTAAATGGCTAATAAACTTCAATTTCTGGACCAGAAACCACTCATCTTGTGATAGATAGGCTACCTAATGCTTACCACTCCCACTGATAAGCTAGAAGGCTTTTCTCCAACACAGAAAGGTCTGGGGTGCTCAGAAACTTACAAAACAGTCCTGGATGCAGCAAATCTGTATCTGGACTAGACTAGTTACCGGAAAGGCTGGAAACAAGCTTAGAACTTTTTTTTTTTGCAGAAAAGCAGTTAAAACAGTAGCAAAAACACTTTAAATGCAGTACAAACTAGCACACTTGAGTGTGTAGCAATATTAAGGCAAATGCAGTTTAAATAAATGCAGATAAATTAAAAATGATCAAAAAATTATGAGAAACTAAAAATGGAGACACTTAGAGTATCTCTTTCTCCTTCCTGTTGCTCTTGTAGTCTGCAGGAAGACAAATCTGGATCTGCAGAGCTTAAACAGGAGCAAACCTGCACAAACACTGACTTTTAAACCAGAAAGTTGAAAGGGATGGAAAAAACTGCCCAAAGACCCAATAAACTACAATTTATGGGCCATAAACCACTCCTCTTGTGGTAGATAGGCTACCTAGTGCTTACCATTCCCACTGATAAGCTAGAAGGCTTCTCTCCAACACAGAAAGGTCTGGGGGGGGCTCAAAAACTTATAAATAATCCTGGAAATAGCAAATCTGTATCTGGACTAGACTTGTTAAGGGAAAGGTGGGAAACAAGCTTAGAACTTTTTTTGTTTGTTTTTTTTTTTTTGCAGAAAAGCAGTTAAAATAGTAGCAGAAACACTTTAAATGCAATACAAGCTAGCATACTTGAGTGTGTAGCAATATTAAGGCAAATACCATTTAAATAAATGCAGATACATTAAAAAATGACAAAAAAACAAGTGCAGAGAGCAGTAAACTACAAAAAAAAATTCAAAATGGAGGAACTTAGGGTATCTCTTTCTCCTTCCTGTTGCTCTTGTAGTCTGCAGGATGCCAAAACTGGATCTGCGGAGCATAAACAAGTGCAAGCCTGTGAAAACATGGGCTTTTAAACCAGAAAGTTGAAAGGGATGGAAAAACTGCCCATACAGCCAATAAACTACAATTTCTTGGCCATAAACCACTCCTGTAGTGGTAGATAGGCTACCTAGTGCTTACCACTCCCAATGATATGCTAGAAGGCTTCCCTCCAACACACAAAGGTCTGGGAGGCTCAGTTAATAGCTCATGCATTAGAAGTGGCATACATGGTAACGCAAAAAAAAATAATCTCTAACAATGATCAGATCTATTTTAGCTACACAATCTGACAAAGTAATCAACATACCTCTCTCCCTGCACTGCACAGTAGTGCCTGATTCCTATCACACTCTTCATAACCTGTAAAAAGTATGTATGAATTATGTAGGTAAAAAATAACATTGATATACATTACTCGGCTCATGTTCTCTAACTTTTAACTTGAACAACATTATAGAATCTCCATATTCAGCTTTAAATGTTTCATAAACATAGTCCTTTACACACTGAACAATAATTGAACACAGATGTTTCAGAGTGCTTTACACAGTGAAAAATAATTGAGGACAGTTTGGAGGACATAAGATTCAAACCAGTAACTCATAGCTATGCCCTGTACTAAACCTGCCTAACTATCTACTCTACCTGAATATGCTCTGCCTTCCCTTTTCTTTTTATTAATTTTCTGTCATCCTTTTTGACAATATATGCCTTCTACGCTCTGTATCTCATTATTTCCTTCCCTCTCTCACTTATTTGTATAAAATGAACTCCTTATTGCTACTACTGATCATTACGCTGCCTCTTACATTGTGTACTGGATATGGCATCCGCCTGTATACCTCTTTTCTTTGCCATTATGTTATGTACTTTACTTGCACATTGAACTAGCCTGTATGCCTCCTTTTTGCATTAAGGAATGTACCTACATGTTATTTTGAAACTGCAGTTTACATTGTATTGATGTCTGTCCTCTTCAAATGATTTCTTATTAATATGATTTGTCAGTGTATATATTACTGTAAATTCTTTTTTTCTTCTTCTTATATTTGTTTGCGATTTTTATGTTATCTGTATGTCTTGGAGCTTATCTCCCCGGGCCTTTACTGAAAATGGACATATATCCAGTTAGACTAGCCCGGTCAACAAATGTAAAATAAATAATAATAATAAAATACATACTCTACCTCGGACACATACTTTCCTAGTTAATCCATTTTGCCAAAAATTGCATGGAGAAAATGCAGATAATCAAATCAAAGGTATGGATGTACAGGGATGGGATAGTAATATGGATCACCGTTTATGCTTTACAAGAAGTGCAACATGCTGTGCATTTATGAATATAAAATTGCAAGTATGAATGCATGCCAGCACAGTGTTCACAACACAAAAACAGAACTGTAAATGTTCATCCCTCAGACACTGGAACACTGTCATGAAACACATAGCTGCTCTTAAAAGACAGCTACAAATTCCTGTTCATCACATACACACAAATGTAGTTTAGGAGGGAGCACATAAAATATATGACTATATTTTGTTGTCAAATTACAAATTATATTTCAAAAATATCCCTGATATTAGGTCATGTCCCTGTTATACAGTTAAAATGTATATCTGACCATGTCACTCCCTCCAAATATAAGTAAGAGAATGGTGGTGAATTTGAATTAATAAACGACACACTTATACATTAAATTCAGTTTGCCAATGTTATGTTATTCAACATTTTTTTTGCAGGACTACCCCAGTATGTTCAAAGCTTTACACTTAAAACTGTAGTAAAAGAGCTGCTGTTGGCAGAACATTATGGATAATGGAAATATTTGTTGAAATGTGACCAATAAATGCTATAGTAGTAAGCATTTGCAAAATAATTAATATCGATAAGCAGGTATCTATATGAGCATTTTCAAAACTTTTCCACAGATACAACTAAAATTTAATGAGAGCTGGCCCCTACATTGATTTGAACCTACACATAGCCACAATAGTACCTTGCTTTACAGGATGAGCTAACACATATCACAGCACATTTCTTCTTAAAAAGAACTAATAATGTGTGTGTGTATCTGTATTTCTGTGGATAATGGATGAATACGGAAACATCCAACACGTAAACACTATAGGCCCTCATGCTCCACAAAACTTACAGATAGCATCAAGTTTTACAATGTAGAACATATTTGTAGACAGTTTGACATGCATTGTTCTTGTGTTAAACAAAGGGATTTTTATAATGCTGTACACTTTGTAAAGTAGAAGAGACTAAATGATGTCTGTAACAATTACTATTCACACATACACAAGTAGACTGGGCAATACTCTTGAAGTATTATGAATAAAGCAGACATGTGTAGCCATCAGCTGCCTAGGTGGTATAGGCATCAGTGGTAGATGACCATACTGGATATGTGAAATGAAGTTCATATATGTTGGAAAACAGACACATCTACAATGTTTATTAGTATGTACATGATAAACAATAGTAAACAAATAAACCCCATGAGAATCAAACACATAATTACAGAGAGAAGAGTCATCTTGCTTTCCCGATTATCCAGATGAACTAATTGTCAGAACTGCTAGTTAATGGGTTTAAAAGACATATATCTGACATGTAGGACCCAGCTATATCTCTAATTTACTTAGGAATGTACAGGTATAGATAGAATTGCTACACTTACTGTTAGCATCCACCAGCTGTCTGCACACCTCAGTGACCCTCTGATGAAGATCGTCCACATCCCTCTGATGCAAATCATCACAGTGGTGTCAAATCTGCACTTCTGTCCTGTATGACATTAATGCTCTCTCGCAATCTGGTTCCTTATATCAATCATCATGAAGTCCCATGGTCTGACTGTCATATGATTCTCCACTCCAGCATAGATGAGAAGCAACTAGGTGCTCTCCTCCTTGGTACAACTGGGTACCCAGACACATCAAAACCTCCTAGAAGTGGCGATATTAATGTTAATGTAGATAGGGAATAGGTCTCAGTTCAAAAAATTGCTCACTGAGTTCCCACTCTGTTCACAGGTAGTAATGGCACTTACGGTGTGATATCAGTTCATTGGAAGATTATGGGCATATGCTACATATGGTCCCATTTAACAAAAACAAAGTGGGTATTTGTTCAGAGCACCTTCCACCTATGCCAAGCTATTGGTTAATGCATCAAATTTCAAGAACTTGCACTAACATGTGCAAATGAAATTCCAAAACCTTGAATTTTAATGAACATCATTAATTAATGTATGGCACAAATGGGACTTAACGCTTTGTGCACATAGCTAATCTTACTTTCAGGTATACTTGACTCATAGGTAGCTGCAAACGTAATTTTGCACCTGCTAGCATTGCTGTGGTGGGATATTTTTCACTCATTATAGACCTATATTATCATCACTCCTTATAAATGTATGTGTATATGCATAGCTTGATACATTTAGGGAAAATTGTGTGTAATATAAAAAAAATTATGTGACCCAATTGGGGATGGTGGTGTAGGAATGACCTGTATGCATACAGGTGAGTACATCTGCATCACTAGTAAGCACTATTTCCCCATATCTGTTGTACAGAAAAATGTGAACAGCAACAGTGGCCAGTACATAAAGACATACTAATGGATCTTCCATATGTATTGCTGGTAACTTGTTGCAGTCTGTGGTATATGTGGTACAGCGGTTAACATTGGCACCTCACAGCAAGAGGTTCTCCAGTTTGATTCTCAGCTGGGGTGCCTTTTGTGTGGAGTTTGCATGTTCTCCCTGCATTCGTGTGGGTTTCTTCTGAGTATTCCTCCTATGTTCTAAAGACACGCATCTGGATCATTTCTTCCTGGGCCTCTGCTGAAAATAGGGTCTGTCCTAGTCAGACCTTCCTGGTCAATAAATGTTAAATAAAATGTGCAGGAACTTATGGGTTCTGACATTATCTACATGTATTTGTATTGCTGTTAGGGATATTTATTCACTGATGCTTCTTAAAACATGCACTAGAACTATTGCCTCAATAAAACTAGATCTGTGGTTATGTCATTTTAACATGTACTGTCCTTACGGATATAGATGCTTTACGTCACTTTACATAAATTGTTCAAGTGATGATTTTCAGTTACTCTCTACTATGGGGACATCATTTACTGTTCAGTATTGGTTGTGTTAATATAAGCTCATCATGTATAACAATTCCTGTTACTATGACTGCTTTTTACACAGGTTGTCTGTTTAGGCTCCCATTGCATTACAGTTACAGGATGTGTGTGACAGCCATAAAATATTTCTCTTTTACACTTAAGTTATGTGTAGTATGTCATTTGAACTGTGTGCAGATTGTATGAATCATGAGCCACAATGCTGTTTGTTTGTGGCTCCACTAAGTGATGGCCACTATAATGGGTTCAAACCCCACAGACAATCTCTACAGATATCACAAGTTATGTTGTTGTTCCAAGCCTTACTGTTATATATGCAGGCATTATTTTCATATCACATATGGCTTTATATGTCACTGTACCATATGGGACAGGGACCATTTCCTAGATTTTGGCATTTCACAAAACCACATTGAAGGTACATTGGCATAAGCTGTCAACATAATCATCTCCATATGTGGGCCCCCACATTAATGTAAACGCATGCATATGACTGTCTTGCAGATGGCAAATGGGTGTGTGTTATACTTGTTTTCCTCACATATGTTATGTATGTTGCATATGTAACATAATTGTCAACTCCCTGTTATACAGGTTCCATGGGACACACCCAGGCAAAACCTCTTGGTAGATCATTATTATCTGTAAGATTGTAGTGATATATATATATATATATATATATATATATATATATATATATATATATATATATATATATATATATATATATATATTTGTGTGTGTGTTTGTGTGTGGTGTATGCAGTAATGATATCCAGCATGCGATATAAGCATGCTTCCCTGAAATGTGTCATCTGTCTCTTCTTTTAGCACACCCACTGCCTTCATCCTCTATCAGCCCATCCACTGATCCTGATGTGGAATCTGATATATTTCAGTATGATAACATGGCCCCTGGCACACAGGACACAGATTTGGTGATACAGTCCTACCCAGATGGTGGCAGTCACGTGGATGAGGCTGTAGCCTCAGATGCGGAGGAAAACTTGTCTAACCATTCTGACTATGTGGGAGGGCATCAGATAGTGGACAGAATGAGGCTTGTAGTCTACAATCCCATGTTGAATTTGCTGGTGATCTTGGCACTTGCCCACAACAAAGGGATACTACCCATCACAGTAGATGTAGACATGTAGCTGATGTGCATGGGTATGTGTCAGAAAGTGTTAACCTATTCATACATGCAAATGAAAGTTCCCAGTGATGTCATGGATCTGACATTCATGTACTTGCTCATGCCACAGATAATGTTGCACACCAGCTGTGTGCTGCATGAAGGACAAGAGCACAGGAATGGTGAGGTCATGATGGTATTGGCTGCACAAAATTAAAGCATGTTATCTGTGGCACAGTCCTTTGAATCCCTGGTTACAGCAGTACAACAGCAGTGCTGTAGTATGAGCAGAGTTCTGTGTGCCATCACTGTGCTTAGTCGAATGCCACATGGGAAAGGCATTTCAGCAGAGCAGACTAACCCTTGCCCATCAAGCATCAATATCTATGCAGTAACATGCACACACATCTGCTGCTGGCCAGTTTGGTGTGGGCCTGGCAGTCATGACCACGCAGTCAACTCATACCCATGCTCCTTCCCACAGTGTGTCTCCACATGCTGATGTCACTCCATCAGTGTCCGCTGTGAAGCAACCTAGTTGGAATGTTTGCAGACACGGTAGGGGCAGCCGGCACTGCAGTGTGAGCCATCAGCATGGGTGTCCTATCCTGTGTTAGAGTAACACTGACAGTTGATATATTATGACCTATAGTTTCAGTCTCACCTCAAGGCAATGATGTTTATTGTGCAGACCAGTGGTGATGTCATCTGCCTGTGGTTGTTGTAAAGTCTGATGCCATGAGAGGCTGACATTTTTAGTAATCATAGGTGACTACATTGGGTTCCTATTAAGTTATCGAAAGATAACGTAATCAAATGACCAAAACATCGAAACGGCCACATTTTGAAGTTCGCATTGTGGGATTGCAGTACAGTGAAGCTTGGGATATTTGCCCTTTCCTCACTGTAGTGTGATCTCGGAGTTGGAATATATATTTAGTGGGGGGTTACGAAAAAAAGTTTCGAAATGCGGCTGTTTCGATGTTTTGGCCGTTCTATTACATTATCTTTTGATAACGTAATATGAACCCGACTACATTTAGTACCTTAACCTTTATCCATACTTTACATTGACATATGTTGCTTGTGATATTGGCAACAGTTCTGCAGTGTGTGTTTTCCTGTTTGCATAATTTAATATTAGACTGATATGAATGGGTTCCTCACAGGTATGTTCATTGTTGTCTGACATACACATATACATCATTATCAGTCTGTATATATACCTGTGTTACATGCTGCCTGCGTTTATGGTCCATGTCATGATAGATTTGTATATGTTCACACTGTTATATGTTAGAATTATGTTGTTATGTCTGATACTCTGTGTACATCTACTAGGTAATTGCCATTAGATGCAATCTATGGTGTTTTGGTGGGACAAGACCTAAACATCAGTGTTTAATATGTGTATTTCTGTACATGTGGCTTGTCATGATTCAAAGATGTGTGCCAGATGCTGCCATGTCACCTGGGCTTGGACTTCTGGTCATACCCTCCATTGCTTGTTTTCCTGCTCTTCCTATGATAGCTGCAGAAAATCAAATTCAGACATCTGGGGTTCTTGGCTAGTTCACCCATACTTGCAACATGAATATTGCCATGTGTTGTTGTTAGCATATTGTATTGCATGGTGTGCAGAGTAATCATCAGTGCTGCCTTTTCAGGTGTGTATTGCAGTGCATCCCCAGATGTGCCCAGACATCTGAACCTGGCTTGTACTACACTAAAGACACTCTATATGGTATTTTCTGTTGTGCCATGCCCTTGATTGTAGGTCTCTTCTGCAAGGTTGGGTAAGGGGTCATTAGCCATAGCTTGCATGGATAACCACAGTCACCTGCTCTGGGGTGTGGAAACACATATGCTGTCATCATAAATAATGTTCATAGGTATATCTTTAGCGTACATCCTAGCTTTGTCCCTGTACTTATCCAGTTGTAGTCCCTCAGGTATTTCAGTTTGCTGGAATGCAACCCTCAGACCACTTTAACTCCATATTGCAGCATCACGGACATGTTTGTCACTATGATGTTTGTTATGCTGCCATCTGCTGCACACTCAACATGGTCATTCAGGTATGGCAACCCCTTTATATTGATGTACCTTTTTGCTTCTGGATACACAGGGGTCTTTGTAGGGATGTTGGTGCAGTGTATTGCATCAAGTACATGGGGAAAGTTTGTGATGCTACAGAAATGGTGCATGACAGTTTGCTGCTGCATGGGGTAGATGGAAAGTATGTGTGTTCATCTACCTTGCTGCATATTGCTGCCAGAATTGTGCCAGGGTATAAATGACAGCATATGTTGTTGAAATGCCCCTGATGCCAGGATCAGACATACTTTTGTTTTGAGAAGGATGGGGTTGCCTCACAATGTCATTCCAAATGTGTGGGGCACACATGTTATACACAGCCTGTACCAGCTGTCTGTTTAGGCAATACCTGTCAATGATTTATTGATCTAAGAGTTACTACCCGTCTCTGTCTAGCCTTATAGGATGCACAGACAGATCTTCATCCATAGCTAGCAGGACTGCAGCCTGTTGTAGTTCATTCACAGCAGGTGGTCAGGATTGTTACAGATTTTATTCTGTGAGAATAGTTTCTTTTTCTTGTGTTGCAGTACGGCATTTACCTTGGATTTTGGAAACAGAGTCAGCATTGCACTTGTCACATTTAAGTTACATTGGGTGCACACAATGTGTTTTGGAATCTGACAGGCATCTGCAGAATTTATAATTATCCTACACTGAATAAATACTCAGACTGCTTGCAGCATACCTTCTGAAATGATGTCCACAGCTGGTGTGCTGAAGTCTTCCTTCTGCATGCTGCACTGTCTGCAACTAGCTTTTGGAATCTGGCTCTTTGTCTTCTAGTTTTCAAATTTTCCTTAGTGCTCAGCCTTTCTTTTCTACATGTTCACTGCCACTTTATCAGAACTGGATCATGGTTAAGTGGTGCCCTAGGAAGGGTAATGGATCAAGACGCCCCTCCCCCCGCCATTCCAGTGTTCTATTACTTGGCTATTTCTCCTCAGTCACCATAAATACTGTTCAAACCCATTAGTATACATACTATTTTCATCTTTACTTCTACAATGATTAGAGATATTTAAAACTTTTATTTCAACTTTTATACCACAAACACTGATAGCCATTTGCTAAACAAAACAATATAGTCTCACTGCGAAAACTGACTTATTAAGAACAGTAAGCTTCTATGCCCTTTAAAATCACATTCATTGAAATGGCATTGAAACCTATATTCAAAGAAAATGCATCTTGCCAGTGGTGGAATAAGTTTACCTTTGGACTGTTTTCAAACCAAAGGCCCATAGCACACATTTTTTTGACTATGCATACATGCATGAATTATTTGATGCACCATCCTTATTGTATTAATTAATATTCCTTGCAAAATACAGCACCACTTGTTAGAGTGTGTTTTAAATTTGTAGGTTTGAACATTTTTTCCCGTAAGCAATGAAACAAAATGAATGAACCAATAAGGGCAAAACTATCCATTGCAGAACATTTCAACCACAAAAGGTCACTCAAACGTCTGTCATTACAATCCACCAATATCAGTCAATATAATTGATCTTTGCAAAAGTAAAAGTCATCTGAATAATCCACATTATAGAAATCTATAACTAATGAAAAGATTGCTGCTGGCAATTAACTTTACATTTCAGTGTTTCATGTACAAATTCAGTGTCTGCTGCCCTTTAAGAATAAATTGTCCTTGCTATATTTAAAAAAATCGTAAGCTGGTAATATTGCATTAGGGAATGTTTGCCAAAGCAGCAAAAGGTTCATAGTTACTAGGCATCTCATTCAAAGGAGGGCACACAGAGGAGTATAGCACCCCATCCCTCCTTAAAGGAGGTCCTTCAATATCAGTACTCCATGTACATGTTGTGGAAGTAGAACCCATAGCCTTTTGCACCAAAGGCAGGTGTGCTGCCTATCATGTTACTAACATTGCTTTTAAAAGTTATAGCACAAACACTGATGGTGCCCATTTACTAAACAAAACAGCTACACATTAAAAACAGACTTATGAGCAATAGTAAACCTTTCTTCCCTTGTACAAACAATCAAGAATTTTTAAAAACGCAGAGAAGCCAACAGTCCTTGAAAATGCACAGAAGCTCAGTGTTCCTTATAAATGCACAGAAGCTCAATGTTCCTTGAAAATAGGTAGAAGGTCAACAGTCTTTGAAAATGCATAGAAGCTCAACTGTCTATAAAAATGATAGTTTGGCAGTTGGAGAAGAAGATTCAGGCTTTAGGGTCCTGTACTGAAGGTACAGTGCTTGAGCCTGAATTAGTTAACCGACTTGCCATCCCTAACTGGGGCATTTCACACACACACACACACACACACACACACACACACACACACACACACACACACACACACACACACACACGCACACACACACACACACACACACACACACACACACACACACGCACACACACACACACACACACACACACACACACACACACACATACACACACACGCACACACACACACATACACACACCTTCTCTACTAACTTACTATTTCAGTAATGAATGATCCATTCCATTCAACCAGAACAACAGCAGCTGCAACAGGATTACTAAAGTCTAAACTCGCCTGCTCTGTTTTAGCTTATATGTGCATGGGTACTAAAGACACACATACAGATGCTATTAAAAATGCACTCTGTGTGCATCTTTAAAGAATAATCGTTACATGTCAAGCATGTTCTTACTGAAGAAATGTAATTTTTTTGTTGCAGCCCCCTGTAGTGGTCCCCTTCTTGGCTAGTGGGCTCCCCAAAACCAATAGGCCTTAGACGACCATCTAGGTCACCTAGTGCTGGATCCGACTCTGCCAGTTATATACTGTATACTGCCACATCCTTCTGTCATTCTCTTTATTTTGAAAAAAAATGTTAATATTTGTACCATTTTCATATTGATGATCACACATGTAAATTATCATAAGATGTCAACTGTTACAGTTAACGTTTATTATCATCTTCCAGACTCTTTCGCAGTCCACATAATTTCCCTTACTACATCTTTTTTTCATTATTTGCATTGCTAACCTTTTTCTGTTATATATATTTTATTACAGCATGCTACTAATAAATTAATTTCCATTTTTCTGAATTATTCATGTACTAACAATCATGCACGTTTCTTCTTCTCCTGACTCACTTCATGCTCCTGTCACCCTGTGCACATTTCAATTTAATCTCTCTGAATGGTTCCTCATTTTTTCAATTAACACTGTATTTTCTTTTCTTTGTGTTGTGCCTCAGCCGTGCAATGCTTACTTTTTTGTTGTATTTTATTGGCACATGGCACATTACAACATTTCTTAATATTGATAAGTGCACTCTTAGGTCATCTAATCTTGTTTCACTGAAATAGCAGTGCACTTTTTAATTTCATCCACATAGTCTCCACAGTCCCGTGATGCATTATTTTTCAACTGTGTCTTTGCTAATATCATATGTACAATTATCTTTCAACACATTCCCTCTTATATTTTCAGCTATCTATCTTCAGTGTTACTGACCAGTTCTTATATTAATATTCCAAAACTTCCTCTTGTACATTTGCACTTTTTCAGTGTACTGTTTATTTTCTTATACTGGTTCTATACCTCTCAACTTACTTGATCAGAATTCTGGACAAAGCCAAAAATATTGAGGAACTCAAATCAGGAAGAAATTTTAAATATTATTCAAATTCACTTAAAATGTTAATAGAACACATTTTGCATTGATGTGCATATTTTGATCTGTAAGAAATACAAAACTCTAATGACTGGCATTATTGACTGACTGTAATCATGACTGATTTAATAGGCAAATCAAAGCTGTTATGAGGAACAGGACACATTTTTAATACAAAATCAGGGATATTTTTGCCAAAATAGGTGCATTTGAGAGTTACGACTGGTTCTCCATGTTTTCATTTCCAAATCATGTTTTGTCCTTAAAGTGGCAATATCCACTGTTGCAGTTACTAGTGTAGCTGTGGTCCTTTTATACAAATGTTCCTTTTAGTTATAATTCTGATCAGTGTTTCACACATACAACTACCTCTGATTTCCTTTACACCTTGGAGCTGTTCCCTCAGTTCCTTTCCCATTTTGAATTTATGAAGTATATTTTCACAGCTCCAGACCTTCCAATACTATTATTGCATCTATATTCC
Organism: Protopterus annectens; assembly: GCF_019279795.1. Taxonomy (NCBI): domain Eukaryota; kingdom Metazoa; phylum Chordata; order Ceratodontiformes; family Protopteridae; genus Protopterus; species Protopterus annectens. The sequence continues at coordinate 8,469,822 of NC_056734.1, forward strand.
CCCACAGTTATCTAATTCTTCATCCTCAAAAATGTTTTCTTTAGTTCTACAAATGTTTTAAACAGTTCTTCACTGCTTTACTTTATTTTTATTTTTTATTTTATTTTTTTATTTTATTTATTTATTTATTTATTTATTTATTAATTTGTTAATTCTATAAACCACCAATCATAAGGATTACTTTTCATGGGTGTCATGTGATCATTGCATAGTTAAATGACTTAGTCACATAGTTGGCAAATGGAGACTGAAAGAATGAAACCAGGGATTTATTTGGGATGAAGCTTGTTAGCAACTCAAAGCCTTACCCCATTACCAAAAACTCACATATCAATGCTAAGCTTTACTTATGCCTCTCATTCAATGTTTTTTGTCTTTTTTATTACCACTATTCTTTTACTCTGAAATTCATTTCATTTCCCTTTTTCGTCTCAGCCTGCATAATCACTGTATTCTCCTAATTCTTGATAATACATTAGTAGAGTTTTTCTTTTGTTAGCCTGTCACCTTCGTAGGCAGTAACAATGCCAAATTATCTACCACCTCCACAGAAAACTTTATATGATGATTGTTTGAGCAGATGTATTTGTCAGCTCAAGATCAACTGTGATATCATCAGGGGGAGCGGCTTCAGTAGCATTTTTCCTGATGCTAGAGAAAAGTACAGTTGTGTATACTTACCATAAATGTAGATGTTTAAGTGTAGTCACTGTTGCAGTCATTACATTTGGGTTATCTGCGTGCAGGTAGCCCTCAGTCGACCTGATTAACAAAGTCTTGGGTCATGCATCAGTTGCTGTCCCTTCTTCCATGACATCAGGTTGTCAGGGGTATAAAACATGCAGCAGACGCCATTACATCAGTTTTTCTTGCCACAGATGTTAGGTGCCCCGCTAATGGGAAGCAATTAAATATAAAAGTACAAAGATATACCTCCAACAAAAAAGGCAAATACACCAAAAAGTCTTTTAAGCATAGTAAAGGAAAGGAGAGGTATAGCCAAAAGAAGTTTGGGGGTTGGAGGTTGGGTAACCAGGACTGCAACAGTGAATACACTCGAACAGCTACATTTATGGTAAGTGTACACAACTGTACTATGTTCTTTGTGATTCACTGTTGCAGTCATTACATTTGGGTAGATTCCCAAAGCTATGGTTGGGAGAAGAAATTTAGATAGCATTAGGGCCAGCTATAAGGCCCTGCAAGACTGCAGTGGCAAAGCCAGTTCTGGATTTAGAGAGAATTGGCAAATGATAATGCTTGGTGAAAGTATGTACAGAACTCCAGGTAGCAGCTTCTAGGATGTCCTTAGTAGGAACGCCCCTGGGAAAGGCTGTAGAGGTAGATGCAGCCCTGGTGGAGTGAGGTCTGATCGCCTGGGGGATAGGTTTTCCATGGTGCTTATAGCAGAAATGAATGCAATGGCTTATCCATTTAGAAATGGTTTGCTTTGAAATAGCCTTCCCCTCTGCCCCTGCAGCAAATGCCACCAGCAGTTGTTCAGATTTCCTTTGAGGTTTAGTCCTGTCCAAGTAGAATCTAATTTGTCTGTGCACATCTAAGGAATACAGTATCCATTCCCCTTTATTCTGTGGATTGGGGAAGAAGGTTGGTAAATGAATGGACTGATTAAGAGCCACACTGGATATCACCTTGGGCATGAAGGATGGATTGGTTCTGAGGGACACCCTGTCTGCATGAATGACGATGAAAGGCTCCACTGCCATTAGGTCCTGTAATTTAGATACCCTTCTAGCTGAAGTGATTGCTAAAAGGAAAGCTGTTTTCCAATAAAGAAAGAAATTTTAAGTCTGCAGTAGCAGCTGGCTCGAAAGGAGGTAGAGTGAGTTTCACCAAAACAAAGTTAAGGTCCCAGGCTGGGGTTGGAGCTCTCCTGGGTGGTCTCAAATTTTTGGCCCCTCTGAGGAACTGCTTGAGCAGTGGATGAGATAAGAGGGGAGGTTCTGTGTTATAATGAGCTGAAATGGCTGAGGCGTGGATTTCAATGGAGGAAAAAGACAGGCCCTTGTGAAGCACCTCAGTCAAGTATTGTAAAATCTGAGGTAAATTGGGCACTACTGTGCTCATCCCTTGATATTGGTTCCAGGCACAGAATCTTTTCCATTTTTTCAGCATCAGATTTTCTAGTACTAGGCCTCCTTGCCTCTAAAATTATATCCATCACAGGTTTGCTGAGGGATGGTAAAGGAGAGATTAAGTAATTAGCCAGGCCGCAAGGTTCATTGTTAGAAGCTGAGGGTGCAGAATCTGGTTCTCCTGCTGAGACAGCAGGGAAGGAGTCTGAGGCAGGTGCCATGGAGATAACCGTGACACACTGCACAGGAGGGGGTACCAGTGTTGGCGCGGCCAGACTGGAGCAATCAAAATCATCCTTGGATTGTCCTGTTTGATTTTTAGTAGTACTTTGGAGAGCAGAGGCAGAGGGGGGGGAAGGCATAGTCTGATAGGTTTTTCCAGCTGAAGGACAAAGCATCCACTTTCCAGGCTTGTTTGTGGGGAGTCCTTGTGCAAAATTTGTCCAATTGGTAGTTCTGGGGAGAGGCAAACAGATCTATATCTGGGCTCCCCCATTTGCTTGTCAACATGTTGAAAGTCCTTGGTTCCAGTTTCCACTCGTGTGGGTCCATGAGGTTTCTGCTTAGTCTGTCTGCCAGTGTATTTAATTTTCCTGGCAGGAATTGAGCTTGTAGGTGCACTTGGTAGCTCAAGGCTGTGTTCCACAATGCCATGGCTAGTCTGCAGAGGGGGTAAGAATGTGTACTCCCTGCTTGTTTATGTACCACATAACAGTGGTGTTGTCTGTCTTTACAATTAGTTGTCCTGGAAGAATGTGGTCCTTGAAGGCTGTCAGAGCATTCTGTACAGCTAACATTCCTTTTTGATTGATATGCAGGTGCATTTGACTTGGGTTCCATTTGCCCTGAATACACTTCCCTTCCAGGTGAGCCCCCCATGCATAGTCTGATGCGTCTGTAGTTAGGGTTTGGGCAGCAGGGGGTGGTGTGAAAGGTAGTCCCTTGTTTTGGTGGCAGGCCTCTGCCCACCAAAAGAACTCTAGACGTAGGCAAGGTATAATAGGAATCACTGTTTCTAGGTCTTGAGAATGTTGATACCATAGGCTTTTTAAATCCACTGTAGTTTCCTCATATGCAGTCTTGCATATGGAATAAGAAGAACACAGGAGGCCATGAACCCCAAGGCTTGCAATATTTGTCTTGCAGATAGCAGGGTTTTTGTGGCCACTTGTTTGAAGTAGGTTGTCAAATGAATTTTTTTCTCTGGCATGAGGTAAGCCATCTGGGAAGTTGTATTCAAGCTTGATCCCAGGAATATAATTTGTTGACAGAGTACCAGGTGTGATTTATTTTTGTTTATGGTGTACCCCAGACAAGTTAGAACCTTTTGTATAAAGGCCAGATGATTCAAAAGTATGTCCTGGCTTTCTGCCTGAATTAGACAATCGTCCAGGTATGAGTATATTTGAATATTTCTTTGCCTGCAAAATGCAATAACTGGAGCTAGGCACTTTGTGAATACCCTGGGCACAGTAGATAAGCCAAAGGGCAGTGCAGAGAAATGATAGTGCGTGCAGCCTGCTTTGAAGCGTAGGTATCATTTGCAAGATTCCCTGATTGGAATGTGCAGGTATGCTTCTTTTAAATCTAGTGTTGCCAACCAGGCATCTTTGCCTAGCATAGGAAGTAATTGGTGAACAGTCAGCCTCTTGAATTTTGGAATCTCCAAAAAGGTGTTTAGAGTAGACAGGTCCAGGATAGGACGCCATGAATTGTCTTTTCTGGGTACCAGGAAAAGTCTTGAGTAGAAACCGTGTCCCTTTTCCTCTTCTGGTACCAGTTGAATAGCCCCCATGATTAAGAGTGAAAGTACTTGTCTTTGGGCCTCTGCCCACTGATGTGGGGGTAGGTCCGGCCACCCACTTGGTGTTGGCAATGTGTGGAAGTGAAATCTGTATCCCTGGGACACTATATTTAAAACCCACTTGTCCTGGGTAATGAGTTCCCAATTCTTTGCATGAAGAGCAATCTTTCCCCCCAAAGGGGCAGTCAGTTGATAAATTCTTGGAAATTTTAAAAGGAAGTCATTGAGACAGTTTACCATAGGGGTGGGGGTCTTATTATTCCCAAATTTGGAAGTGGAGGCCCCCCACTGCTTAGTTCTGTGTGTCCCCTGGGACTGAAACCTGGGGTATTTGCTGTGTCTGGGTTTGGCTTGAGAAGACCTGGAAAGGGCTGGAAAGGACCAATTCTTAGAGGGCCAGTGCCTAATAAATCTAGGAGGCTGAACTTGTAAAAAATATTTAACAGTTTGCATAGATTTAACTTTATCTTCCATCTTATTAAGAACTTCCTCAGCCTTGTTGCCAAACAGGTGGTCCTGATTTAAAGGAGCATCCAACAATTTAGCTTTAACATGATCAGGCAAAGATTGCTCCTTAAGCCAAGCATGCCTTCTGAGCACAGACCCAATAACAGCAGCCCTGCAAGAGGCCTCTAATGAATCAAAACCACATTGCAAAGTATGTTTATCAACTTGTTCAGCAGAATGCATTAAATCCTGTAATTCTTTATTTTCCACACAGTCAGGAATCAACATAATTTTCTGTTTAAGCAGTCCAATAACATGTTACTGATACTTTAACATATGAAACTGGCAGTTTAAAGTCCTAATGGCCAAGGTTGCAGAAGTGTAAACCTTCTTACCTCATCTATCCAGCGCCCTGGAGTCTCTATCAGAAGGGGTAGGATTTTTAGCAGGTGAAGCCTTAATGCCCTTGGTCCCCTGTGAAATAGTCTCTGGATCTGCAATAGGATTTTTAAAAAGGAACTTGTGGGACTCAGGGATCCTGTAGTATCTGTCAGGTTTTCTGGGAGCAGGAGGCAGGGAATCAGGGGCCAAACTAGATTCCGAAAAAGCATCATCAACAATGTCTAGTACAGGAGAAATAGCTAATGGCCTATGCTGAGGTAGAAGAAGGAAATCCCTAAGCCTCTTTTTTGAATCAGAAAATTCCTGGATTTCCCAGTGGAAATGCTCCCTTAGAGTATGTAAGGTTTCCCTAAAAGAAAAATCCTCAGGAGGGGAAGCAGAGGGAATGGAGTCCTCTGCATCAGAATCTTCATAGGTAGATAAGGGCAAATCCAGATCATCAGAAGAATCAGAAAAAAAAAGAATCCTGATCAGAAGATTCATAATCAGCTTCAGTCCTAGGACTCTTAGAATGGGGGGGGGGGTTGGCTATCTCTGATTACAGTTATTAGATCTTCAGCCATTCTTATCATTTGTTTTTTAGGCATAGAGGCCTGCGCATGTGGCCTGGGCGTCATTTTTTTAGGCATGGATCGAGATTTAGGCCTAAGAAAAGAAGGAGGCATTGGTTTAATACGCAAGTTAGTAGGCCTGAATACACCCTCAGGAGCCTGTGCTTGCACAGCGGCTCTGGATCCATCCAAGGTAGAGATATCCACGGGTTCCATAGTTGAAGCATCTCGCAGCATACCGAACCCCGAATGGGACTCAGTAGATGCCTGCGAATCATAAGTAGTGGGAATCAGGGGCTGCAAAAATGCCTCACTGAGTACCAGTGAACTGGCGACTGGCTTAGGAGAAGCATCGTCAGCAGTTTTGGACCTCGGCGGTCTGTCTCTGTCTTTATCTTTGCATTTTTTCGGTATTCTGGTAGTTGGATGGCTAACCAATGACATTTCTAGATAATTAAACAGAGAACTGAAATATTTAAAGGCAAAAATATACCGAAGACGGATAGTGCGCTGATTATAGTACAAAACCGACAGCAAGGTACATCATGGTCAGGGCCTAGGCAAGGAATACAGTATGAATGAAAATCTTTATGAGGTATTTGCTTTCCACAAGTAATGTAATTATTAACTTTTACTGACATTGGTAAGGAGCAAGAAAAAGTTTCCCCAATGGGGTACTTAGCTTTAGTTGAAGATTTCAGTTCTGAAACTTGAAAACGAAAATTTCAGGAGTCGGCCGACTGGCACTTGCGAACTACTTCTGTTTCGGACACCGCACGGCAAGAAGGAATGATGTAATGGCATTGGCTGCATGTTTTATACCCCTGATGACCTGATGTCATGGAAGAAGGGACAGCAACCGACGCAGGGCCCAAGACATTGTTAATCAGGCCGACTGAGGGCTACCTGCAAGCAGATAACCCAAATGTAATGACTGTAACAATGAAACATGAAGAACATCAGTTGTTTCAATTCAGTGATCAGCATTTCCATCAGCATAGGCTCCTGCCAAGAAAAAAAGGTGGAGATAAAAAGAAATTCAGACTATGATCTGGATACTGGGGTTCACCCAGAGACACCAGTAGCAATGGCTGTTATGGAAGAGCCAGTTAATGAATGGTCCAGATTAACAGAAGATTTTAGGGAAAGAAAGAGTTTGGAAAGCCAGACTCAAGACAAGTATTTAGACGAATTCCTGGTGTCCCTTTCAGAAGGAAACTAAGGTAAGTTATTTAAATGATCTAATGTAAAAGGGTTTTGGCACACCTGCAGGGCATAGGGAGCAGAGGATTTATAACATGCCGCAAACTTCCAACCCCCTGCGATTAATTTTAACCATATGTTAGTGTTAAGTGAGGGTAGAAGTACAAGAAATAGTAAAAATAGTCAAGAATCTAAAATCAAAGCTCAACAATTGTTAGCAACAATATACGTAGACCTCACTAACACCAGTGTAGCACCAGTAAGCACCAATATTCCAGGATCTCATATCACCGCTCTCATTCCTAAAGCAATTAAGGATAAAATTACATGTGCACTATATTGATGTATTTGACTTAGTGGACATTGATGGGATCCAATGCCTTCTTGAAGCTGAGAAATCCAGGTGAAAGATTCACATGGCAGCTTTAGCCATTCTGGGTATGAAAAAATCCAACAAGTCAGTTCATAAGAATTAGGATTCTTGGGTAATGGAGTTTACAATATTTCTGGAAGTCATTAAGGAAAATGACCTGCAACAAACTTTGTCTTGATTGACTTATTTAATGACCATTACGGAAGCTGTCCAAGTGTTTGAGGGTGCTGCTTAGTTATGCTATGACCAACGGATTACAAGATTAAAAGCTGGTAAGAAGTTTTTGTTGTGGGAAAAATGTCACCCAATACTTGGCTATGTGCCATGCTAGATCAACCCATTGCTAACAGTCAGGTTGGTAATGTTGGACAAACATTTACAACGAAAGCCTGCTGGGCTTTGAACAGCAGGAGGTGCTCTTGGCCTGTCTGCCATTTTTCTATACCTGTTCTCACTGTAGTTAATATCAATCTGCATGTTATTGCTGGCAAAAATAATAGTCAAATTAGACCTATGACAGGAGCAAATTATAGTGGTAGAAGGGCTCCACCAAATCAATCAGTGCCATTAAGAGGGAGAGGTTTCATTTTATGCTAATCACGTTTTTCCATCACAGCAAGGAGCCGTGCACTAAGACATCACACTCTGTGGTCAAACTACTTGAGCTCAATCAGGAACTGAAGTTTTATCCTGACAACCAGGCAGCTAATTCCCATATATGGAGCTTTACAACTTGACTTTCCATTGAAATCAGCAACACCTCCTACTAACAAAATTGTTAAGAAGTTGAATTGTACCCTGAAAAAAAGATGAAATACTACAAAAAATTTTGAACAAAGATATTCAAGCAGAGGGAATGGCCAGGCCATTTAAAGCATCACTTTAGGAGCACTTTAGGATCTCATCTATTAGTTTAATTGCCAAAAAGAAGGAGGGCAGATTTCTCCTCATACACCATCTATATACTCATGGAGGCATCAGTCAATGATTTTATTAGCAGGAAAGACTCGGTGATGAAGTATGCTACCCTTAATGATATGATCGCTATAATTTGAAAGTTCACGGACTCTTGGTTGGCTAAGCTTGATATACATTGGGCATTCTGGCTGTCACCTAAACAAGAAGGAGATTGACCTGTGATCAGTCGCTCTTTCGTGGGTCAGATGTAATTTGACAAGGCAATGCCTATGGGTTGCTTGACTCCTTGCTCAGGTTTTGAGATATTCAGCACAGCCTTACATTGGTGATGGCAGAAGAGACCACAGAAACAAGCATTACCTTGGTGATATCAATGGAGAGAACAAGGCACTAGGGAAGGAATGGTTATTTTTGTGGAGCTATGTTAAGTACCTTAGAGTACCTCTTGCCAATGATAAGAGTGAGGGACCCAGTCATCACATCATATTTCTAGGTTTGGAGATCAAGGTCACTAGCACCAATTTCACACTACTGGAGGACAAGATCAGGTGATCGAGGGAATAGATTAATGAGCTTCAGGTAGGAACACAAGGCAGGGTTAGTCAGGTCATATCTCTTCATGGTCTACTTAATTTTATCTGCTGAACAATATCCCCAGGTAGGACATATGACATGTCATTACTAAACTTATTAAAAGAGGGGAGAAGCAAACACCACTGGATTCATATCCCCAACAGGATCAAAGAAGATGTACATTTGCAGAAAGTATTTTTAGGCCAGTTAAATGGACTATCCTTACAGTAATCTAACTGGATACCCTTGGGGGTGCTTTATTATTATACTAATGCGCTGGAGAGCATTAGAATGAATGATTATTTAGATGGGAGGTGATTTGCAGCTCATTGACCTCCTTACTAGTGAGAACCAGTAAAAAAGATATTAACATTTTGAAAATGTTACCTATCTGGGCTGCCATCTACATTTGGTAAGACCAATTCAAAGACAAAAAAGTCATTTTTCTTTTGGATAATAAAGCCGTAGTTCAAGTTCTCCTTCACAGATCTTACCATTCACACATGGTCCAGTCTGTCATGTGGTTGTTAGCTGCTCAGGTTAAGACTCAATTTAATCTTCTCTGCCAGACATGTTCCATGTGAGCAGAATGCCATAGCTGATAGCCTATCATAATTTCAGCTTTTCAGTTTTCCTTTATTGAAACCAGATACACAAGTTCCAACAACAATTCCACCACAGATTTGGCTACATGGAGAAGAAGGATGGTGTCCCTGTTGTGTAATTTCTGGGCAGTGAACACTAGGCATGCCTATGCCACAGCACTGGCAAAATTTAAGCCATTTTATCTACAATTATGACATGAAGACAGGCATTACTCACTTGAGGTTCTTATCTGTTATCTGTTGCACAGATGTAATTTTCAATATTTCCCCAGCTTTCTAAGCTTAGGCTAGATGGCCAGATTCATTGGGTTACCTAACTTTACAACTCATTAGATGGTGAACAGATTATTAAAAGTGTGGGCACATCTTAATGCGGAAGTAACAGATTCAAATCACCCTAACAGGACTCATTTACTACACATTTTAGCTATGGGGTAACATTATACACTATTTTCTTTCATTGGGAAATGGACAGCTGTATTCAGATAGCTTTATGGCAAGGTTTTTAGAATTAGTGAATTGTTATAGTCCCTTTACTAGGGAGATGTTATTGTGACTTGAACAGCAGTAGTAGTGTGGCTAAGGAGACAAATTGCCTTCTTACATTCTGAATTTTTAGCTTCATGCCCAGGACATTGGGCTAAGGCAGTCCAGCACCTAAAAGGTGAGATCTCCTCAAATTAGTTAAAATTTTGACTGTCATCTGTCCAAACTTTGGCACCTACTGATGCCTATGTTAAGCTAAAGATGGCATTAGCTAGTCAGGATATTGCACATGAGGGTTTCAGCTCAAATTCATTTAGGATAGAGAGGGCTTCAGATTTGGGCAGGGAAAATCAATCAGTAGAGGTAATAAAAAATGCTCAAGCAGATAGGCATCCAATGCCTTTTTGACTTATATTACATGAGTGTCATTTTTATTTTCCTTAGCTTCCAGCCAAAATCTGGTTATAGGCCACTCCTACGTCTCCATAGCAGCATCCATTGTGACAGTCCAAATGGATGGATTAAACCATGGCTGTGATTCAGCATATTGGTCAATAGTATGGCAAGGGTACCTGTAGGACTGGCAAATGTGTTGATAATTCACTTGGCAAAGACTTGTGTTATATTCCAAAACATATTCTTTTAGGAAAGATATTCATGGATCTTGCATTTTATGGCAGTTTTTCACAGATTTGTTACTGGAACTCAATTCTACCTCGTTTCTACTGGAGGAATGTGTGCAAACATGCTTCTATTGAGAATACTAAATAATTTGTAAGTCATGTGGCCAGAGTAGCAGCTTAGCTTGGTTACACAGTAATTGGTCACCTCAGTTTTGACAGACCTGATCCAACTTTTTATCATCCTGAACATGTTCACTTGAATGAGTTTGGGTAAGACTTCCTTAATTTTTGATTAGTATTGGGTTTTTTTCAGCCAAGGTTGTAATAAAAAATCTGGTCATTTTGTGGGGGTTTTAGCAAATTACTTATCACTACTTCTATTAAAAAAAGTTCACCTCTGGCAAGAAAAAGGGGGAACAGCATGTAAACATGCTGGTGAGCAATCACCTTGCAGCCTCATCCCCTTTCACTCTTCTGCTTTTCTTGGGGCAAAAATTGGTGATACTTGTTCAAGGGGAAGAACATTGATCAGGTAAACTTATGCTTGCTAAGTGAGCTGAGGAACCACTGTCTGCACCTCCCAGTTGATTGGGAAGAACTGGCCAGGAATGGCAAATGAATACCAAATAGTAATGGTAAAGTCTGTTAAGGATTAAGCTTAGGTTTATGACATGTTGTTTGGAAAATGTTGCAAACAAATTAATGGTTTATTTTCTGTAGGAAATTATTTCAATAAATGGTTACACTGGCTAATGCTGTTTGTCATTTTGTGTGTGTGTGGGGGGGGGTTGGGGTGAAGAGATCATGAATGGCATTTGCTCGAGCAGATGTATTTGTTATCTCAAGCTCAGTCCTGACATCATTGGGGTAAGGTTTACTCCAGTGTCAGAGCAACAGTTGTTTCTCTTCAGTGATCTGCATTCAAATGAGCATCTTTCCATTGGCCCACCCCAATCTATTGGCCTTTTTACAAATAGACCAACGTTATATTAATTAGGCAGTCACCTTGTGGCCTCATTCCACATTTCATTCCTCCAGCTTTTCCTGCACTGTAGGTTGGTGGTACTCGACCAAGGGAAAGAGAACTGGCCAGGTAAACTTATGATTGATGAGTGAGCTGTGAAGGTACTGTGTATACCACACAGATGATTGGAATAAATTGGCCACCATGGGCAATCGACAGAAACTAGCAATTAGTGGTAAATTTAGTTGGGAATTAAGTTTAGATTTATGATGTGTTGTTTAAAACTTGCTGCAAACAAATTAATGGTTTATTTTCTATCTGTAATTATTTCAATAAACCGTCACACTGGCAAATGTTTGTCATTTTGGTTGGGGGGTAGAATAGATGACAAGGGAAGTATCATAACCTGGTACTTTTTAATTTAGCCTTATTATGCCATGTGTGTTGCAAAATTACTGTCTTCTTTTTGAGACTCAATCTACAAGTGCTTGAAGTTCCACACCAATAAGGCCAATGTGCAACTCAGGTAAGGGACCTCTGCTCTTTCAGCATATTTCTGTTTTTAGGAATGCAGTTCCATGCTATTATAGAGCTAAACAATTATCCTATATTCCATTTATGTTATTGCTTTGGTAATTTACCCCTGATTTTTGACACTTCTTGTATACATAGCTAGCACATAACATGCATAGCCTTCCTGTGTCATAGTATACTTTTCCAGCTAATGCATCCTTTCTATGTTTTTATCATAGTCTTCCAAAATCAGCTTAAAATAAATAAATAAAAATAAAAATTTGTTTGTTTATTAATCTCTTCTCTCACTAGCTCCTCTGATTTAGATTCAAATACAACTCTAAGTCTCAAAATGTGCAGCCTTGATCTGTTTTCCAAATCATGTTTTGGTTTTAACATTCCCATCTATATGCCTAAGCATATTATTATTTTCTATGGTTCTCTCAGCATGGAGATTTTTGCCTCCCTCTCTATTTCTATCTCTCTCTTTTATGTCTCTTTCATTGGTTATTGAATTGCTTTCTCAGTAAAGTCATACATTAGTCTAGCTGCCATTGTATAACTTGCAAGACATCAGTCCATTCAGCTGCTCCTTGCAGCATACCCAGAACGTTTTTGAGTATTCAGTTATCAGGTTTATAATAATCACTTTTTGATTATTTAAAAGAAGAAAACACATGCCAGGCTTGACGTGGGCTAATATTTACTAGTGTTTATGTAGATATGTTGTTTTTCTACCTACACCCAAGAACTCACCACTCCTGGCTTCGTTTAGCTTTACTCTCATTTTCTAACATCGACAGATTTAGAATTTAGCCATAGTTTGATGCTCAGAAGATTTATTTCCTTTACCTTTTTTTCTTTTGTAGAAATGACTTTCCTTTCACTTCAATATCCATTTCCTCTAAGAGTATTTTATCAATTCTCAGTAATTATCGAAGACTAATGATCAGACCCTTTTAATATTCTGTCAGCTACCAACAGAGTATAATTATTAATGCTACTAGTGCTTGCCAAATACTTATTAGCATGCATTTTTAATTAAATATGAGTGTTCAGTCCTTCATCTGCTCTGTCATTGTGCTGTGCTGCTTGTCAGATACTAGATTTCATGGGCTATGTTGATATAATTATGAGTATTGCATAGTACTGTAATATGATAATATTGCATTTCCTCATTTATGGAAGTGCTTTCTGACAGCAAAGACCATGAACATAATAATGGGGTGGAATGTTAACTGTATGTTTGGTAATTCATCTACCCTATCTTTCTGACATGACAATCAAAGCAGCACACAAGGATGGAGTTGGATTTATTGAGATAAGTCATTTAAACTTCAGGAAGACAATCCCCCCAGTTTTGCATAATATCTTGGATTATGCCCTTTGTGAAGATATTTCTAACATGCTGAGTACCAAACAGGAAACAAAGAATGAAATGAAAACATATGCACTGTACAGAATGGAATTTTGCTAGATTGCTACTGTAAGTTTGAGCAATGAGATCTGTGTCTGTAAAATAATCATATATGACATTGCAAATAAGCTGAAAGGTAAATCCTCCTAACACATACCCTTTCTAAATGAGAAAACTATCTGTACATGAGTCATTATGGAAGGCAATGATGGGTATAAAAGCTGAGAAGGGGCTCAGTAAGAGTGTATGAGTAAATAGAAATATAGTTGCTTACTATCACAGCAATATTGTGCAAATAAATTAATATGTGAATATATAGCCCACATGCAGAGTAAACAGTAGGGTGAAGGAATACTATAAAAAATGGAAAGTGTCTTTACATAGATATTTTAGATTACCTTGAAGCTAACAAATTATGTAAACATCATTATGCAGAACTAAAGGGATTCTGTTGATGCCAAGAAGTGGAATTACCAATAATTATAGTATTATAATTCACAGATAGTGCTCAATGAACATGTAGTAGAGAAAAGCAGAGGTGGAGACTGCTTGATAGAATCTTTCATGTTACATCCAGGGAACCAAACCTTCTCTATTTCTCCCCTATTACTTATCCCCACTATCAACTACCCAGTAATATTGTTTCCCCTCCAGCTACCTACCTGGCTAACTCCTTCCCTACCCTACTCTACTGTACTTCACCAGTAGGGAATATCTAAACCTTAAACTGAATCCTTGCATGTACCCTATCCAATACTGTTAAACCTGTATCTCACAGTGCTTTCACTTGATCTATGTCAACCTCGTACCTGACATGTTAACTTGAAGTAAGCATGAATAATATGTTACGTGTCAATGTTAAGTTACGGGTCTATGTTAAGTTTGTGACTTTCTATGCATTTTACCACCTGTGTAATACTTGTAATAATTGTATGAATTTTACTGTGGAGCTTTTCTCCCTGGACCTCCACTGAAAATGGACATGCATCCAGTTGGATTTTCCCGGTCAACAAATGTAAAATAAAATAAAAAAAATAAATAACAAAACAAATCTGCACACTCTTTTTTTGTATTTTAGTGGACTCTAATACACAAGGAGGTGAAGTGTTTAAGGGAAAAGTACAATTGTTTAAGTTTTACTTATGCATAACAGTAGATGTTCAATTTCCTCACTGCCGCATTAGCCTTTAGGCTACACATGTTATTTCCTGCCTTAGAAACTACCAACCAGCTTCAAAAAGTTCTGGCTTCCCCCATATCTTCTCTCTGACTACTGACTGGTTAATCCCAAGGAGGGAAAAAAGCAGTCAGAGTGAAGATTTTTTCAGCATTTTTCAGGCGTTATAGGATCAGCACTCAGCTAAGAGTTTTATTTCTGACAGATAAGTTCCTGTTGGGGAACCCCTCCACACATAAATGATTGCCCTTTTAAAGAAAATAACATATATTTTATTTTTTGACTAAAAGTGGTATTTTTCCCATTAAGATGCTCAGTTTTTTCGCAATATTGGAAGGAACCACTATTTTTAGTTATAGGTACATATTAATGTACTTGGGACTAACTTTGTGAGAAGGTATGCATGGCTTCTATAAACTTTGATTTATTTGGGACAAAAACGTTTACAAAGGGATGGGCAGGAAAGTTATGTTTCAGTGTAATGTTTATACTCACATTGTGCCAATCTACTTCAGTGTGTGTTTTAACTGTTTTAAGGTGCTGACAGGGAATTTATGTACTCATTCTGCTCTTTTATGATAAACAGACTGTGGTAAAATTTGTGGGTGTGAGTGTGCTGTGTGTGAACACTCAGTGACAATTTACTTTCCTCCCAGCTTGCTCCAGCAATGCTTACTGCTGTTGGTGGTTCTTCCTCAGGTGAAGCATGGACACTTACACTGCCCTTGATGGTCCTTCTCCTTCTGTACCTAGAAAGAAAAAAAATAATTTAAAATGGAGTGTTTGCCACTGTTGCAAACTCAGTCTATGCCTCAGATGAACGTAGATATACCTGTGGTAACTACTGGTTGTCCCTCAGACCACTCATATACCTCTGCAGCTTCCTCTATGGGGTAATCCTTTCTACCATCATGAACCAAGGGTCAGTCATGTCCTCTTTGACATGGGAGAACCGTCTTCTCTCAGTCAGAAAGACACTCTGGGAGGTCCTTCTCAGGGGAACTGGGGCAAGAACCCATTAGTCAGGCAGACATTTGTTCTACAAGTTTGTCTTCTTCCGCTGGAACTTCTATTAAGAAAAAAACAAAACAATTAAACATTATTCTTATGAAGAAGTAAAGAGTGTTAAAAATAGTTCCTTAACTTGGCAAGGTAAACATTGCAGGCAATGAATAACAGAAGCAAATTACAGGTGGCATAACCTGTAAAGTAATTCCTGATGAAACAGTCTTCTCTCAGTCAGAAAGACACTCTGGGAGGTCCTTCTCAGGGGAACTGGGGCAAGAACCCATTAGTCAGGCAGACATTTGTTCTACAAGTTTGTCTTCTTCCGCTGGAACTTCTATTAAGAAAAAAACAAAACAATTAAACATTATTCTTATGAAGAAGTAAAGAGTGTTAAAAATAGTTCCTTAACTTGGCAAGGTAAACATTGCAGGCAATGAATAACAGAAGCAAATTACAGGTGGCATAACCTGTAAAGTAATTCCTGATGAAACAGGATTTGATGTTTCTGATGTTGCCAGATACAGGGCTTCTTCTCCTACATAGTCCCTCCCCGATTGTAAGGAAAATAATTATTTTTCCTGCTGTGGAGGAATTTTCTTTTAATCAGACCACAGCTAAGATGAATGAGGTATTTTATGGCATCAAATAGATGGTCCCCCAGGACTGAGGGGATACTGAGATGTTACAAATGGATATACCTCATTCCTCTTCCATTTCTCCTATACTGCCAGCCATGGAGGATGTGTTGAATGCTGCTTGTAATCATCCAGATACTCAGCCATCATTCCTAAAAAGCAGATAAACTGTATAAGGTAATTTAGGATTATACCTTTATTTTTTCTCAATTTAGATCTGATCCAGCAATAATTTTTACTGCATATCATGCTGGCAACAGGATGACTCATAATGCAAATCATTGTCCTGTTGACAAGGAAGGTAAAATGACTGCATAAAATGTTTTCTTCTTCTTTAGCTTTCAAAATTCTGAATTATCAGGCATATATTTAGACATTTATGCTTTGTTATATGGACAGTGTTAGGGAACCGGCTACCACTCTTCCTACAGAAGAACACTCTTTTTTGAGCCACACTATTTCTATCCTGTCCCAGGTATCTAAGCATGCTTTGAAGAGTGTGTGTAATTGTGCAGATACTGTGTTTAGGGCTGTTGTCACTGCTACATTGTTGAAAAAATATGCTTGAGTATGTAATGAGATGTTTGCTGATAAGGCAAAGTCTGAAATGTTGGATTCTGCTTTTGATAAGGAAGTATTGTTTGGTTCTTAGCTACCCAGGTTCTCTAACAATATGACAGAAGGGAGGAATTGATTAAGGACGTTTCTAAGATTTTTCATGTACCTCAGTAGAAATCTTACAGGATTCCTACAGTTACAATAAATAAAAAAATAATAATGCCAACCCTTTTCTGGCAAACAAGGTACAAAAAAGAGATGGCTGGAAGGAAAAAGAAAACGGGTGAATTCAGGAAAAGAGACAGACCCATAGTACAGAGTGACTATGCCAGCATTCTTTCCTATCCTCCAGCCAGTAGCTGTATGAATCTGTCCCCAACACTTGTTCACAGCACTCCCCTTTGGCTAAAGATTGTTTCCGACTTCTAGATGCTAAAAATGGTGAAAAAGGGTTACAGATGGCACTGGATACACAAACCTCCTTTCTGCAGAATTCCACCCTCTGAACCAAACAGAATGTTTTCTTCAAGTTCTTCAGTCTTTTCACACCCAAGGTGTAGTAGACCACTGCCTGCAAGATAAAGATGTAAAGATTACTATTACTATTCTCTTTGAGACCCATACTAGAAATTTAATTTCTGTATTTCTACATGAATGTACCAAAATTCAGAATGCTGACTTGTTATTCCTTATTCCTCCCATGAGATACTTGGTAAGACTGGATTCAAAGGATACTTATTACCACATTCTCATAGCCATAGGCTTCAGCAATTTTCTAAGATTCTCTGTTTCTAGGTCATATTATCAGTTCTCTGTTTTGCATTTGTTTTGTTTTTTTCTGCAGCTCCAAGGGTGTTCATAAAATGCCTAGCTCCAGTCATAGGTTATTGCAAACTAAATGGAATTCACATTTTTTCTTATTTAGATAGAATGTTTTATCTTTACAGAGTCTTTATCCAGCTGTCAGGAGTCATTCACTTAAATTATCTCCCTTTTGACAGGGCAGCCATGATGGCTCAGCAATTAGCATAGCTGCCTCACAGCAAGAGGTTCTCTGATTTGATTCTTGGCTGGGCTGCCTTCTGTGTATGTCCTCCCTGTGGTCACATGGGTTTCCTCTGGGTGCTCTGGTTTCCTCCTACATCACAAAGACATGCTGTAGATCAATAGGGCACTCTAAATTGGCCCTAAGTGTGTGTGTACATGTGTGTGCCTTCTGTGGAAGGGTGGGTGCCGGACTGGCAACTCAACACCGTAAAAAAAAAAAAAACTCCACTGACAATTGTTCTGCAGACTGTTGTTCCACTGTGGTGATCCCTCAATGGGATAAGCCAACAAAAGATGATAATGTCTCTTTTGACCAATCTGGGCTCCCAGATAAACAATGCAAAATCCTCCTTGACTCCATCTAACAGGATTGTGTTTCTGGGATGATTTGTAGATACTTCTCTTCAAAAGGCCTTTTTGACACAAAAGAGAAGGTGGACTTTTATCTGAAATCTTCCATGAAAATCTCTAGTCAGTCTTAAACTTCTGGAAGAGAGGTTCTCGCAATCCTAGGGGACATGGCTTCTGTGATTTTCATGATTCCTCTTATCAGGTCACACATGAGAAAGATGCAATGATGTGGTATATAAACAAGCAATGTAGTAAAAGGTTGTATCCATTATGTAGGCTGGCTGTAACAGAGAGTTAGCTCTTCATTATTAATTAACCCTCGTAGCATCTTACATTCCATTAGTGCAAAATAAGGTGGTAGACAAGTTGAGCAGGGCCAGGACAGAGTCTCACAAATGAAAGTCGAATGAGGAGGTCTTCCTGTAACTGCACCAGTTGTGGGAACACCTCAAAGGGATCTGCTCTTCTCCTTTTAGAACAGACAACAAAACAAATTTGGTTTCAGGGCTCCTTACAAGCAAGAATGGAAAACAGCTCCATTTTCATTACCTTCCAATGGAGCGCCCCCTTATGTGTTTCTGCTTTCCACACATATCCAGGGTAATTCTGAATATTCAAAAGAATATCTCAAAACAATGGTGGTGAACTCCTTTTGGCCCAGGCAACACTGGTTATCCCGTCTTCTAGAAATGGCCAACGGAAATTACCACAAGCTTCCTCACAGACTGGATCTGCTTTCAAAAGACAGGGAAATTTTGATGCACCCATATATCAATCAACTTCATCTGACTCCCTAGATGATTCAGTTTTAATACATTTTGGACACTTATTTCATGAGCGTCTTCTGCATGGAGACATGCGTGAATGGGCATACCTTCATTGAAGGTTGTGCGTCAGGGCTGGTAGCTCGGCACGTGAAAATCAACTACCAATCATTAGCGGACTGGAGTTCCGCTGTGGCGACCCCTAACCGGGAAAACCAAAAGGCACAACATTTCATGAGGTCATGCAACAGGTACTAAAGCAGGCAAGAAAGTGTGCTACTAGAAAATACTATGCTGGTAAATTGGGTCAGTTTTTAGTTGGTGCCTAACTAATAATCAGGGACCCATCAGTGATTGTATATCCCTGCTGCTCAAATACATACCTGAGTTACTTTCCTCTGGCCTCTCTTATTCCTCTCTAAAGGTTTATCTTATGGCCATTTCGGCATGTTTGCCCATGGATATTCCTCTGAATGTTGTAAAACAGTTTCTGAAAGGAGTTTTACACAAGAGACCTCCTCATAAACAGGTAACACCTCCTTGGCATCTCAAGTTTGTGCTGGAGAAATTGACTATGTCACATTTTGAACCTGCCTATCAAGCTGATATATAACTCTAGACTTGGGAAACAGTACTCATTGTTACCCTAACATCTGCGACAGGAGTATCTGCATTGCAAGCTCTCATGATGGGTTAACCCTATTTGATTTTTGACATGAACTGTTCCTCTTTAATAACAAACCTCTTATTCATGCCTGAAGTGTTTTCAGAATTTATTTTGAATCAAGTCATATATCTATCAGTTTTTAACCAGAACCTAAAACATAATGTGAAAGAATTCTACACACTCTAGAGGTATATAGGACACTCAAGTACTATCTTATCAGAAGTGAGCCCTTTAGAAAAGCTGATCAGTTATTTATTTCTTATCAAGCAGCACAAAAGGGAAAGCCTGTAGCTAAACAGACAATTTCCAAATGGTTGTCATCAGCTATTGCTTTTTGTTATTCTCATCATGGCAAAGCCATTCCAGGCAGTGTCATGGCAGATTTTACTACAGCCTTGCTTCTTTGATAGTATAATAGAAAGAGGTGGACTCTAAAATCATCCTAGAGACAGCTACATGGTCCTCTGTACAAAACTCTACAAAGCATTACAAACTTGATTCCTTTTCTATGTCCAGGCCTAGCTTTGCTTGGACCATTTTCCAGTGGTCCTGGATCCATATTCTACCTCCTTCCAGGTTGGATGGACTTTTGTAATCAATGCATTTATCCTAAAGGCTACTGCAGTAGTGGTAATAATGCATATAGTACAGTTTTCCAAGTTGCACTTTCCCATAATAGTAGATGTTCAAATTCCTCACTGCTGTAGTAGCCACACCCACCCTCTATCCACCTTCTGTTGTATATAGTTGTAGTTTGGATATAAAGTATGGTTTTGTGTATTTCTATTTTATGTTTCCTTGCTATTATTATTATTGCTATTATTGGTTATTTGTTTCAAAATTATAGAGGGATTTAGCATACAATGGGTATTATGATGGACTGTGATTCACTTCCACATGTGATGTAGCTCCACAGGTACCACACCTTAGTTAGCTTTCCAGAAGGAACATTTTATTTACTCAGTGATATGACTTCAGCAAATTATGCATGTATTATTCATAGACTGGAAGATGATCACTTCTATATTCCTCAAAGAAGGTTCAATCAACATGAGACTAAGCACTTTCACATTCATTTAAATTCTTTGCCATTTTCTAGTCTAAGATATATGTTGCTAAAGCAAAATAAAAGATGGAATACAATATATTGGTTCATTTTAAATGGTGCCATAAGTCTAGAAGTCTATCTGACCAAATGAACTTGAGTCAACCCTTTTTCTTCACATAGTGCAAGCTCCCCTCCCTCCATTGTCCATACAGAAGCGTCTGCAATCCTCTGGGCAAATTATCTATCTCAGTGTATTGTAGTTTTTTATAATAAAATGATCATGCAAACAGTTAACAATATATAACATAACATTATCATTTAAATTGCTCATTTTTTATCTAAGTAAGATAAGGTGTGCATATGTGCTTCATCTTCATTTTCTCCAAATTTCTCCATCATATTTTAATATATTCAAATCAGATTTAATCAGATAGATCAGATTCATAGGCTACATGGAAACTTTTGATAAACATCTTACCATATATACACCAATGATGCAAGCAAACAGGTGCATGTGTTCTCATGTAAGCACTAATTAGAAAGTATGTGTGCTACATGTCTTGACTCTATGCATTTGTTTAGTGTTCCTGTATAATAACATACTCTATAGATACAAAAAAGCTAGGGATAAAGACAGCTTGCAGATGCAAGAGCCTACAGTCAGAAGAATTATATTACATTAGTTTAATATTAGGAGACACTAAGCCTATCCAGTCTGCCCTTCAAATGCACTTATTATTTTACATACTATACTATACTTTATCTTATTTTATTTTACTTTATTCTATTTTATTTTTGTATGTTAACAGGGGTAGAACATTGATCTTAAATGAATGTTTTCAGGTTCAGCCTGGATTAAAGACAGAGAATGCTGGAAAGATACAAGCAGTAAAATGTCTTTAGTCCCTTAAGTTTTATATACAGGTCAGGCATATTTTTATCAACCAGAGGAGAAGTTGTTGATTTATTTTGCAGGGGAAGAGGACAAGAGTCAAGTGGGATAAGCTGATCCTCCCAACAGAACAAAGAGGTTTAGGATTACTTGATTTGAATGTTATTTCAGAGCTACACTGTTAAGGCTTTTATAACACATAATTCAAAGTGGAAAGGAATGATGGTAAAATGGGGGTAATTCAAGAAATAAGGAAATAATGGGATTTTGGGCACAGATCTTTAAGGAGAATAGCAAACGTCATACATAATATTATATTCATAAAGTAGCAGAAAGTATAATAAGAACTAAGCCAACATGGGAATGGAGAAAGGAGATTCTGACGAGAAGGATGACTGCAGTTAGGGATACAAAGAATAGAAAAGAGTGGTACAGGTTGGCATAATGGTTAATATCTGCAGCTCACGGATACAAGGGACATGGTTTGATTCTGACCTCTGATTATTGACTAGGCTTTTAATAGTCTGCAGACTGATGGCCTAGTGAAGGTGGTTACCCCTGGTTTGGCACCTATGCCCCTGGTTTGGCAAATTTGTCTCTAATTGACACAGGCAGCTTGTGAATGGTTCATCTCTCAGGTCGCTGCTTGTAAATGTTTTATCTCCCAAGACCCTGCTTACAGTTATCAATGATAGCAGAACTTGTCAGAGAGTTGGGATGCATGGCTAGACTTACCAGGACCCTTGTGGTTGTTAGCCTAGTAAACACTTCTGAACCTATGAACCTATGAAGCTGGCAAAGGAACTCAGGTATTGGGAACAAATAATTAGAGGAGAAAAGGTAATAGAATGAGAAGAGGCCAAGAAGACATTTGGATTGCAGGCTAGTGATTGCTTTCCCTATGAAGGACTGATATTAGAATATAGACAAAGAGAAAGGGATAGTAGAAGAATTGTAAATGAAAGATTTGCAGTGGTTGAGTTTTGAATTGAATCTGGATCAGAAGCTGCTGTTAGGGCATGTAAAATATTGCACAATAACTATAGGAATCAATCAGAAGAGGTCAGAAAAGACTGGAAGGAGAGATTTGATATGCAATTGACAAAGAAAGGATGGGAGGGCATATGCATGGCTCCTAAATATGCTACAAAGTGTAGAAGATTTAGGATTTTTTACTAGAAAGGTTGCATAGATACTTTTATACCCCAAGCATACTGCAAAGAATTCTTCCTCAAGCAGATGACAAATGTTGGAGTTGTGATTGGAGAGAAAGCGGTAAATGGGAACATATGTTTCAGGAGTGGCATGACTTGGCAGACTTTAAAAATTCCCAGTCACTGTCAAGAATACTGTGAGCAAATGAGTGTAATCACACATATCCAACAAATGGAATGCCCACTAAAGTTCTTCACTAAAGGAATACAGGGCATAAGTAAAATGTCCTATGCAGACCACCTTGAGGCCCTATCCCTGTATTCTGTCTCCTACAGGCTGTTGAGGGGGAGATCTATGCCTAGCATACAGGGCATTGTCAAACCCCACTCTGCTAGATGTCTTGCATGTCAGCAAATCATACAGCACCAGAATTACCCATTCTAAAGACTTAAACCTTACCTGTGATATAAATAGGACTTGCCCAAGAGACAGGTATGTATTCCAGAGACTACCCTATCTGTGGAACAGGCTCCCTAAAACAACACAACTGTAAATTGGACATTAGGATAGGGAACAAGAAATTCATTCTTGGCTTGGCACCTATGTCCCTAATGGACACAAGCAGCCTGTAAATAGTTCATCTCCCATGCCCCATCTTATACATGTTTCATCTCCCAAGCCCCTGCTTACACTTATCAAGGTTACCAGAACATGTCAGAGATTTGGGATGCATGGCTAGGCATAAAAAGGCCCTTGTGGTCATTAGCTTAGGAAACACCTATGAACCTATATCTGAATGATGCAAAGGATTGATTAAATTTAGTTTGGCTTGAAATGAATGTCCAGATATCTGGGGTTATAGGTGAGAAAGCAAAATTGTGCTGGTTAGATTACTTTGTGGAACCAGCAAGTTGGTGATGGATGTGGAATATATCGCATGGATGGGGTGGTTCTCTTTCATAGAGTCTACTAGCAGAGGATGGAAAAGTTTTGAGACTTAGAATTTTAAAGATAATTGAGCCCATGAAGAGAGATATCTTAAATGTGATGTGGAGCCACTTGGCTGTTCTTAAGGTGGTGCAATGATGTTTGTGTTTGGGGGAGAGGTGGATGAATCTGGAGATGCTGTTAACCATTGTTTGAAGAGTGTTAATGTTTTTGCTGGAGTCAGCAGCAACTATGGCTAGTTCAAGTTGAGGAGGTAATGTACCTTTGCATGTAGTTTATCTTTTAGGTGGAAGAGGGTAAAAGTTAATAGATTTTTCTAGTCCAAACCAGGAATTTGTACATTTTTGACTTGGTGGTTTAGATATGATATTGGAAGTTGCGATCCATGAGGGCCATATCTAGGCAAAGTACCAGATATTTGGTGAAGCAGAATATTTCCAGATCTTATCCTGTGCTATGATAAATAGCCTGGTCTGTTGGCATTTTTTAGATTTTGTGGGATACAAAACAACATGATTTTGAACTTTGTGATATTAAAGACTAAGTTTTGGTTTGAACTCTGCAGCTGTGGGTGGCCAGGTTCTGTTGTAGCCCTTTTTTGATTTGAGGTGGAGATGGGCCAGGTCTACAGATGACCATATTTCAGAATAATTGGTATTTTGGAGAGGTCAACTGGAACCATTTAATAGTAATGTCTTTCGGCTTTTCCCGGTTAGGGGTCACCACAGTGGAACTCCAGTCCGCTAATGATTGGCAGTGAATTTTTACAGTGCTGAGGTGCCAGCCCGATGTGCAACCTTCAAAGAAGGCACACCCATTCATGCATGCACCTACCTGCATGCCCTTAAACATCACTCAACTTGGAATCATTTAATAAAAAGTGAAAATAGAACTGGTGATAAAACTAATTCTTGAGGTACTTCTTTTATAATTTTGTCACTTGGTGAGGATGCGAAACCAATTTGTATTTGAAAGTGTTTGTGGGAGAGGAATTCTATAAACCCAAAGGTTTGTTGTGGGCTAACTGCAATGT
Organism: Protopterus annectens; assembly: GCF_019279795.1. NCBI lineage: Eukaryota > Metazoa > Chordata > Ceratodontiformes > Protopteridae > Protopterus > Protopterus annectens. The sequence continues at coordinate 8,494,080 of NC_056734.1, forward strand.
GTATTAGGCAGTGTGGGACAAGGCAGGGGATCAGCTGAACTGAATGCTTTAGCTGGATCTATAAAGATGGTTCCTGTCACAGTACCTTTGTGACTGTTATAAGAATGTCAACTAATAAGGTGTAAAGACCAGCCATATTGCTCATGCCTGATCAGAAGCCCTACAGGAATTGTGAAAAGATTTTATATTGTTGTAGGCAGTGTGCTGTTTGGTTGCAGATTAATTTTTCAAGTATTGTTCCTAAGGTAGGCAGGAAGTGAATGAGTCTGAAGCTACTGGGTGATTGTGGGTTTGCAGATTTAGGTATTGGTGTAATCCTGGCTGTTTTACATTGTACTGGCATGGCATTGTGGCATTTTCCATTTGCCTCAAATGCTTTTGAATGCTTCTGTGGATTCTCTGTCCACTGCTCATGACAAAAGACCATTACATTGTTCTATAACCTTCTCTGTGCATTTTTATACATGGCCAACAGCAATACAAAGTCTTCTCACAATTCCTGTATGGTTTCTTTGTCCTTACAATCAGCTACATGTGCCCCTTCCTTCATCTCTCTGTCATTCCTGTTCAGGATGACACTTCACATCAACTTGACATTTCCCACTAATCTTTTCATCTCAAACAACTTTCTGGTGTCACTGCTCTGGATTCTTTCAAGCAGCCTGGTGTCCCTTTCCTTGTATGGCTTCCTCTGCACAGTACAGAGGATTATGATCAGATCTCCAGTTACAGCCATCTTCATATGTGTTTGAGACAAGAGTGCCAATAAATTCACCATGGGAGCACATCTTGAAAGGTGAATCTTGGAATTCATTGTCAAGAACACTTAATAAGGGTTATGATAGGAAACCCAGTCATAACTCTTTGCAGTGAATGGAAGTTTACCTGTTCTATGTACTGCAGTTCCAAAAAAAAAAGAAAAGAAAAAAAAAAACAGACAAGAAAGTGCGGTTGTGCAAAGTGTTTTTCTGGCTTTGAAAGACAGTAAAGAACTTAGTGAATGCTGTCAAATAGATAGCAATGCATACTGTCTTTGCTTAAGAGTCCTAGATAAATCCAAATAATGGATGGGGGAAGAGAAAATTAGGGGCAATTTCTTTGTTTAATATTCCTCTAATTAACTCAAAAAAGGGTAATAGAGCAGTGAGCATTGCATTAACATTCACTTTCTAAGAATAAGAAGTATGAAATTTACCAGAAAAGCAAAATATTTACAAGGGAGACTGCAAAATATGAAGCAAAATAAGGGATAACTAATGGATTCAGCAGGCAGAAGCAAAATGCTCCTCTGGCAGAAGGTAAAACAGTTTTTAAACAGTGTTAGACACTTTCCTCTGCCACACTTTCTGTTTGCAAGTGTGGCAGAGAGAAGTTCTCAAAGCTTTTGAATTACCCTCTGCCACTGTTCTTTGCCAGCCATCACCATCCTCTGTTTTCCCTTAGCATGAGACCCAATCTTAATAGTGCTTATGGTATCCTTAACAATCTTTTGTAAGCACTCATAAATGTTGTAAAAAATGGGCCTTGCACTAGAGAGGCGCTTAACAAGTTTATCGTTTCCCAGTTTTGGAGCATAATCATGTGCTACATAGGCTACATTCAGGCTGTGATGTGATCAAGGCCCTGTAGATTAGAAGCATTATATCTCCTTGTGGAGTTTATCTTCCTTAAGGCACATCACTGCATTCTATTTGCTGCTGCCACTGGCCACTAATTCTGATCCTAGTGATACAGTTCATGTGTGCTCTGCACCACTGCATTGTTTTCTTGCTCCATTGGCATCAGTTCTACTCCCCAATTGAACTTCACCCCAGGGTCACTGTGACCCAAGAGCAGAACTTCACATTTTACTACACTGAACCTCAAATACCACCTTTCTGATCACTTGATCCACTTGTCCAAGTACTTCTTTAGACTCTTCCTTCATCCTCTACTACCACATCTAATTTTGCGTTATCAGAGAAGAGTTTGGTCCATTTTCTGTTCTGTCATATATATCTCAGCAACAACACAGATGTGTATATGACCAAGTATTGATGCCATAATATTCCACTTGTCTGTTTTCTTATCCCTGATATTGCCAGTCTCGCCAGTGCTGTCCATGTCTTACCATTCAGCCATGCAGCAATTCATTTTCTTAGTCTTGTTCCTGCTAGAAGTCATTCCAGTTTTCTACTCCACTTTTCTCCACTGCTGTGTGACCTTGTAGTATGTGCACTTAAAAATATAGCTGTGAGGTGCAGGTGGGCTTTCACCCCTGCAACAAAAGCTTCCATCTGAATCAAGACTAACCTTATAAACTATGGGGCCCATTACGGGAGATGTTTGTAGTGCCACAAAGCCACACTGCTCTCGTCACCCTACCCCACCCCCTTCCGCCTATGCCATACCCCTACTCAATCCCCTAATACAGACTACTACACCATTTTAGATTAGAAATCAGGACTGTATGCTATTAACTTGTAGTAGACTAAAGAAGCACTCCACGGCTGGCACACCACGAACAGTTTATTGTACAGATAACTGGTTAGCGCTTTCACGTTCAAATACAACGTTTCTTCAGACCTTGGAGGTCTGAAGAAATGTTGTATTTGAACGTGAAAGCGCTAACCAGTTATCTGTACAATAAACTGTTCGTGGTGTGCCAGCCGTGGAGTGCTTCTTTAGTCTACTACAAGTTATTGTCATTTTTTCTTGAGAAGCACCTTGCCTGATAACACTTGTGTGTTTTTAACTGTATGCGATTACACTATTAAACGGAAAACAATGTATCTTTTGAGCTTATATTTTGACCACAGCAAGAAGTAGCATATTGGAGGGCGGAGCCTAGATGGCCAACTGAGAGCAGTGAATTTTGAGAGCTCCATAAACTAGTATAATAATATAAGAACATTTTATTATTATCAAGTTTAAAACATCAGAAAGCTATAGATAAGCTACTAAACTACATAAATATCAATTTTGGTGGAGATATACAAACATTTTCCTGTCACATAACTTGGAGATATATTGAGTCACTATGAACAACTCAAGGAATTCTCATCCAGATGCTGCTTTGAAACAAAGAACTGCAATTGATGACATCTACCTTACAGGAACTATCTTTGAAGATGGATGGCTTTAAAATGACTTAGAAAACCTCAAATTAAATTCTAAAAAACAGACTCTTAAACAACTATTACAACACCATACAAAAATAACAAATATAGAGACTTCTCTAAATGACATTGAAGGGAGACTCAAAGAGGAAGAACTCCAAAAAGAACCTCTGCTTAAACAGAATACATGACTGCTTAACAAAATAGATTACTTAGAAAACAGGGAAAGGAGAAACAACATAAGGGTCTTTGGTCTGCCTGAAAACACTGAAGGAGAAGATCTTATTTCATTCTTAACAACCTGGATCCCTGAATTTTTAGACTTGAAAGAGGGACTTTCATTTGGAATTGAAAGGGTGCATAGAGCACCGAGGAAACCTGCTTCTAACTCAACAAATAGTCCACCTAGATCCATAGTTATAAATTTCTTTCATTTCTGGACAAGGAACTAATATTAAAATCTACTTGGAGAAAATCACTCTTAAAATACAATCAAAGCCTGATAAGGTTTGACAATGATTATTCTTCCAGAATACCAGAACAAAGGAAAAACGCCTGGCCAATAATAAAACTGTTGAAACAAAACAACATTAAAGCACAGCTGGCCTTTCCAGTCAAGATAAAATATTTTGTGACAATGAGATGAGAACCTTTAATGACTTAGAAGAAGCTACTATATTCATCAAAAACAACAACATAGTGTCTATCCCAGAAGAAATGGAGTGGATAGCCTCTACTCTTAAAAGAATAAAAGAAACAAATCCTTGGACTGATGCTAGAAAGAAGAAACAAAAAAACTGATTCCAAGATAGCTGTCCCAAACAAATAACTCCTACAACTACATCTCTCAAAGTATCAACTGATATGGTACATCACTTGTTATCTGTTTTAATTTTAAAAAAAGAAAGGTTTCTTAAACAAGTGAGAAACAGAAATGATTTATTCAGAATGCTTAAAGAGTCCAATAATTCTTCACAAACAAAGGTAGGTCAAGATGTGTTACTATTTACATTATATATAAGCCAAACAAAGCAACATATAATACAAACATAGAAGTTTCTATTCCCGCTTGTACTCAGTGAATACTTATCTTGTTCATTTTTCATTGATTTTAATTATAATAATTTAAGTAATTAATTAACTAATTCAGCAAGGTACCATTCATCAGAGTTCAGACTCAAATGTAACAAATTATCATCATATATAATAGTAGTAACAGAGTGTTTTGAAAAAAAACTGCTGTCATGGAGACTAATGCCTTCTTCAGTTAAAGTATGATTTAGAAATGTCATGTATATTCTGGTTAAATAATAGTAGCAAGCTCTTAGTACAAATGTCATCATTATTCTGTCTAAATATAGTTAATATCAATTACGGCAGGTATCACAGCTATGAGTGCAGTTTGATCGATCCTGATATGGTGTGCGTGGATTCAGCTGTGTCTGACAGCTATCACAAATGTCATTATTATTCTGTCTAAACATAGTTAATATCAATCATGGCAGGTATCATAACTTTGAGTGCTGTTTGATTAAGCCTGACATGGTGTGTATTGATGCAGCTGTGTCTAGCAGCTGTTGTATGTTGCCATTTTCGTCTCCGGGAAGCTGTGGGTTGCAGCTTGTGATTGAGGTTTACTGATGCTTGTGTATTAGGAAGAGACACTTGGTGTTTTAGCCTGGATACAGGGGAAAGGGGTAGATAAAACTGTGATGTGGGATATTTTGGCAGAGAATAGATTATTTATACATCTGCTGAGTGAGAGATGGAAAGGCTGGAAGAATGTGTTATCTCTTGTCGTGGCAGCTTGTTGGGAGTTTCTTTTTTTTTTTTTTTTGATCTGTTTGCTCTCCATACATTTCCTGGCTGCTGCCTCACTGAAAGGGAAGGAATTTAGGCTTGAGGTTGCAGTGAAGTGAAGCTTTGCTTCAGGTGCATTGTGAGACTCTGGTATGCAGTACACAGACACACTAACAGAAACAGATGCTCTCATGTTGCTATAGTAACGGAGACAGAGTAATGATAATGCTTAATGGCTCTGAGGAGCCATGAGTTGATTCTCGGCAATGAAGTTTTTGGTTTAAAAATAAAAATAAAAAAAATAAAGGGACTGTTTTAAATCACATGTACACATATTGATGGTCTCCCAACACTTCGTTTAACTCATTAAGTTGATTCTTGATAAAAAGAAATAATAATGGCTTATAAATGCCCTCGTGCAGATAGCCTAGTATGAACCTATGAACCTAATAATAAGCGCAATTTTATATTAAAAATATATTTTGGTCCAAACACATTAAGGACTTACAGAAGAGTTGAAGTCTGAGTTATTGTGAAAGATTAAGAGCACTTGGTCTTGTGCAGTACCCTTTGCAGTGGTCTGGGAGGTGAGCTTGCTTGGAAGTGTTGGGCATATAGGGATAGTTGATTCTAGGGGTGTTTGGGGGTGCCGGGAAGTGCTAGAGAGTCATTAGATTTCCTTTGTGGAAATATCTGTGGGAATGGAAGGTCTATTGAGTGGTTCCCTGACAGAGTGGCCACTGAATGGAACAGGCTGATAAAATGGAACAGGACGTATATTGGTTTGGATATTTTAAGAATAGCCTGGAAACACACCACATGAACTAGTGAATGGTATTCTGGCAAAACTGGATTGGCATTGTTGCCCGTACTTGAAATACTGATATGTGTGCATGTAAGGATGAAAATATACTTATAACAAATAAGAAACTAGAAAGGTCTCATAAATTAAAGTCTATGGACTGCATAAACAAGCTTGGAAGGAGCTAAGAATAAGTGGTACTTACATATTATTGCAACCAGATTTTCATGGTTGCGAAAATACACGTGCTGGCATGAAAAGGAGTGTGGGAATTAGCGTAAGCTGTTATTTAACATCTTTACTGATAAAGAATAAGTTTGGCTTACATTCAGGAAGAGAAATAATTGTGAATGTCTTCTTCCTGTTTGGGGTGCAGTGTTCGACAGTTGATGCAAAATGACAGCATTATATAAAACAAGGGAGGAACCGCTGGGTTTTGTACACAGATTTGTATTGTTGCTACCTTGTGCTCCACCCCCCCCTTCCCAAAAAAAACACAGCTATGGGTTAAGGTATCAGTTGTGTGGTGATTGGGTCTTCCCATGATTACTGCTTTATAAATAACCAACCTCAGTTGTTTCTGTGGCTTCCCACGTATGGTTCGGAGCATGGGTGTATTCTGTATGCCTTCTTGCTCTTACCAAAACCCTGGAAAAAGGTCAGTCCATTTATTTTCCGTATCCCTAAAAATAAAATCTACAAAACATGGGAAAAGTAAATTTAGAGTACAACTTTCCCAAAATACAAACCATACAACTGCAACATTGTGGTCTGAGCCAGACAATCTGCATTTTCAGGCAAGCAGCATTTTCAGTCAAGCGTGCATCAGTAATACACACCAAACAGGAAAAAGAATTAATGTTTTGTTCCTATTCCTGAAGCTAGGTCAATGTATTTTTGGCAGCAATAAGGACTTTGATTAGCAGTTTCAACTCTTTCATGCAATTGTTTCTGTTGAAGTATTTGAATTTCGCAACCGCAAAAATCTGGTTGCCATAATAAGTAAGTACCAAATAAGCATTACAGCTTGTAAAATAACTAAGCAACAGCCAAAAAAAAAAAAAAAACACACACAATAGTTATGTAATATATGATTTTAGTAAATCTAGACATAAAATATATAATTGTCATATAAGATGAAGCAGTCTGCTGAATCTAGATATTAAAGACAGGATTTAATAACATGGGCTTGTGTATAATAACACTACTGTCTTAACTTGTCATAAAGGACATACACTACATTGAACATCAAGGGGAGGCAAGATGATTTTCTTATATAAGTAAATATGCATAACAAGTCATGTAATTGCTTTAACTTGAATTGTAGTTTTTGTAACCCATCTTGACCATATATAATAATTAAGCGGTTACCAAGGTAACTAATCTTTTATACATGATATCAAGCTGACAAAGTTGTTCAAGAGAAACAATAGAAGCCTGAACTTGAAATGTCACAGAATGTAACAATCATATTCTGAACAAATAGTATTAAATTGACAATAATCACTCAGTTTAACCTTTGCTGATTAAACAAAATAGAATGTTGCCATTTAAATCTAAAAACTTTCAGTATATGCCATAAAATGTCAATTTATGAATATGGAAAGGGAACTTACAATCATTAATCACAATAAGTGAATTTATTCTTTTTAACTTATAATTTCACTCATTTGATAATAAGAAATGATGGTACTTATGTATTATCGCAACCAGATTTTTGTGGTTGTGAAAATAGCATTCTTCAAGTCAAAGGAGGCCATGCAACACTGTAAAGTGTTATTGAAAGTTCTTATTACTCAGTAAAAAGTGTGGATTACTTTCAGGAAGACTAGCAGAATAAAAAAGCCTCTTCTTGATTTGTGTGCATTACAGATGCATGCTGTAATTGTCATGGCTGATATCGTACACGGCGATTTCTGCAGGTTGCAAAAAGGGTCTAAGAGCAAATGTAGGAAAGTGTCCCTAAATTGTGTGGGTCAAATGTAACAAGTGTAATTGATTAGTAAAGAAACGCAGAGCAGAAGGTATGAAGGACTTCACAGAAAGTAATCAGTGCCGAGTCATCAAGTACCGCTGTCAGTAAATAACGTTGTGCATTCTTTTTCAGACTTCATCTCCTGGAAATACAGCACCCCAAGGAAAGTGTGTGTGGCTGTTACTTTGCCACTGCCTGTATTCTTCCCTGTTCTCTATTAATGTTGGCATGTTCAGTTAGGTTCCTGCCATCTGAGTTGTGGTCAGGCTTGCTTTAGTTAAACAGTAAAGAAAAAAAGGAGAAAAAAAAATAATGCTTAGAGCTTTGAAAGCTGCTTATGATGACAGCTAATGGCAGCAGTTGCTACATCGCTATCGCTTATGATTACATTGTGTAACTGCCGATAGAAAGTCGCTGTGTATGTGTACACCTTAGTGTGCTCCTGTTACTTAAGCAATGTAATGCAACAGTAGAAAACACTTTGATTATCATGTCTGTGTCTCAAATAGCCTTGTTTGACCTGTAGTATGTGAATTTCGTAACCCTAAAAATCTAGTTGCGATAATACGTTAGTACCAAAATGACAAATATGAAAATCCTTATGTGTAGGAAATGGGGAGAAGAGGGATGCACTAATAATTAAAATGCACTAACTTTCATCAATGTTCACATAAAACAAACGTGATGCTTTAAGTAAATTAGCAACAAACAAAGTGATTACATAAATGCTGGCAAACAGTGGAGTATAACTTCTGATATATCCAGTAAAATATATTGTATTATAAACATTAGGTATACAAATTATTACCATCTATTTATATTAAGTAATACGTTTTAAAAGACTTCAACAATAAGGGTGAATATGTTAAATAGCTGTGTGCTATAATCTTTTACTGAGGTTTTTTATTTTATACAACCTACTTTACTATGATTGAATTGCTTGCCATCTATCTCTCATGAAAATATTAATTGCTTATACAATAAGTAGACATTTATATTGTATTAGAATTCTGTTTAATCTACAATAGTACTATATCTGTTCAACATAATATAAATATTGCTTCTTCCTATTACAAATATTCTCCATATGATAATTCAATTTATGGAGCTCATATTTCTGTATTGTCAAGGTATGAGTGAAAATCTGATGGACTTAAGTTTATCCATCAGCTTAGGAATGATTTTCATTCCGTGGCTACTGCAGATCTTAGTTTTGTTAACATTTATTAATTTAAATTTGTTATTTCACAAAAACATTTTTAGTATGCCTGACCAAAACATTACTTTATTGGTAAGCACTCACTTCTGAGCGCAACATTGGGGCATCCAGGAGTCCAGGGTTGTGGTTGGGCTCTTAGGTAAAACCATGATGACAGGCTGCTGCAGGGCCAGTACCAGGGTTCGCAGTACAAAGCGGAGGCCTGGGACCAGCTTGCACATGATCTCACCAGTGCCACTGGCAAACCCCAGACTGGTGAGCAGGTATGTCATCACCATAACGACCTGAAGCAGAGAAGAAGTGCATTCTTGGACCAGTGGATTCAAGTATCCAGAGTGCAGGATGTCCCACCTGTCTGTAAGTATGCAGTCTTATGTATCTCTAAGTATGGAAAAAGTTCAACTCGTGACTGTACAGGTGTGATTAATATGTGATGTCTCCCCATACAGCTGCTGCGGAGAGGTCCCAGAATGTGGAGGCTCAGGTCCAGTGACTGGCCCAGCTGCATCTGCAGTATGGTGAGTACAGAATACCCCCTACTATTAGCAGTAAGAAATCAAAATTATAGTAATGGTAGTACTGCCTGTATATATAAGTGTGCTGTAAAAGTCAGGGATAAATGCATGTGTCAGGCTGCCAGTGTTGCAATGGAATTTTCCCAGCTGCTATCAGTAGCAAACAAGGTACAATATGCAGGAGAGGAATATTAGAATATATATGAGAGTGTCTAAGTGAACCTGCCAAGAAAGTGCTATGTCAGGGCTACTGTAACAGTTAGAAATGAAAAGCATTCCCCTGTGCAGATCATGCAGGAACAGTAATTGTGGAGTTCTGAGTTGTACACAGATATGTATGTCAAAACTAATAAAGGTGATTCCAAACACTGGTGTGTGTCATCTCACTTGTACCTGATAAATAGAAATGTGTATGTCCTGCAGAATGCATTAACTGAGGTTAACTGATTCAGCACTGCTTGTCTGCATACTTTAGAATGGGCATGTCAAATAATTAAAAAAAGCAACAGTACATATTCCCATCAGAATGTGTTTTACTTGTTTGTCTGCCAGCATTGTCCTGTTTTATCCTTTCAATTTCAGCCATATGTAGCTGTGAATGTACTGAGAAATGTATAAGACTAACAGGTGTAAACCTAAAACTTACACTGTGTACTCAGGAATCTAAAATGCAGTATGTAGTTGTAAAACAGTCAAATGTGCAATCCAGCTAATGTGCACATTTCACAAACAGTGACACCAATGTCTGTTGTGTATGCATAATTTGTACTGAAAATGGGAAACAAATAATGCAACATGTCGTAATAAAAGTACTGTGCAGAAAAATATGTACTAGATAGAGATGTCAGAAGCAACACGCAACACCTCCCCAGTTGCTCAGTCTGATAAGAACTAGGTCTGTAGTTCAATTTTGCACTACAGCACGGTTCGAATCCAGGGACCGCCACTAACATCTCAGTCTGGTTCAACAGTTTTAAACTACAATCTGAATAGAAAAAATAATGTACTGCAACACATACATTTTCCATACAGGGCACACAGGTAAATACATCTGAATAGAAATACTAGTATGATGTGTATAACTATGAAAGGTATACAATTGCTGTGTTGATCAGCCCCAGTCCTACAAATAGATGCATGCTAGGCATCCACACTCTGCAGTCTGGCCCAGACAAGCCCCTCAAGAGTCATGCTGTCAGTTGCCAAGAAACCTGCACACAGAGAATGTCACAGTAGATGTATGTGAAAGACACAACATACACTTGAGGGCCTGCAACTAATATGTGAATCTGAAATATGTGTATAAACAGCAATGTAATGTGCACGCAGTTCATCTGCACAGGCCTGGAGGTAAAGAAATTGGTATAGAAATAAGTCTGATGTGTGTAAGTAAAATAAGGGTACAATTGCTCTGTTGCTATCTACAGCTGTTGGTATGCTGTAGCAGCCCCATGGCCCATGTAGAGTGTAAGTGTAGTCAGAATGTAGAGTAGTGAATAGTAGTGTACTGACAAATATACTTGATAGCAGTTGTCATTTGAATCCCCCTTTCCCACCACTCCACTGATACAACCATAACACTGAAACCAACATGGGTATGGTCCTAAACAAATCTCTACTGTTGGGACCACTGTTCCATTTGGTTTATTATTGTTTAAACTGTGTGCATACTAATAGTCCATTTTAAATAATCATCTTATTGCCTGCCTGACATACCACTAACTGGCATGATGTTGCAACCATGAATGCCATTCCATATATGCATGGGTTCTATTTGCTATGGCACTGTTATAATTGCACTGTTTTGGGTAAATGGGAAAATCCATGCATGCTATTTTGACTAATGTTGTAATGTGTTGTGCATGACTAACCAATATTCATTGTAGATTTCCACACCATAGCACATATAAAAAGGCATATCCCATCGGATCCGCCTCTCCCATCTCACCTGGCTGAGGCACCGGATCCCAGCATGTCTGTGACCCAACCCAGACCTCCCTCATCT